>NW_024412436.1:10743480-10752976 GCF_014898765.1 Herpailurus yagouaroundi
TTTATTTATTTTTGGGACAGAGAGAGACAGAGCATAAACGGGGGAGGGGCAGAGAGAGAGGGAGACACAGAATCGGAAACAGGCTCCAGGCTCTGAGCCATCAGCCCAGAGCCCGACGCGGGGCTCGAACTCCCGGACCGCGAGATCGTGACCTGGCTGAAGTCGGACGCTTAACCGACTGCGCCACCCAGGCGCCCCCAGGGCTAAAATTATTGATGTGGAATTGTTCAAAGACTGTAGCCCTTTCCTGGAATGCCAAAAAGTAAATCCTGGAAGCCCGAGATCTTTTTTCTTCCCTTTTCTGAAGAGGAAGACTTTGGTTTTTTTCTTGTTGGGAGATGAGGTGTCCCAATCTGCATAATTAAATTCTGATATTAGAATGGTAGTGGCGGGGGGGGGGGGATGAATAAAAAGTTGCTATGGTCTGGGGTGCCTGGGTGGCTCCATCGGTTAAGCATCTGACTTCAGCTCAGGTCATGATCTCATGGTTTGTGGGTTTGAGCCCCGCATCGGGCTCTGCGCTGACAGCTCGGAGCCTGGAGCCTGGAGCCTGCTTCAGATTCTGTGTCTCCCTCTCTCTCTGCCCCTCCACAGCTGGTGCTCTCTCTCTTTCTCTGTCTTTCAAAAATAAATAAATGTTTAAAAAAAAAAATAGAAAAAAAAAAACGGCTATGGTCTGAATCCCCCTATTTCATATGTTGAAATCCTAATCCCCAGTGTGATAGTATTGGGAGTTGGGCCTTTGAGAGATATTAGGTCATCAGGGTGGAGCCCTTGTGGGTGAGATTAGCACGCTCACGAGAGAGACCAGGGAGCTAGCCCATCCCTTCTACCAAGTAAGTTTACAGCAAAAAGACGCTATCTAGGGAGCAGGTTCTCACCACACCAAGTCTGCCTGCCCCAGGACCTTGGACTTGCCAGCCTCCAGAACTATGAGAAATAAATGTTTGTCATTTATAAGCACTCAGTTCGTGGCATTTTGTTCTGGTAGCCAGAACAGACTAAGAAGGCCACCCTCACTGTGACTGAAGAGGAGTTTGCCAAAGATTCAAAGATGTTAAGGGGGAAGAAAGATTTGAGAGAGAATAGTGGATCTTGGTGACAGGGTGTGAAGGGAGTAATCAGGAAGGGGGATTGAAATTAAAGATACATTTTTAAAATAATAGATTTCATGGCTCAAAATTCAAAGAGAACAACAGTCCAGAGAAAAGTCTGGCTACCTCCCTTCCACCAGCCGTCCAGGACCCCTCCAAAGTATTAGTGACAGTTAGTGCTAATTTCTAGTGACCACTCCAGAAATATCCTATGCGTACATATACAAGGCTATGCATGTATGTTATTTTATTACCCCCCTTTTTCACTCAAATGGTTGTGCACTTTCATAGGACGGTACAGTTCCCTTGGGATGGGACCAAGCCCGTGATGAAGTTGATTTTTACGGCGTGTCAGTAGCATTCAGGAGTCCAGAATGGACGTAGCTTTCCAGTTTACTCTTAGTCTAAGTACACACATGTGCTAAGTTTTAGTGTATTGGATGACATCAAAAAGGTGGGGGGGGGGGGTCCTAGATGTCCTAGTAAACCATACCCCAGTCTTCATAGATGGGAGTTGACTAATAGAATACCACGTGACAGACGTATAGCTCTTAGATTGGGACTATCCTGTCCAGGGCACTTAATTTGCTGTTGTGATAAAGAACACCCTTTTCCTGTCTTTGGTAACTTTGGAGGCTGACTTTGGTTGACTCTGGATTATAGATATCTGTCTGTCGTATTTATCGTATTGTCTAGATCAGATGCGATTTTTTTTCTTACAATTTTTTTTAAATGTTTATTTTTGAGAACGAGTGAGCAGGGAAGGGGCAGTGAGAGTGGGGGACAGAGGACCCAGAGCAGGCTCCAGGCTCCGCGCTGACAGCACAGAGCCCGACGCGGGACTCGAACTCACGAACCGGGAAATCATGACCCGAGCCGAAGTCGGACGCTCAACCGACTGAGCCACCCAGGAGCCCCAGATCAGGTGTGAATTTTGTTCACCTTAAAAATCAGGAGCTGGGGGCTGAGGATTGGTGGTCTCGGGGAGTGTACTTCCTGGGGCCTCAGGGCATATAATTCCTGGGGTGTGTACCCTCTGTGGCTTCCAGCTTCATAGTCCTGCAGCCTCAACCTGTTCTCCTTCACATAGGAACTAAAATACGATAAGAGAAAAATAAAATAAAATAATGATGGAGCGGGGCTCCGATGACAGACAGTGTCCTAGCGTCTCTGTTGGGGCCTGTGGAGAGATGCCGTATTTGGTTGTGTAGCCATCTCTGGTGAAGGCAGCCGCGCCTCCTCGCAAGGCGGGTCTAGGGGCGCAAAGCGCCACACCCTACACATGAGGGACCTCTCACCGGGACTGTGGATTACTCCCTATCCGGTAGAGTTCCCCCCCAACCCTGATGAGGTGGTAGAAACCTAACATTAGGCCATTTCAACCCAATTCCGGGCCAGAAGTCCTCCCTGGTAATGCTAGTGATTTCCTGCCATGGTGCTTGACTGGTAGAGACTGGGCAGGCTAATTGTATTCCTGCCTTCCTGAGCACACAGCTAAGCTAGACTTCCCACCCTACTGGGAAGGTGGCGGGAGGCTCGGAAGTGCAGTCTAGGTAGACCGCCTGGCTGGGTTGTGGCCAGTGGAATGTTCCGGAAGTTCTGCCTGATCTTTAAAAACCTCCCGTGCGTGGCCCTTCGTGTTTTGTCTCCTTCTGGCTTGATGCGCGCAAGTAGAGTGACGTTGGAAGCCATGCGTCGAAGGTGATGGAGCCCCAAGGCGGAAGCAGCAGCGTCCCTGAACGATTCTTTGGGGTAAAGCCGTTCTTCGATCAAGAAAACTCATTTTGGCTTTAGTGTAAGCCACCTCCATAAGCGTTGTGTTAAGCCCCTGGATGGTGGAGATTGTTGTAGGGGTGACTGTTATCCTCACAGAGTTGCCTTATGGAACTTTCTCCACAGGAACCCAAGGAAGGATTTGGGGCGCCTAGGTATCTTAGGGAGCTGTGTCCGAGGCTGAAGTTGGTTGAAGAGGCTGATGGGAAATAGAGGAAGAGCCCTCATTGTTTTGCTACCGCCGTCAGGCGTGACGTGAAAAATGTCCTCCTTCGCGACTTACCCTGCAAATCACAGGCTGTGGCGATCAGATACATCTGTGGTTGCGTAAGAAAGTCTGGGAGTTGTTTGAAATGGCCCCAGATTGACTGGGGAGGGGAGAGGAGCGAGAAGGGCAGGAGGCGATCAGTAGCCAGTGGTTCCGTATTGTACACAGGGCCAGTGACTCGGTGTCCACCATGGTCAATTGTGGCGGTGGGATTCCGTGTTCGACAAATTCTGGATGGAGGGAGTGGTGGAAACTTCATCCGTTTCATCTGTAGAGATAGCAAGAGGTGTCTAAATCTGTCCTTTCCCTGGGGGAGGTGAGAGAGACAGGACTGTGCTGGGTGCTATTCAAGTGGCTGTGAAAGGAGATTGGGTTACATTAGCAGGGTCCCAAGGAGCATGGGAATTCATTGTGTGTGTCTTTGAAGGACTCAGAAACGAGCGTTTGGAAGTGTCACTGCATAATGCAGTGATGAAACCAGGCCAGGAGCCAGGCTGCAAGTGCTGTAATTCAAGTCAGCTTCTGGTTAATTTAAAGGCACGGTGGCTACCCCAGCTCCTGACCTGTAGCCTTCTTCGGTTTCATTTTCTGAATTACTGAGAAGTGATACCCAAATGTCTATTTTTTTTTCCCCCTGAAAAGTACCAGTGCATTTTGTGATAGTTTCCAGCCTTTCACTGAGAGCTCATTTTGGCCATCTTTCCTTTGCTCTCCCAACTCTAAAAAGTATTTTTCTTTCTAACTAAGAGTTTCTATTTCTCGTCTTTCCTATGTCTAAGAACTTACTGAAGGGGCGCCTGGGTGGCTCAGTCGGTTGAGCGTCCAACTTCGGCTCCGGTCATGATCTCACTGTCCGTGAGTTCGAGCCCCGCGTTGGGCTCTGTGCTGACAGCTCGGAGCCTGGAGCCTGCTTCGGATTCTGTGTCTCCCTCCCTCTCTGCCCCTCCCCTGCTCATGCTCTGTCTCTCTCTGTCTCAAAAATAAATAAAACATTAAAATTTTTTTTTTTAAATAAATAAAATAAAAATTTACTGAAGACAAAATGTATTTAACATTTGGGTTCTGCAATGTGTACAGCATTATCTTTGGTCCCTATACAGTGTCACTAATATTTTTCTTTTTTTTTTAATGTTTTATTTTCTTTTTGAGAGAGCGCAAGTGGAGAGGGGCAGAGAGAGAGGGAGACAGAGGGTCCAAAGTGGGCTCTGCTCTGACAGCAGCGAGCCCTATGTGGGGCTTGAACTCACAAACTGTGAGCTCATACCTGAGCTGAAGTTGGACAGTCAACCAACTGAGCCACCCAGGTGCCCCTACGGTGTCAGTCCTATTAGCAGTCCTATGACCAGAGGTACTGGTTTGTGGAGTTGTTAGGAAATAAATATTATAAAGGTGGATTGAGGCCATTCAGTGAATGGTCTTAATTGTGCCCTACGGAGCCTGGATTTTGTTATGTAGGCAGCAGAAATCCATAAATGCAGAGAGGAAACAGATTTGGGCTTTTAGAAAAAGAACTCTAGGATGGTAGGTAGGTTGACATGTGGACTAGATCAGTGGTTTCTAGCTCTGGGTGCGCTAGACCTAGAATTACCTGGGAGCTTCTTAAAAAAAAAAAAAAAAAGCCCACACAGTGAAATGAGCAAAGACTTGAACAGGAACTTGAAGAACGTGGCATACGTTCTTTCAGTAATAGGTACAAACAAGGCTATGGGGCAAAAGGAATTCCCAAACCCGGCTCCCAGGAATCTTAACTAGAGCTTGGGGGAAAAAATGGCTAACAGTGTGTGTGTGTGTGTGTGTGTGTGTGTGTGTGTGTGTGTGTGGTGGTGGCCTTTACAGAGCCGCCCCATAACCCAGATAGCCCAGGACTGCATATAGAAGAGCAGCGTAGAGCTGACCTTGAGGGCTCTCCTACCTCACAAGACCCTTGGCTCTCCGGAACCCATAGCCTAATGCCAGGCAGAAACATGGAGGCCAGCACAGGAGCAGACATGGAGAGAATGAGGGCCTAGCCACACAGTCTCAAGTAGTGAGCCCTTTGGATAAGTAAGCTTTCCTTGGATTCACCCTGATCTCTATGTTGTGCTGAGTAATCTTTTCCCTGAGGCAGTGAACGTGGAATGTGCTAGCCGCCTTGGTTGGGGGAAGGGTGCCTTGAGTTGGATGGAAAGGCTTCAGTGTCATTCCAAAATATCCCACTGTAAAGATGCCTTTCCTATAAACCAAAACACAAATAGCGAACAACAAAAAACATTTCTACCCAATAACCCCCCAGCTAATGCCCTATCCTTGTCTTTCTCTTCACAGCTAAGAATCTTAATGAGAAAAAGGGTTTGCTTTCATTGTTAACCTTCATCCTGTTCATTCTTCATGTACACTTTGTAATTTGACTTCTATCCCCAAACCCATTCCCATTCAAACGGTGTCTCCTGAGGTCACTGGTTGTCTCTTCCCTTGTTTTCCCCAAGTTCACCTATTGTTTTTATCCGACACCTCCGATTCTTCCTTCTGAGCTCCTTTTAGGTCCACCCCCATCCCTCTTTTCCCTTTGGGTCCTTTTCTGGAAAATCTCATCCCTATCCAAGTCTGGGGCTCAACCTGGAAAAATTTTTAAGAGCCTGTAACAACTCTTAGGGCAAAGGGGAAATTTTAGGACAATGACATCAAAAACTTCTGGAAAGTAACTACAATGGAAATGAGATATGAAAATGGAAATGACATTAGAATCCATGGGGTACAACCCAATAAGAGCCCATGAATGCCTAGATCAAGGAAAATAAAAGCATAAGAAAATGGATAGAATATATGACTCAAAAAGCTGGGGGAAAAGTGCAAAATGAGAGAAAGCAGAAGGGAGGGCTTGGTGAAGATAAAGCCTGATGGGGCTGCAAAAGGGAAATGGTAGGAACTAATGAATGAAATGAAGGGCTGGTTCTTTGTAAAAGGTTAAAATAAGAAAAGTCCTTGGCGGTTTTTTGTTTGCGTGTTTGTTTTGAGAAAGCACAAAAAGGCACAAATGTCTGGGCTGAAATAACAATCGAAATGGGAAATTTAAAGATATCATGAGAGTCGTTTGTACAACGCTATGCAAGCAAATCTGAAAATCTAGCTGTAAAGGGCAACTTTCTAGTAGAATATCACTTGTTGGGACTTGTATACCTGGTTTGGACACACTTAACTATTGTTAAGCTGGCAATACTCCCCAAATCGATCAACTGATTCAATATAATCCCTATCAAAATCCCAGCTGCCTTTCACGTTTTTTTTTTTTTTTCAGTAATCAACAAGCTGGTCCTAAAGTTTATATGGAATTGCCTCCCCAAAATAAATACACATTAAAAAATAAAATAAAATAAATAGGGGCACCTGGGTGGCTCAATCGGTTGAGCGTATGACTTCAGCTCAAGTCATGATCTCGTGGTTCGTGAGTTCAAGCCCCGCGTCAGGCTCTGTGCTGACAGCTCAGAGCCTGGAGCCTGCTTCAGATTCTGTCTCTCTCTCTCTCTCTCTCTCTCTCTTTCTCTCTCTCTCCCTAACCCACTCACATTCTGTCTCTGTCTCTCTCAAAAATAAATAAACATTAAAAAAATTTTTTTAAGTTTATATGGAATTGCAAGGGACTTAGAATAGCCACAGATAATCTCAGAAAAGAAGAACAAAGTTGAACTCACCCTTCCCAATTTCAAAATTAACACAAAGCTACAGTAATCAAGACCTGTGATACTGACATAATGGCGTGAGGCTACACATGTACATCAGTGGAATGGAGTTGAGGGTTGGGGAATGAATCTTTACATTTATGGTCAATTGATCTTCTGCAAAGTTGGCAAGTCAATCCAATGGAGGAAGAATAGTCTTTGCAACAAATGGTGCTGGGACAACTGGATATTTCCATGCAAATAAGTGAAGTTTGGACCCTTGCCACGTACCATATATAAGAAATAACTCAAAGTAGGTAAGAGACCTACACTGAGGACCTGAAACTGTAAAACTCTAGAAGAAAACATAGGTGTTAAGTCTTTGTGACCCAGGGTGGGGCGGTGGCTTCTTAGATATGACACACAAAGCAAAGCAACAGAAGGAGGAAGATAAGTACATTGGACTAAATCAAAATTAGAAACTTTAGCGCTTCAATGGAGACCATAATGAAAATAAAAAGTCTTCCACGGAAGGGGAGAAAATATGTGCAAATCATGTATCAGCATCCAGAATGTGCACAGAACTCTTACAACTCAATAATAAAAATACAAATAACCCAATGAAAAAATGGGTAAAGGATTCGAATACACATTTCTCCAAAGAACATATTTAATGGCCAATACGCACGTGAAAATATGCCACACATCACTCGTTGTTAAGGGGGAATACACATCAAAACCTTAAAGAAATACTACTTCAGATCCACTAGGATGGCTATAATTCCTCTTCATGTAAAATAACGAATGTCAGTGAGGATGTGGAGAAATTAGAACCCCCATACTCTGCTGGTGGGAATGTGAAATGGTGCAGCCACGTCAGGGAACTTTTGTCGTTCCCCAAGAAGGTAAACACAGTTACCGTAGGACCCAGGCATTTCATCCCTAGGCATGTACCCAAGAGAAATGAAAAAACACGTTCACAGAAAAGCTTGCACATGAATGTTAACAGCAGCATTATTCCCAATAGCCAAAAAGGAGAAACTCAGCTGTCCATCAACCGATGAATGGATAAACAAAACGTGGTGGGTCCACACAATGAAATATTCTTCACCCACAGAAAGGAATGAAGTACCGATACATGTGACAATGTGGGTTTCCCCGGGAGACATTACGCCAAGTGAAAGACAACTTGGGTAGTAGATAGTGATCACGAGGAGGTGAGGGGAGAGGGAATGAGAAGGGACCGCTGGCAGGTATGGGATCCTCTCTGGGAAATGGTCTAGGATTAGATAGTGGTAATGGCTGCTTACCATTGTGAATTTACTAAAAGCCACTTTCCAAAAAGTTAATGGACCAAAAAAAGTGAAGCAAAACAAATTAACAAAAAATGGCACCCAGTAAAGGTAAAAAATCTAAACATACCAATTTCTGTCGAATCAGCAGGCAAGTTTTCAAAGCGCTCTCTCACCAAAAGGCTTCAATCCACATGCTTTCACGGGAGAATTCCATCCAACCTGAAAAACACTTTTGTACCAATGGTACTTAATTTCTTCCAGAAAATAAGAAAAGAAGGAAAACTTCCAAATTCTTTTTCTGAAGTAAGTATAATACTGATAGCAAAAACTTAATGAAAAATTCCTAGAGAACAATCTTACTTATGAATATCTATACAAAGATTATAAGGGAAATGCTAAGCAATGAAATGCACATTAAGGCAAAATGGGATTTATTCCAGGAGTGAAAGAATAGTATTATGTTCGGAAGTGTATTCATATATTTCATTATTTTTTAAAGTTTATTTATTTTGAGAGAGAGAGAGAGAGAGAGAGGCACGGGAGGGGCAGAGAGAAAGGGAGAGAGAGAGAATCCCAAATAGGTTCTGCACCGTCAGCGCAGAGCCTGATGCGGGGCTTGAACTCATGAACCATGAGATCATGACCTGAGCTGAAACCAAGAGACAGACGCTTAACTGACTGAGCCACCCAGGCACCCCTACATTTAATGATATTAACAGGTCTGAGAGGAAATATCACAGGATCATCTCTACAGGCACATAAGAGGCATTGGGCAGAATTCTGCATGCTCATAATTTTAAAGATTCAATATGTCGGAGTTCCACAGAGAAACAGAATAGGACATGTCTGTATCATCTATACCTACGTCTGTATCTGTATATCTATATTTGTATGTAGAGCGGGGTGGGGGCGGGGAGGAGATTCACTACAGGTATTGGCTCACGTAATTACGGAGACCAGGAAGTCCTGTGACTACTGTATGTAAGTTGGAGAGTCAGGAGGGCCAGTGATGTGGTTCAGTCTGAGTCCAAAGGCCAAGCAGCAAGAGCACCAGTGTCCAAGGGCAGGAGAGATGGGTATCTCAGTTCAAGGAAATACAGCAAATAGGCCCTTTTTCTGTCTTTCTGCCTTCTCTTCCTACTCAGGCCCCCGACAGATTAGATGATGTCCGCCTACATTGGTGAGGGCAATCTTCTGTACTCAGTCTACCATTCAGATGCTAATCTCTTGGAGACAACCTTACAGACACACCCAGAAATAATATTTTGCCGGCTATACGGGCATCCCTTAAGCCCAATCAGGTTGACACCTAAAATCACACTCAGTAAAGTCGATCCGGAAATCCGTGTATCTTAACATGAAATCTGTGTATCTCAGCCTAAAATCCAGTTTCTTTCTTTTTTTTTTTTTTTTTAATTTTTTTTTTCAACG
>NW_024412436.1:10753376-10788396 GCF_014898765.1 Herpailurus yagouaroundi
AGAACGGTCTCTATTTGAGTCTCCCTTTTCCTCACCTATTGGGGAAGTCACCCGTATCATAAATGAACTCTCTGTGAATATTTCTGGATTTTCTGTTCTATTTCATTGCCTGTTATGCTACACTCCATTCCTTGTAAAGGACTTGTAATGTTTTACTATCAAATAAAGCTAAACTTTATTATGAAATATCTAGAAATTATGAACTATCTAGAAAACCTGAGAGAACCAATGGAAAAATTACTATGGGAAAAAAAAAAAAACAAAACTCCAATAAGGCAGTAGGAAATCAAACCAATACACAAAACTCCAGAGCCTTCAACTATACAACGACCAGTTAGGTGATACCATGGAAGATAAGACCCATCTACAAGAGCAAGAAAAAAGCTAAAATTTAGAGACATAACAAAAAAAATTACAAATGCTACCTTTGGAAAACCTGAAAGATCTAAAAATAGACTTGAACAAATGGAAAGACGTGCCACATGTTTTGGATAGGAAGACTTGCACTCATAAAGGTGAGTTCGACTTTCAAATTCGACACAGTCACAGTTGAAATACCAATAGAACTTTTCTGGAGCTATGCAAGTGAATTTCATGTTCACATGGAAAACAAATAAGCAAGAGTAGCCAAGAAATTGCTGATAAAGAAGAGAATGGAGGTGAGTTTAGCTTTATTTGATAGTAAAACATTACAAGTCTTTTACAACGAGTGGAGTGTGACATAACAGACAATGAAATAGAACAGGAAATCCGGAAATATTCATGCAGAGAGTTCATTTATGATACGGGTGGCTTCTCCAATAGGTGGGGAAAAGGTAGACTCAACAACTATATAATAGCCATTCGAAACAGTATGAAATTAGATCTGTACTTCAAGTTGTATACCAAGATAAAGTCTATATGCAACAAAAATCCAAGCATAAAATGGAAGATCTTTTTAAGTGTTAAAAAATATATAGGTGAATTCCTTTATGGACTTGGAATTCTAAAACAAAATTCTAAAGTGAAAAGATTGACATGCTCAGCCACATCAGAAAAAAAATTCAAGAAAAAATTTAAAAAATCAAGAGATAAACGACTGAGAAAATGTTACGTTGCAAGTGGCTAATATCTCCGAGGCATAAAAGTGGTACCTCTTTAAAAACATCTGATTTTTAAAAGAAATCTTCAGTTTTTAACCATAGAGAAAAAGGCATGTTATTATTTTAAAATAACTTTTCCAGGATCCGACACACAATCCTTGCACTTAGTTGTCTAGTGTCTTCAGTCCTCCAACCTGTGACAGTTCCCCCATCTTTCTCTCTCATGACCTTGTTACTTTTGAAAAGTCCTGCTCAGTGATTTTGTAGAATGCCCCTCAGTTTGGGCTTGTCAGACGCTTTCTCCCCCCCACACAGATCGAGGTAATGCGTTTTTCGGGAGGAATACCAGAGAATGATTTTGTATTCTTCTCAGAGCATCATAGCAGTGGGTACTTGATATGGCCGTGTCATTGCTGGTGATGCTCACCTTGTTCGCTTGCTTGAGGAAGTGTCTGCTAGGTTTACCACCACGAAGTTATTATTTTTCCCTTTGGAACTCCTAAATATCTTGGGGGAGAGACTTCAAAATATCCTTTCTCTTCAAAATTTGCCCACTAATTTTCACATTCATTGATTAATCTGACGTGTAACAAACGATTACCATCACATTTGCCGAATGGTGTCTCAGTGTTATTTTTTAAAAAGGAAACTCCAGGACAGTGAGCTTTTGTCTGTTTTGTTTGGACGGCGAGCAACCATTTGGTCAGTGTTGATCTTGGGATTATTTAGATATTTCACAGCAGTGGAAGATGTTTTAGTTAATTAATCTAGTAAAGGTTTATTAAGCCCTTGTTACAACCAAAACATCTATGAGAGATATGCAAAAGGCGCTATGGGTCTGTTCCACATCCGAGTCTTTTCCTCTATCACTACTTTTCACCTCAAATCACATTAGCCACCGTGCTTGGTTCTAAGAAAATGTTATCGCGGAGACTCCTGAGAGACAGAATCTCAGGAATCAGAGAATGGAACCAGCTTCCAATTTTGCTCCATACTAGTTACGTTCCTGGAGGGTGAGTCCTTATTTTTAAAATGGGGATTATACTATGGATTGAGGGGTGCCCGGATGGCTCAGTCGGTTGGGCGTCCAACTCTTGATCTGCTCAGGTCCCGATCTCACGGTTCGTGGATTTGAGCCCCGTGTTGGGTTCTGCACTGATAGCACGGAGCCTGCTTGGGATTCTCCCATCTCTCTCTGAACTTCCCCCACCGACATGAGCATGCTCTCTCAAATAAGTAAACTTAAAAAAAAAAATTCCCAAGGGGCGCCTGGGTGGCGCAGTCGGTTAAGCGTCCGACTTCAACCAGGTCACGATCTCACGGTCCGTGAGTTCGAGCCCCGCGTCGGGCTCTGGGCTGATGGCTCAGAGCCTGGAGCCTGTTTCCGATTCTGTGCCTCCCTCTCTCTCTGCCCCTCCCCCGTTCATGCTCTGTCTCTCTCTGTCCCAAAAAAATAAATAAAAGTTGAAAAAAAAAATTAAAAAAAAAAAATTCCCGTAATATAGATTGGTGTGAGGAGTAGATGAATGAATAAATATGAAAGTTCTCTTTGATTGAAAGGTATTTTTCAAACTGTAAAGTGTTCTACAAATTCATGTACTATTTAACAGATATATACTGAGTCCTTGTTATGTGTGAGATCCTTTGAGGTATTGGGATGTAGCAGGGAGGGGCCTCTGCCCACACGGAGCTTACATTTTAGAGGAAGAGACAGAGAATATACAAGTAACAAGATTTCAGTAAAAAGTGCTATAAATATAGTACATAAAACAGGGTGATGTTACGAAATGCTCTAGGGAAGGTAAAAGAGGGTGATGTGTTAGCAAATGAGGGGTTAGTGAGGTGGGGTGAAACGGAAACAGGGTAGATCTCTGTCAGGGAAAATTTCTCTGGAGGTCATTTTCGAGTTAAGATCTTTAAGATTCGAGGGGCTCCTGGGTGGCTCTCGGTTGAGCATCCGACTTTGTCTCATGTCGTGATCTCACCGTTCATGAGTTCGAGCCCCACATCGGGCTTGCTGCTGTCAGTGCAGAGCCTGCTTCTGATCCTCTGTCCCCCTCTCTCTGTGCTCCTCCCCTACTCTCTTTCTCTGTCTCTCTGAAAAATAAAAATAAACATTAAAAAAAGGATATTTGAGATTCGAAGGAGCCAGCCATGTGAAAAACTGGGGGAGGGCAAATTAAAAGGTCCTCCGAAGGGGCAGGGGTCTAGTGTGTTAGAGAAAAACAGAGGACCGTGTGGCTGTGAGGCAGGCAGCTGGAGACCAGGGTGTGAGACCAGTCAGGGGGTGGCCAGGCCCCAATTATGTTGAGCCCTCACAGGCATTATCAGTGCAGTGGGAAGCTCCTGGGGGTTTTAAGCAGGAGAACTGCGTGGTATAATTTTCATCTTTATTTATTTATTAACATTTTTTAATGTTTATTTTTGAGAGAGAGAGAGAGAGAGAGAGAGAGAGGCAGAGCATGAGTGGAGGAGGGGCAGAGAGAGAGGAGACACAGAATCCGAAGCAGGCGCTGGGCTCTGAACTGTCGGCACAGAGCCGGATGCGGGGCTCGAACTCATGAACGGTGAGATCGTGACCTGAGCCAGAGTCGGACGCTTAACCGACTCAGCCACCCAGGTGCCCCTAATTTTCATTTTCAAAAGATTGTTCTGGTTGCTGAGAGAGTGGATGGAGGTGGCTGGTGAGAGCAGAGGCGGTGGCTAGATGAGGGCGACTGCCGTGGTCCCGGCAAGAAATGGCGGCCAGAAAAGGGTGGTTGGAGCGTAATAGTCGTTATTGTTATTGTCAGGGGCCAAGATGAGTCCCCCCCCCGCCAGAAGTCACATCCTCGATGCCCAGCATCTCAGAATGTAACCTTATTTGGAGATAATCACCTCTCTAAAGAGGTGGCAGAGATAAAATGAGTGCATGAGGGCAGGCCCAAATCTGACCGAGTCAGAAGAAGAAATTTGGGCCCACCGAGACAGGAGGGATGCACGCACGCAAGGAAGACAGGGTGAGGACACGGGGAGAAGGTGGCCGTCCACAAGCTGAGGAGAGAGGCCTCAGAAGAAACCCGCCGTGCCGCCATCTTGATCCTGGGCTTCCTGCCTCTAGAGCTGTGAGCAAATAAAACACCTGGGGGGTGCTTAAGCCCCCCAGATGTGGTGTTCTGTTATGGCCGCCCTAGCCGGCTAATGCACTGAGGATAATAATGACAGAGGTGGTGATCCTTGTCTATCTGGTTCATGACAGTAACCACAGCACCCACGGTAAAAATAGAGGTGCCGTTGAGTCATTTATTATCTAGAGCGTCCAATATTTGCTAGAGGTTTTTTTCTGTGATACACAGGGGACCCCGAGTCCTTCACTTGGGGGCTGGAACCTCTAGCACATAGGACTATACGAGAAATAATACTGTAACCGGTTAGAGCCCAGAGGTTTTTGGAAAGCACATTTTAGCAGCGGGAAAACGATCCTCACTTGACTAGAGGGGCCTCTGGAAAAATAAGCCTTTTTTTTTTTTTTTTTTAATAGAGCAGTTGTGCTGAATAAGGAGGTTTAGCCATTATTTCGGTTTCATTTCACGGCTTTGCAAAAGATCAATCTGTGAAAGACGCCCAGTGCGAGGGCAGGGTCTTCCTTCTGCCGGCTGTTCTAGCGAGAACAGTCCCTGGCACACAGTCGTGTTTGGCAAATATTTACGAAGTAAATGGAAATCATTTTCGAATCCCGCTCTGTTCCTTCTTAGAAATTTTTGAATCGCTTTCCGCATTCTCTTATACGTCGCCGAATATCCGCTATTCCGTACAGGAGGTAAAATAGTTTGCCTATCTTTTGTCCCTTAGCATTGTGTCAATTGTCCTGATTTTGATCTTAGCCTGCCCTTACGCGGAAGACTCGCCAAGGGCCTAGCTCCGTGGCACTGGCTCCACCTTGTGTCGGGAACGTGGTACTGCACCCACTGGCCGCCTACCAGGACCAGCCAGGCCCTGGTCACACAGGCTGTGTATAACCTAAACGGTGCCACTTTGGGGCAACGTTCCTGTGACTCGTATGTTCTGAAACGATTTTGTCCCCACGTCTACGCATTATATATAGTGCAAGTACAGAAACAAATTCGTAGTATTTAATCATAAAGGCTTCTGGAGTTGGTTCCTACTTCTTATCCACACACAGCAACGTCTCCTCTGCCAAAGCGGATGAAATGGCCCTGCAGATTTTTAAAGACTTTATGTGAATGTTGATTTTCATTTTCTTGGAAAATGCTACCAAAAGTCAGGGGTCCTCGATTAAGAAAAGGAAGACCCCACGAAATTGATTTAAAAGAAAGAAAAACATTTTCCAAAGGAAAAACAGATTTTTTTTCTTTTTCTTTTTTTTTTTTTTTTACAATAAACATACCGAATTTCTGTTTCAGAAACACGGTCGAACACTCAGTGAGTGGGCCCTCGTTCGTTCAGAGGATGAACCTGTCTAGAAACATCAGGTCCTTGGGGCGCCTGGGTGGCGCAGTCGGTTAAGCGTCCGACTTCAGCCAGGTCACGATCTCGCGGTCCGTGAGTTCGAGCCCCGCGTCGGGCTCTGGGCTGATGGCTCGGAGCCTGGAGCCTGTTTCCGATTCTGTGTCTCCCTCTCTCTCTGCCCCTCCCCCGTTCATGCTCTGACTCTCTCTGTCCCAAAAATAAATAAACGTTGAAAAAAAAAATTAAAAAAAAAAGAAACATCAGGTCCAGCGCTGACTCACAGAGATGATGGTTAGGTTTCCAGGAATCCTGCAAGGGCTGCTACACACTCATTTTGGAACAAGTCAATTACACACACTTACAAGGAAATTATATTGAAAAAAACAAAGGTGCTCCCTGGGGTGGCACTGACACCCAGTTTGGAACGGCGCAGAGATTAGCACGGCCCCTGCGTGAGGGCGTCACCCAGACTCGTCAAGCCCTCTGTACTTTTCCAGGCTGTTCTTATAAAATGCGAAAATGAAGGTGCTTATTAACAACGAAAAGGTAATACTCAAAAGTGGCCACTTCCTAATTGCAGTACCACGGTTTGACTCTTACTTACGCTTTTTTTTTCGATTTAAATTCAAGTTAGTTAGCATACGGTGTAGTATTGGTTTCAGGAGTAGAACCCAGTGATTCATCGCTCACATACAACACCCAGTGCTCATCCCAACAAGTGCCCTCCTCAAGGCCCATCCCCCCACCCAGCTCCCCTCCAGCGTCTCCCAGTTTGTTCTCTGTATTTAGGAGTCTTGGATGGTTTGCCTCCCTCTCTGTTTTTATCTTATTTTTTCCTGCCCTTCCCCTATGTTCATCTGTTGTGTTTCTTAAATTCCACGTATGAGTGAAATCCTATGATATCTTTCTTTCTCTGATTGACTTATTTCGCCCAGCATAATACACTCTAGTTCCATCCACGTTGTTGCAAATCTGTCTCGTGTACGTGTGCTGGGGTGCCGTGCGGTGATGTGCTGGGGACACCGGGAACATCTCTTCCCGCCTCCTCCCCCGGTGACTTCACTCTGGCAGCTCAAAATTGGCCCGGATGGCTGTGTTGACACCGTGGAAATGCAGATGCTTCCAATCAGGGCTTTTCCCTCTTGAGGAACCAGTTGAAAACAGCACACTCCCCATTGTACGCACTTGCGTTTGCGCCGTTTCTCTGGACTCTCTTCTAAACGCCCGACAAAAAGACTTTGGAAGAAATTATTAAAATTCAAAAACGATTTTAGGGGCGCCTGGGTGGCTCAGTCGGTTAAGCGTCCGACTTCAGCTCAGGTCACGATCTCGCGGTCCGTGAGTTCGAGCCCCGCGTCGGTCTCTGGGCTGATGGCTCAGAGCCTGGAGCCTGCTTCCGATTCTGTGTCTCCCTCTCTCTCTGCCCCTCCCCATTCATGCTCTGTCTCTCTCTGTCGCAAAAATAAATAAAGGTTAAAAAAAAAATAAAAAAAAAAACAAAAAACGATTTTAGTTTTATTTTACTACATTGACTTCAGTAAGTTCCTATAGTTGCTTTAAAAGGTACTTTAATAACCGTAAAAGACTTTAACGATCGACTAATTTTACGAGTAGTCTTAAAAGATACTTTACAATCACTCTCAATCGTTTCGCTTGATTCACAGTCCCGGTTCGTGCAAGTAAAGTGGGTTGATCAGCCTTAATGTTGTATGTAACTGTACCACTTTATTTCACAGTTTTGCTCAACTTTCCAGTTGTCTGGTATCTTTGTCATTTCTTCTTTCTGAACTTCTTTCATTTTCGCCATTAAGCTTGGGAATTTCTGTTTCTTGTCTCCGAAAGCTATAATCTCGTCTCCTTCAGTGTTTTCTTGCTCTTTCTTTTTCGGTTCTCCTCCTTTCTAGACTTCCGTCTCTTTCTCAGAAATTCATGGCCTGATGTTTTTCTGACCTCTGCTCTTTTTTGCCCTTCTTTTTTTTTTTCCCCCGTTTTTCTTCACTCACCTTTAGGAGCCTCTCTGCTCCTGAGGCTGAACCGTGAGTTACACGGTCTCCTCCTTGATGGCCAGGACCCCAGCCCCCTCCCGGGCATCTGGGGTTCTGGAAGCCCACCTGACTGCTTCGGCTGCAGTCCCGTGTTATTGGCAGCAGAATCGTTAAGTAAGAGGAGCTCGCAGGATCATCCGGTCTTCTGTGCCTCTGGCCTTGTATTCCGGGACGAGTTAGAACAAGAGGCATCTTTGCCTCTCTATTTCCTGCTCCTCTCCTCCCCACCTCTCCCCTCCCCTCTCCTCTCAGGGACCGCGGGAGGCCTCTTGAAATAAATTCACCTAATGCATTGTCATTTGAAGAAAGAACACACCGGAGGAGAAAGGGTTAGTAGTACTTAAACACCCTCTGCCTTCCCCCTGCTGATCCAGGCTGGAGGGGCGCCTGTGCAGGGAGCTGCCTTCTTGGGCCAGAGTGGATCTGACTGTGGCTGGCAGGTGCTGTCCCATCTGTAGCGAGCCTGAGCCCTGTGCTCGGTGAAGAGTCCGGCAGAGAAACTGCTCTGGTCCTGTGCCCACAAGGAGCAGTTCACGGTGCTGCCTTCCTCACTGGGGAACTCTGTCTTCTCCAGGTACTTATACCTACAAGGAACAGTAGACTGGTAGCCAGCCTCCTGGCAACTTGTACTTCGTGAAACACAATGTCTTAGATCTAGCCAGTGCTGCCAAGTTTTTGATTTGATTTTGATTTTGATTTGATTTGATTTTTTTTAATATGAAATTTTTTGTCAAATTGGTTTCCATACAACACCCAGGGCTCATCCCAACAGGTGCCCTCCTCAGTACCCATCACCCACCCTCCCCTCCCTCCCACCCCCCATCAACCCTCAGTTTGTTCTCAGTTTTTAAGAGTCTCCTATGGTTTGGTTCCCTCCCTCTCTAACCTCTTTTTTTTTCCTTCCCCTCCCCTATGGGTTTCTGTTAAGTTTCTCAGGATCCACATAAGAGTGAAACCATATGGTATCTGTCTTTCTCTGTATGGCTTAGTTCACTTAGCATCACACTCTCCTGTTCCATCCACGTTGCTACAAAAGGCCATATTTCGTTCTTTCTCATTGCCACGTAGTACTCCATTGTGTATATAAACCACAATTTCTTTACCCATTCATCAGTTGATGGACATTTAGGCTCTTTCCATACTTTGGCTGTTGTTGAAAGTGCTGCTATAAACATTGGGGTACAAGTGCCCCTATGCATCAGCCCTCCTGTATCCCTTGGGTAAATTCCTAGCAGCACTATTGCTGGGTCATAGGGTAGATCTATTTTTAATTTTTTGAGGACCCTCCACACTGTTTTCCAGAGCGGCTGCACCAATTTGCATTCCCACCAACAGTGCAAGAGGGTTCCCGTTTCTCCGCATCCTCGCCAGCATCTGTAGTCTCCTGATTTGTTCATTTTAGCCACCCTGACTGGTGTGAGGTGGTATCTGAGTGTGGTTTTGATTTGTGTTTCCCTGATGAGGAACGACGTTGAGCATCTTTTCATGTGCCTGTTGGCCATCTGGATGTCTTCTTTAGAGAAGTGTCTGTTCATGTTTTCTGCCCATTTCTTCACTGAATTATTTGTTTTTCGGGTGTGGAGTTTGGTGAGTTCTTTATAGATTTTGGATACTAGCCCTTTGTCCGATATGTCATTTGCAAATATCTTTTCCCATTCCATTGGTTGCCTTTTAGTTTTGTTGCTTGTTTCCTTTGCAGTGCAGAAGCTTTTTATCTTCATGAGGTCCCAATAGTTCATTTTTGCTTTTAATTCCCTTGCCTTTGGGGATGTGTCATATAAGAAATTGCTGCGGCTGAGGTCAGAGAGGTTTTTCCCTGCTTTCTCCTCTAGGGTTTTGATGGTTTCCTGTCTCACATTGAGGTCCTTTATCCATTTTGAGTTTATTTTTGTGAACGGCATAAGAAAGTGGTCTAGTTTCATCCTTCTGCATGTTGCTGTCCAGTTCTCCCAGCACCATTTGTTAACGAGACTGTCTTTTTTCTATTGGATATTCTTCCCTGCTTTGTCAAAGATTAGTTGGCCATACTTTTGTGGGTCCAATTCTGGAGTCTCTATTCTATTCCATTGGTCTATGTGTCTGTTTTTGTGCCAATACCATGCTGTCTTGATGATTACAGCTTTGTAGTAGAGGCTAAAGTCTGGGATTGTGATACCTCCCACTTTGGTTTTCTTCTTCAATATTATTACTTTGGCTATTCGGGGTCTTTTGTGGTTCCATAGGAATTTTAGGATTGCTTGTTCTAGCGTCAAGAAGAAGGCTGGTGCAATTGATTGGGATTGCGTTGAATGTGTAGATAGCTTTGGGTAGTATTGACATTTTAACAAGATCTATTCTTCCAGTCCACGAGCATGGAATGTTTTGCCATTTCTTTGTATCTTCTTCAATTTCCTTCATAAGCTTTCTATGGTTTTCAGCATACAGATCTGTTACATCTTTGGTTAGATTTATTCCTAGGTATTTTATGCTTCTTGGTGCAATTGTGAATGGGATCAGTTTCTTTATTTGTCTTTCTGTTGCTTCATTATGAGTGTATAAGAATGCAACTGATTTCTGTACATTGATTTTGTATCCTGAGACCTTGCTGAATTCATGTATCAGTTCTAGTAGACTTTTGGTGGAGTCTATCGGGTTTTCCACTTAAAAAAAAATTTTTTTCAACGTTTATTTATTTATTTGGGACAGAGAGAGACAGAGCATGAACGGGGGAGGGGCAGAGAGAGGGAGACACAGAATCGGAAACAGGCTTCAGGCTCTGAGCCATCAGCCCAGAGCCTGACGCGGGGCTCAAACTCGCAGACCACGAGATCGTGACCTGGCTGAAGTCGGACGCTTAACCGACTGCGCCACCCAGGCGCCCCGGGTTTTCCATTTTAAAGTAATCTGTACACCCAGCATGGGGCTTGAACTCAACCCTGAGATCACGAGTCACATGCTCTATGAACTGAGCCAGGCAGGCGCCCCCAGGTTTTTATTTTAAATGCTAAAGTACTGAGTTAAGAATATTGTAACTGATTTTGTTGTGAAATTGAAGAATGTTGTCACTAATGTATTTTCTTGTAAACTAAGGCATCATTAGTGATCAACTTTTTTAAAAATTATTTATTTATTTTGAGAGAGAGAGGAAAGAACGCAAGCAGGGGAGGAGCAGAAAGAGAGACAATCCCAAGCAGGCTCTGCGCTGTCAGCACAGAACCTGACATGGGGCTTGATCTCATGAACGTGAGATCGTGACCTGAGCCAAGATCAAGAGTTGGACCCTTAACCGACTGAGCCGCCCAGGCGTCCCAATAATCAACTTTTTAAGCCAAACATGATAAATATAGTATAACACAAAAAAGTAAATTGTTTTGCAGATAGTTTATATGAGGCAGGATTTCTGTTGTTATTTCTTACTACTTTGGTTTTCCTGCCTGAGAATGAAATGTCCTTATCTTGTGTTTCCTTTTTAAGTTTACTTTTTACTACTCTCCATGCCCGACGTGGGGCTCGAACTCACGACCCAAGATCAAGAGTGGAATGCTCCGACTGAGCCAGCCAGGCACCCACTTCTTGTTATTATTTTCTTTCACGAACACTTTTTATTTAAAAAATTTCACACGTCTAGACAAACAGTAAGAGTGGCGCGTGGAAGGAATTCTTGTGTACGGCCCCCTAGATGCGCCAATTGTTAACATTCTGGTGCATTTGCTTTTGCCTGTGTTCCCTCTCTTTTATGATGTACACACACACTACATTTACACGATCTACGTATTTATACATTTTATTATTTTCTTTTGCTGGACTATTTGAGAGTGAGCTGTAGACGCGGTGGCCTTTCCCCTGAAATCCTCCAGTGTGTCTTCTAAGAGCAAGAATATTCACTTACATAAGCCACCCGTGTGTGTGTGTGTGTGTGTGTGTGTGTGTGTGTGTGTGTGTAAGTATAATCTTAGAATCAGAGCCCCTGGGGAGAAAACTTTAAGAGGTCACTGGCTCATTCCCCCGCTTCTTGCAGGTAAATCCCTACCGTACAAAATTGCTATTTTCCAGGCGTGATAGACCCAGGTTCCCAAGGGACCAGGCCTGTGATGTGCATGTGCGAGGGACACAGTCTGGGGCACTCCCGAAGACACGGATGTTATGAACCAACACTGCGCTGAGCAAAAACTTATCTGAGGGCCAACTCTGTCCCTTGGGTCGTCTGTTTGGCGCCCTGGATCTGTCTTCAAGGTTCCCGTGGGATGGAACCTCCACTCTTCTTTGGAGGCGCCTTGTCACAGTCCCCGAGTTCCCTCCGTCTCGTGACGTACTGGATCAGGTTTATGAGAGGTGGCGGTGTGCAAGGCTGAGGCGTGTGGATTCCAGCCTGTGTGTGTCGGGATCCCAGCCACTACTTCCCAGGGTGCTGGGGAAGTTACCCAGTCTTTCTGTGGCCTGGTTTTGGTGGGTCGTCCTCGCAGGGCTGCCGTGGGGAGGAAGTGGGTAAGAGGATTTAGAGCAGTTGACAACAGAGCCCAGCCGGCCCCACTGGTGAAACCCTGTGCGCGGTTACCACTCCCCTTGTAGCCCGCAGGTGGTGGAGGGGAGGGAGTGGGCCGCGGGGTCTCCTTCTCCAAGTCCCAGAGGAGGTGACGGCTCCCAGCCGGAAGGCCGGTCAGTCTCCTGTGTCGCTGTCCTGCCCCCTGGTTGGGCCCGCAGCCCCGGCCCCCTGCTCTGGGGGGGGTGGGGGGCAGCTAGAATGCGCAGCTATTTGTGGCCCTGGTAAGTTATTGAACATCTCGGGATCGTCTCCTGGTCTGTGAAATGGAGAGGACAAGGCGCACACCCCATGGGACTGTCGCGAGGGGTCAAGGCGTCCGTGGGGACCGCGGGACCGGCGGCTGCACTGAATTCGAGCTTCTGGCCAGAAACTGCGCGTGCCTCTCCAGAGCAGCCGCCTTAACCCTGTGTTCCCCTTGCCTGCCACTCGAGTCTCCCACTGCTGCCGCCCTGCACAGGCTTTCTGTCCCTCTCTCCCTGCAGGTGCCGGTACTGTGATGACCAGTGGGCCTCTCTCTGGCCAGATCAGAGCGGCGGGCCTCTCCTGTCCAGGATTGAGCCGTGGGCCTTTCTCTGTCCAGATCCAAGTGGCAGGCTTCTCTCTGCCCAGATCCGAGTGGTGGGTTTCTTCTCTTAGGCCCCTGTAACACGTTGAACAGTGAGGTCATCCTGCAACCAGGGGTCCAGGCAGGGGGCAGTTGAGGGACCGTGGGAGGAAGAGAGGGGTGGAGAAGCTAAGACAGGACAGACGGAGCATGTGGCCAAGAGCTACAGTGGATGGTCTACAGTGGATGGCGGGAGGTGTCCTGACAGTTACAAGATGAGTGATTTATTCACTGTAAGGTTTATTTATATATTTTAAAAGAGACAGAGAGAGAGTGTGCAGGAGAGCAAGGGAGAAGCAGAGGGAGGGAAGGAGGGAGGGAGGGAGGGAGGGAGGGAGGGAGAGAGAATCCCAAGCAGGCTCCACGCTGTCAGTGCAGAGCCCGACGCGGGGCTCCAACTCACAAACCGTGAGATCACGACCTGAGCCGAAAACAGAGTCAGATGCTTAACCAACTGAGCCACCCGGGCGCCCCCAAGATGAGCGACTTAGAACAAGGGCTGTGCTAGCAAAGGAAGCGGAGGGAGAGTAGTTGGAGGCGGTAAGGCACCTGTTAGAAATGTCTTAAGAGAGGGAAGTTACGTGAATATCTCAGGGCAAAAGAGGAAGCCGCTAGTGAAGGGCTGAATGAAGATGTTGAGCGGGAGGCAAGTGTGTCCAGAAAAAGAGCCGAGACCGAGGGGGTTAAGACTACGCACAGTGAGATGGGCACTGAATAATGTATATACTTGCTGGGGGGAGAAAAAGGAGCCCAGCCTGGAACTCAGGAAAATGGAGAGGGGTGAGCTTTATTAAGGAAGGGCACTTTTAGTTCTTCGGAGGCTGAGAGGGAGAGGAGGGGACGCTTGTACACACTTGGAAGGCGGTACAGGGGCCGGACCTGTCGTGGGGGCGCCCACCATCGGATATGTGTCCCTCCCGAATTCATATGATGGAGCCTTGCCCCCCACCCCCACGTGATGGTGTTTGGAGGTGGTGGGCCTTTGGGAAGTGATTAAGTCTAGATGAGGTCATGGGGGTGGGGTCCCCGCGATGGATTGGGGCCCTTGAAAGAAGAGGGAGACCCAGAGCCCGCTCGCTGTTGGCCATGGGAGGATACGGAGAAAGGTGGTCATCCACAAGCTGGGAGCAGGGTTCTCACCAGGTCTTGGACTCTGCCGCCTTCAGAGCCGTGAGCTGCCTGTACCCAGGCTGCGGCGCGTAGCTGTGCGGCCTGGGCTGGCCGAGCGGGTGGTCGGCGGGTCAGCCGTGCCCGGTTCGCATGGGGGGGGACGCAGGTGACAGGCCTGTGGGGTCTTCCGCTGAGATTGGGCGTACCTGTGGTTTTGAGCGTGAGGCCGGAGATGATTCAGAATGGCTGTTTGGGGGGCAGTTTGCTAGGGAAGCAGCAGGAAGCGAAAGCAAGGGGGTTACGCAGCATGTGGGACGTTGGATGTTGGACGGCGTGAATCTGCAGCGGCCCGTGATCTTTTTGTTAGGTCTTTTCTTCCCGAAGTGCTTTGCCGGAGCAGAGGAAGGAAACCGGGGAGTGGCTGAGGGTTAGGGATTAATAGAGCAGGCAGCATGGAAGGTTCAGGGGCCCAGAACCCAGGACAGGAAACGGCAGGTCTGACTGGTTGACGGCAGCAAAGGAGCACGGATGCGCAGTGAATTCGCCGCCGCCCACAGCTCGCGGGCCAGTTTGTAGGGCTTCGGGGTGAGTTCTTGACTCATCGGCCCGAGAAGCTTTGCCCTTTCCCCTTAGCGTAGTCAGGCTCTGTGCTTCAGGGCCGGAGAAAAGTAGCGCCTGTGTGGCTGGAGGGCATCAGACGAGCTGTTTTCCGTGGGCAAAGTGGGTCGTCCTGGCTGGCTTCACTCAGGGGAGGAGACATGGTGATCGGTTCTTCAAAGGGGAGCCAGAGGGGTAGAGAAGGCCTTTCCAGGCGGGAAGGAAGGACCTGCCCTTCTGACACGGAGCCTGTGGGTGGCAGGCCCCGGGCCAGCCGTGTGCCCCCTGAGTGCTCCCACCTCCCCAGGAGCACCCCCTCGCGAGCCCCGGTCTCTCCAGCCCTCTCCGCGCCGGCCCCTGCCCATCCGCGTTCGTGAGTGCCCACCTCCCTCCGGTCTTACGTTTCTTACAGACTCTTCCCAGGCCCCACGCCTCTGCCCCCCTCCCCAGACATCACTTCCTCCCCTTCGCTCCCCGGACCCATCCTCCTGGACCCCGTGCAGTCTGATTTCGACGCCGCCCTCCCTCCTCAAATATCACAACTGACCTTCCTTCCCTAAACCCATGCTCTCCGCAGCATGGGACACTGAGATGAGGCTCGCTTTCCCCATGTCTTTCCTCAGCTCCCTGGACGCGGCCCTCCGCGGAGTTCGCGCCTCCCCTCTGGCTCCTCTCCTCCGTGGCTAACGCGGGCCTCTTCCTCGTACCGCTGGGTCAGCGCAGGCCCTCTAGAGAGTTCCTCCTGGACCCCTGGCTGGTGTCTTCCTGCCAGCACACTCCCGTCAGAGCCCACGGCTTCGCTGCCAGAGCTGTGTCTCCGGCCCACACCTTCCTCCCGCTCAGGCCCTCCTGTGCGTCGTGTCTGGGGGTGGACGCCGCCCCGCCCGCCACCTAATAGTCAGCCCTTCCTGTGTCGTGGGGGCTGGCAGCGACCGAGGGCTCGTTGCAACCTGGTTCAGGGGCACCTGGGGGGGCTCAGTCGGCTAAGCATCTGACTCTTGATTTTGGCTCAGGTCATGATCTCACGGTTCGTGAGTTCGAGCCCCGCTCAGGCTCTCTGCGGACAGACTCAAACAATAAATGAAAAGATTAAAAAACAAACAAACACCTGGTTAACGCTTCTCAGAGAGGCACGAGGGAGAACAATTACCTTGCTGACACGGCGCAAGGTGATTCTCTCTCTCTTTCTGTGCACCTCTCAACGTCTGACTCGTGATGACGGCTCTTCCTAGCCGTCTCCAGAAATAGGGAGTATTGGGCTGATCATTTAAAACGTTCTGGTAGCCACAAGGAAACAAAAGGCAAAAGAGAAACAGGTGAAATTAATTTTAGTAATTGTTAGTCAACCCAATATGTCTAAAATATTGTCATTTCAACATGTGTCAATTTAAAAATGATCGGTGAGATATTTTACATTTTTTTGTGCGTGTGTGCTCAGTTTTTGAAATCTGTGTTTTACACTTACAGCCTGTTTTTGTTTGGGCTAGCCACCTGCGCAGTGCTCAGTAGCCAGACGGACGAAAGGGCCGCTGTCCTACACGCCTGCCCGCAGGCGGTTCCAGGTCCCCTCTCCACCCCCTACCCCCACCCCTGCCTGTGGTGTAGGGTAACCAGCTTTTCTTCAGGTCCCTCTGATTCTGGAGTTTCTTCAGTTTTCTTTCCTTTTCTTTCTTTACTTTCTTTTTAATGTTTTATTTATTTATGTATTTTTAATTTTTTTTTTAATGTTTATTTCAGAGACAGAGCATAAGTGGGGGAAGGGCAGAGAGAGAGGGAGACACAGAATCTGAAGCAGGCTTCAGGCTCTGAGCTGTCAGCACAGAGCCCGACGCGGGGCTCGGACTCACAAACCACGAGATCATGACCTGAGCTGAAGTCAGATGCTCAACCAACTGAGCCACCCAGGCGCCCCTGGAGTTTCGGTTTCCTGATGCACATAGCAAAAGGCCCGGAAGGTTATGGAAGGGCTAAATCTGTGAATACTTACCAAATCATGTTTTTGTCCCTGCCTTTCTTTGGTCTAATGTATACAGCAGCCAGTCTGATGTTACAACGATATGTTTACTAGTTCGGTGTTAGCCAGATTCACGGCACATCTTTAGGGACTTCTCGAAAGTATAGTCTTGTAAAATGCTTCAGTTTCTATGCACACCATCATGTTCAGATCCTGCCTTCACGAGGGACCTGGGCGGGAGAAACAATGCAGAAGTGTACAGACTGAGGTCCTCTGGCGGGTGTGAAACGTAGTCCACAGGAAGACGTGGCGTGTATAGTGGGCCGTGTTTGTTACAAAGGAAAATCAGTAAATGAAAATTAAGAATCCCGTCTTCCGCAGTTAAAGACTTTTGATTTTCCCCTCGCTGCTCATCCCGCAGCCTCTGTAAGTGAAGAAGCCAAACATTCTAATTTAAACTGTTTTCTCAGGGTGGCTCAGTCAGTTGAGCGTCCGACTTCAGCTCAGGTCACGATCTCACGGTTCGTGAGTTCGAGCCCCGCGTCGGGCTCTGTGCTGACAGCTCAGAGCCTGAAGCCTGCTTCAGATTCTGTGTTTCCTTCTCTCTCTGCCCCTCCCCTGCTCATGCTCTGTCTCTCTCCATCTCAAAAATAAATAAAAACATTTAAAAAACATTTTTAAATGTTTTCACAGGGCGCCTGGGGGACTCAGTTAAACATCCAACTCGTGGTTTTGGCTCAGGTCATGATCTAATGACCGCATGGGGCTCTGCACTGACAGTGGTGCCTGCTTGGGATTCTCTGCCCCTCCCTCTCTCCCTCCCTCCCTCTCTCTCAAAATAAATAAATAAACTTAAAAAAAAATAAAATGTTTTCTCAGTAAAATAGGGAGTAAGTATAACACCATCATTATTACCCAGAGTGGTAAAAAAAATATTCTAGTCAAGTGGGGTGCCTAGGTGGCTCAGTTGGTTAAGCGTCTGACTCTTGATTTGGGCTCAGGTCATGATCCCAGTGTCCTGGGATTGAGCCCCACATCAGGCTCTGTGCTGACAGCTCGGAGCCTGCTTGGGATTGTCTCTCCCCGCCTCTTTCTTTCCCTCTCCTTGCTCATGCTCTCCCTCTCTCACTCTCTTTCTCAAAATAAATAAATAAATATTTAAAAATTCTATTCAAGTGCATATTTGTGAAATTAAGTTAACATTCAAATATTACATCTTTAATTTTAATAATTTTAAGTGGAAATCTTTAATAATCTATTCTAAATCCCCTCTCTTCACATCTAAGGAGTACCGAATAGAATTTATACTTTTCTTAGGTTATTTGCTGAATTGAATTACGTCATTCTGGGGAGGGCAGGGGCATAACTAATATTTATTGAGTGTATGCCATTCAATAAATCTTGCATAATATAAAGCAAGAACTATGCTTTATATTATGATAGTTCGTATTATTTTACTCTTAGGGTGTTCCCCGCCCCTTTCTAAGTATTTGCACGAAGTCGCTAGGTTTTAGCCACCAGGTAGGCTTCTGCACCCAGAGATTAACCTGTGCAGCCTAGCACGTGATAGAGCTCAGATCTGAACCCTGACAATCTGACACTAGGGGCCACGCTTTTCAGTATTTTGCCACTAATGTGGACTTTAACACAAACCTCTGAGGGAGATATTATTGTCCCCATTTTACAGATGCAGAAACTGAGGTTTGAAACAGCTAATTAACTTAAAATCAGCTAGTGAGTGCCTGACACTTCTTTTTCTTACCCCCTCCCCTGTTTTCATTTTCTAGAACTTTCTGATTTGGGCTCGGGCTAATCCCCGCAAACACTTCTTTCTTCTCCCTTTGGTTCACCTGTCTGCCTTTTCCTTCCCCCGGAAAAGTATCTGCTGTCCTCACGAGGTAGGACTTAATTGAGTGACCCCGGTGCTACATCTGCCCTGACCTTGTTTAGAGAAACACAGCGCTTGCTTTCCAAAGTTTATGTTCTAAAACTGTTGACCACTTTTTCCGCAGAGAGATCGGAACAATTACCAGGTCGCTAGGGTGCTGCCCGAGCGAAGGAGAGCTCCATGACCTGATCGCGGAGGTAAGCAGACCTGGGGCAAGGGTGCGTGCCGCGGGCTCCCTGCTTCGTCCATTCCTGGTGCCTAAAAACCCTTCCCTGCAGCTAAGCGGGTCCTAAACTAATGAGGGTGCTTGGTGGAAACATTCAGGCAGCTTTACGGATCAGCCAGCCCACAGGGTCTGAACAAATTAATAGCAGATCTGGAACAAATGGCTTTGACTGAGGAACATGATGGCTCAAGTGAGGAGCCCACTTTATATTGTTTATACACTTTTTTTTTTTTTTAATGTTTCTTTATTTATTTTTGAGACGGAGAGAGAGAGAGAGAGTGCACACGCACAAGCGGGCAGGGGCAGAGAGACACACACGCAGAATCGGAAGCAGGCTCCAGGCTCTGAGCCATCAGCCCAGAGCCCGACGCGGGGCTCGAACTCCCGGACCGTGAGATCGTGACCTGGCTGAAGTCGGACGCTTAACCGACTGCGCCACCCAGACGCCCCTTATTTATACTCTTTAAACTTAGTTGAAGAAAGGCCAGCAGACAGACACAGGGGACTGACTATGTGCAGAGAGGATATTGGCACTGGAAAGGAATATACTGAATAATGTCACTTCAGAGGGGATAGAAGCGGAAACAGAGACTGGAAGAAATTTATATTTATTTGGGGGAAATAAAACCAACTTTCTGAGCAAGTAGTAAACACAATAATAAGAACTAACTTGACATTGACCGAAGAGTCTAAGAATTTGAAAAAATGGTTATTTGTAACAGTGTAGATGAGTCCCTGGAGAGAGTTATCCCGTAAAGCAGTGGTGAGTGGCCCAAGACCAGAGAGCTTCCTGCCCTGTTTGGTTTTCCAGCAAAGGATCTGCTCTAAATTCCGCACGCAGCTTTCAGTCCAACAAAGCGGGGGCCTGCGGGGAACCAAGCTCCCTGGGCCCCCACCACGAGAAGAACCTCTCCAGAACTGCTTTTGTGGGTGTGTGGAGACGGAAGATCAGGAAGGCAACTCTGATAGCCACCTCTTAGCATCTTGGTAACTAAAAGGCAGTACCAGTTTTTCATTAGCATTTAAAAATATTCAGTAAAGCACAAAACCTTTATGCTGGTGTTCCATTTGGGGACCCGGTGAAACTATTTTTACTCAGAGGAAAAAAAAAAAAACCTTATTTTTCCCAAGGGGGTCCTCATTTTTATTTTTATTTATTTTATTTATTTTTTTTATTATTTTTTTAAAATTTTTTTTTCAACGTTTATTTATTTTTGGGACAGAGAGAGACAGAGCATGAACGGGCGAGGGGCAGAGAGAGAGGGAGACACAGAATCGGAAGCAGGCTCCAGGCTCTGAGCCATCAGCCCAGAGCCCGACGCGGGGCTCGAACTCCCGGACCGCGAGATCGTGACCTGGATGAAGTCGGACGCTTAACCGACTGCGCCACCCAGGCGCCCCGGGTCCTCATTTTTAAAAATAAGGTGTTGATCGCTGCTTGACAGTGTTTACCGACAAAGTGAGAATCTGTGCTAGGGAGAGGAAAGTTGGCATTGTGGAGCAGAGAGGGACTGGAGGATGAATTTACAGTGAAATCGTAATGATTGCGTACAATTCAGTAGAGTAAGCGCAGCGGTAATGAAAAATGGCCCTGGAAAGATAGAAAAGCGGAACCTTTAGAGCCTGATTCCTTGATGGTTTGTTTGTACGTTTCAATCTGTAGCGGGGGTCCGCCAATCCCAACCCCTGGGCCAAATCCAGCCCACCTCCTCTTATTGTAAATAAAGTTTTATCGGGACACAGCTAAACTCATTTATTTACATATTGTCTGTGGCTGTTTTCTCACTGCAAGAGTGGAGGTTCAGTCCTCGCGACAGAGACCATATGGTTTGCAAAGCTTAAAATATTTACTGTCGGGCCCTTTCCAGGGAAAGTTTGCCAACTCTTGATCTGTAAGTTTTTCCAGCAAAGTGGAACAGACACCACGAATAGTGTCAGGAAGTCTACTTGCAAACCCCAGAGCTACCACTTACAGCTGTGTGGCCTTGGCTGAGCAGCGTCCTCTTTCAAAGCCTGGTCCCGCATCTGCGAAAAGAACGCAACAATAGCCAAGTGTCTTTATGAGGATTCATTCTGATCGCTGCAAGGAATCAGCTGTTCCCTGGTGGGCACTCAGTGTATATTTGGGTTGGCTTGCTCTGTAGGTGGCTCTCTACCGAAATGACCCCGCGGGTTTCACAGTTAATCACAGTAGATGCTCAGGCCCCAGCATTTTCTTTTGTATTTGTCCTTTGCTTAGGTACATTGACACAGCCTTTGAAAATTACACGTTTCGAACGGTTGGACCAAGAGGGATCACTGTGCGATCTAAGCCCTACATGTGTTTTTCTGTATTTGTGCGCAACAGTTTGTTCAGATTAAATTACAGCAAGATGCTTAAGAAGCTTAAGAATTATAGCAATATGCTATCTAAGCCCTACATATGTTTTTCTGTATTTGTGCACAACAGTTTGTTCAGATTAAATTATAGCAAGATGCTTAAGAAGCTTTGGGTGTGACTACCCTTTTTGAAGTTTCCCAAATAACTGAGGGGGGAAAAAAAGCACATAGATATTTGTAGGTATCAAATACATTAAAAAAAACAACAACAACAAAAAAAAAACAAAGCTCCAAATAGTGGGTGAATAAGGATGAATGTTGTATTGATAAATGCTCTGTAATGGTTTCAGAAATGAAACTATATCTGCTTCATTTGCTTTAAAATGCAATAATATAAAAAAATACAATCATGTGACAATGCTCTAAAATTCTACACATCGAAGGGCACCTGGGTGGCTCAGTTGGTTAAGCATCTGCCTCTTGACTTTGGCTCAGGTCATGATCTCATGGTCTTCAGATCGAGCCCTGCATTAGGCTGCATGCTAGGCGTGGAGCCTGCATGGGGTTCTCCCTCTCACTCTCCCCTCCCCCCTGCTTGTCCCTCCCTCCCTCCCTTCCTCTCTCTCTCTCTCAAAAACAAAAACCCACATCAAAATCTATGTTCAGTTCTCTAGTTGCCATTTACTTAAATTTCAGTGTAGATACATACTCTCAGCCCCTCACTTCCTGAGGAGCGATAGGAGAGCTGATGTCTCTCTTGAAATAGATCATTTAAATTTTTTTTTCCAACGTTTATTTATTTTTGGGACAGAGAGAGACAGAGCATGAATGGGGGAGGGGCAGAGAGAGAGGGAGACACAGAATCGGAAACAGGCTCCAGGCTCTGAGCCATCAGCCCAGAGCCTGACGCGGGGCTCGAACTCACGGACCGCGAGATCGTGACCTGGCTGAAGTCGGACGCTTAACCGACTATGCCACCCAGGCGCCCCTTGAAATAGATCATTTAAAAATCACTCCGCATTGATCCCTCTACTTCATATTCTACAATTAGCAACTTGCCCCAAATAATCTCTACCCGCTTGGAATATCACAAAACCCAACAGCGGTAAGAAGGGTTAATATAAATTTTATTGACATACAGGTTATTAAACCATTCTTCCTTTACTATGGAGTTAGAGCCTTCCAGGCTCTTCCGTGTGAGAGCTGGGGCCGGGGGTGGGGGTGGGGGGGGCATGGTGGCCTCTCAATACCAGTGGGAAGGGCGTGGAGAGGTATATGCGTTCAAAGTTCAAACTCAAGTGGAATTGTGGAGAATTTAAAGTAATTAGAAGGGAACACTACGAGATGTTTGGAAAATAACACCTATGTTGATAAGATTATTACACTGTACAGTGATTTTTTCAAAAGGCCAATTCATCAGGAAGGTATTAAAAATCATAAATGTCTGTGTTCCATAGATGGAGATTTTAACAAGCTTCTCAAGTAATTGATAGAGCAACTACATAAAATATCAGCAAAGATGGAGATAATCTCAACACCACCATTAACCACTCTGGCCTAACTGATATTTATAGGACACTACACCCATAATACATGTTCTTTCCAAGTGTCCATGGAATGTTCAATAGGATATATTAAGTGCTGGACCATAAAACAAATCCCAGTACATTTTAAAAAATCGAAATCATACAGGATATGTTCTCTGATTTAAAAAATGGAATGAAGCCAGAGATCAATTGAGAATAAGATAACTAGGAAGTCCTCAAATATTTGAAACGAAGCAACATACTTCTAAAACGATTCATGAATCAAAGAAGAAATCACGAGGGGAGCGAGAAAGCATTTTGCCCTGAACGTTGATGAAAATGCAACACGTCAAACGTTGTGGGATTCAGGGAAAGTAGTGCTTGGAGGCCAGTTTACAACTCTAAATGTTCACATTGGAAAAGTAAAAAGACCTAAAATTAATGATCTAAATTCTCATCAGGAAGCTAGGAAAAGAAAAGCAACATAAACCCAATATATAGAGAAGGAGAAAAATTGTGAAGAGCAGCAATCAGTGAACTAGAAAATGGACAGAGAAAATCCCTGAACGCAAAATACTAGTCTTTTCAAATAAAACTGATAAACTTGTAGCTCAGACAATCAACACAAATTACCAACATCTAGATTAGAGGAGGGTTTTTCATTATCCTTCAGACATTTGAAAACGATAATAAGAGACAGCTTTATGCCACTAAATGCAGCAACTTAGATGAAATTGACATGCTCACCAAGAGACACAAATGACCAACACTGACCCAAGAAAAAGTGGAGAATTTGGGTAGCCCCCTATCAGTTATGAAAATTAAATTTATAATTAAAAACTTTCCCATAAAGAAAACTAGAAGTTCAGATGGCTTCTCTAGTGAATTTTTTTTCAAACATTTATGGAAGAAATAGTACCAATTCTACCCCAAATTCTTTCTGAAAACATTACGGGAGGTAACACTTTCCAGGCTAGTATTACTGTGATATTCAAACCAGACAATTGTTTGTTTTACAAAAAAAAAAGGAAAACTACAGATCTTGTTAACATAGATGTAAAAAGTCCTTACTATGATTTCACCAAGTCAATTTCAACAATATCGTATAAAGGATAATACATCATGAGCAGGTGGAGTTTATCTCAGAAATTTAAGGTTGGCTTAACATGAATCAGTGTAATCTACTACATTAAGAGAACAAAGTCGATAAATCGTATGATCATTTCAATAAATATATAAAAAGCATTTGAAAAAATTCAATACCCACTGAAGATAACAATACTCAGCAAACTAAGAATAAAAGGAAACTTGTCAATCTGGCCAAGGGCAGCTGTGAAAACTCAAGGCTAAGATGACACTCAGTGTTTTCTACCTAAAATCGTGAACAAGGCATGGATGCCTGTGTTTATCACTCCTATTCATCCTTGTACTTGAAGTCCTAGCTAGTGCAACAAGGTAAGAAGAAATAGTAAAAGACTATTTTATATTTATATTATTTTCTATATTTATATATTTTTATAATATTTAATATAGTATATTTAATATTATTATAAAAATAATAGAAGTGAAACTATTTCTATGTCAGACAACATGATTTTTCATGGAGAAAATCCTAAGAGAATTACCAAAAAGCCACTAGAATGTGTGAATTTAGCCAGATCCTAGGCTACATGGTCAACATGAAAAATGAATTGTATTTCTTTTTTTTTCCAGATGTCTTCTTTATTTATTTTATTTTATTTTTTTAAATTTACATCCAAATTAGTTAGCATATAGTGCAACAATGATTTCAGGAGTAGATTCCTTAATGCCCCTTACCCATTTAGCCCATTCCCCCTCCCACAACCCCTCCAGTAACCCTCTCTCTGTTTTCCATATTTAAGAGTCTCTTATGTTTTATCCCCCTCCCTGTTTTTTATATTATTTTTGTTTCCCTTCCCTTATGTTCATCTATTTTGTCTCTTAAAGTCCTCATATGAGTGAAGTCATATGATATTTGTCTTTCTCTGACTAATTTCACTTAGCTTAATACCCTCCAGTTCCATCCACGTAGTTGCAAATGGCAAGATTTCATTCTTTTTGATTGACAAGTAATACTCCATTGTATATATATACCACCTCTTCCTTATCCATTCATCCATCGATGGACATTGGGGCTCTTTCCATACTTTGGCTGTTGTCGATAGTGCTGCTATAAACATGGGGGTGCATGTGTCCCTTCGAAACAGCACACCTGTATCCCTTGGCTAAATGCCTAGTAGTGCAATTGCTGGGTCACAGGGTAGTTCTATTTTTAATTTTTTTAGGAAGCTCCATACTGTTTTCCAGAGAGGCTACACCAGCTTGCATTCCCATAATTGTATAATTAGAAATCAATGGTAAAAAAAATGAAATCAAGTAAACAACTCCATTTAAAAAAGCATTAGAATAGAAGAGTCAATACATCTAACAAAATATAGGCAAGACTTATACACTAAAAACAGCAAACACTATAAAGAGAAATTAATTAAGATTTAAAAGGATACATACACATGTTCATGGATTGCAAAACAACATCGTTAAGATGGCAGTTCTTTGATGAATTCAGTATGTGTTCAAAATCATAGCAGGCTTTTTTTTTTTTTTAAAGACATTTATAAGTTGATTCTGAAATTTGAATGGAAAAGCAAAGGACCTAGAATAAACAAAATAATTTTGAAAATGTAGGGCAAGGGTGGGTGGACTTTCACTACCTGATTGCAAGATTCACTGCAAAACTACAGTAATGATGACAGTGTGATATTTGTGGACTGAAAGACATATAGACCATTGGGACAAACCAGAGGATCCAGAAATAGAACCATACATCTCTGACAAAGGTGCCAAAGTAATTCCATGAAGAAAGGATGATCACTTCAATAAATAGTGCAGGAGCAAATGAGTATCTGAATAGAAAGAACACAAAGTTTGTCGCTCTTTTTACTCCATACAGAGGTTAACTTGAAGTGGATCATAGACCTGAATAGATGAGCTAAAACTATACATTTCTAGAGGAAGAGAGAAAACCCTGTGATATTGGGTTAGCCAAACATTTCTTAGATAAGACATAAAAAGCATGAACCACACAAACAAACAAACACAATAAACAATGATTATCTTAATCAATATTAAAAGGATTTGCCCAATCAGGGGGCGCCTGGGTGGCTCAGTCACTTATGCATCTGACTCTTGGTTTTGGCTCAGGTCATGACTTTGTGCCCTGCATCAGGCTCCACACTGTTAGTGTGTGAATCCCACTGCTCGGGATTCTCTCTTTCTCCTTCTCTCTGCCCCTCCCCTGCTTGCGCATGCTCTCTCTCTCTAAATAAATAAAATAAAATCGAATCGAATCAAATTGAATAAAATAAAATTAAAAAATAAAATAAAAATCATAACGATACTCACTGAACTTGAAGAAAGAGTGGAGGACCTCAGTGAGACCCTCAAGGAAGAGATAGAAAACATAAAAAAGAACCAATCAGGGACGAATAACTCAATGAATGAAATGAAAAATACACCCACAAGAGAGAATAGATAGTAGACTAGAGAAAACAGAAGAACGGGTCTGTGACCTGTAGGACAGAGTAATGGACAGCAATCAAGCTGAACAGGAGAGAGAAGGACAAATGCAAAATGAAAATAGACTAAGTGAACTCAGTGACACCTCAAGTGTAGTAACATTGACATTATAGGGATCCCAGAAGGAGGAGAGAGAGAAAAAGGAATAGAAAATTTATTTGAAGAAATAATAGCTGAAAACTTCCTGAATCTAGAGAAGGAAAGAGAAATCCAGATCCAGGAACCACAGAGAACCCCCAACAAAGTCGACCCCAAAGATGTCCATACCAAAATACATAGTAACTAAGATGGCAAAAAGTAGTGATCAAGATAAAAATTTAAAAGGAGCCAGAGAAAAGAATGCAGTAACATACAGGGGAAACCTCATAAGGTTATTAGCTGATTTTTCAGCAGAAACTTTGCAGGCTGGAAGGGAGTGTCATGATATATCCAAAGTGCTGAAAGAAAAAAAATTCTGCAGCCAAGAACACTCTATTCAGTAATGCTCTCATTCAGGATAGAAGAAGAGATTAGGAGTTTCCCAGACAAGAAAAGTTAAAGAAATTCATGTCCATTAAGTCAGCCTGATAAGAAATTTAAAAGGGACTTTTTGAGTGGAAAGGAAAGACCATAAGTAGGAATAAGAAAGGTAGGAAGCACAAAAGCAGTAACATTAAATGTATCTGTAAAAATCAGTCAAGCGATTCACAAAATAAAAGATGTAAGGTATGACACCATATGCATAAAATGTGGAGTGGGGGGAGAAGAGTGAAGAATGGGTTCAAACTTAAGTGACCGTCAACTTAATATAGACTGCTACATATAATACTAATGGCAACCACAAATCAAAAACCTGTAATAGATATGCAAAAAACAAAGAGAAAGAAATCTAAGTATATCACTAAAGAAAGCCAGCAAACCATGAGAGAAGAAAGGAACAGAGACGAACTACAAAAACAACCGGAAAACAAGTAACAAAATGGCAATAAATACATACCTATCAATAATTACTTTGAACGTAAATGGACTAAATGTCCCAATCAAAAGACATAGGGTGAAGGAATGGGTAAAAAAAACATGACTCATCTATATGCTGTCTACAAGTGACCCATTTCAGACCTAAAGACACCTGCAGATTTAAAGGGAAGGGATGGAAAAACATTTATCACGCAAATGGAAGTGAAAAGAAAGCCAGGGTAGCAGTAGTTATATAAAGGACAAAATCGACTTTAAAACAAAGACTGTAACAAGGGACAAAGAAGGGCATCATATAATCATAAAGGAGACAATCCAACAAGATCTAACAATTGTAAATATTTACGCACCAACATGGAAGCACCCAAATACATAAAGCAGCTACTAACAAACAGAAAGGAACTAATCAATGGTAATACAACAATAGTAGGGGACTTTAATGCCCTGTTTACATCAATGGACAGATCATCCAAACAGAAATCAATAAGGAGACAGTGACTTTGAATGGCACATTGGAGCAGATGGATTTAACAGATATTTTGAGAACATTCCAGTTTCATTTCTTTGATGTGTCTGTTGACCTTCTGGATGTCTTCTTTGGAAAGATGTCTGTTCATGTCTGCTGCCCATTTTTAAACTGGATTATTGTATTACTATCAAGGACATGCAAATCCAAACAACAATGAGATATCACCTCACACGTGTCAGAATAGCTAAAATCAAAAACAAAAGAAACAACAAGTTTGGTGAGGATGTGGAGAAGAAACCCTCATTCACTGTTGGTGGGAATGCAAGCTGGTGCAATCACAGGGGAGAACAGTACGGAGGTTCCTCAAAAAATTAAAAATAAAACTAACATATGATCCATTAATTCCACTACTGGGTATTTAGCCAAAGAATATGAAAACATTTATTCAAAAAGGCATATGCACCCCTGTGTTTATTGCAGCATTACTTAACAATAGCCAAATTATGGCAACAACCCAAGTGTCCATCGATAGATGAATGGATAAAGAAGCTGTGGTATGTATATAATGGAATACTACTCAGCCATAAAAAGAATGTAATCTTGCCATTTGCAACAACATGGATGTATCTAGAGAATATAATGCTAAGTGAAATAGGTCAATCGGAGAAATACAAATAAATACCACATGATTTCACTCTGATGTGGAATTTAAGAAACAAAACAGAAGAACAAAGAAGAAAAGAGACAGACCAAAAAAGAGTCTTAACTATAGAGAACAAAGAGGTGGTTACCAGAGAGGAGGTGGGGGGGGGGGGAATGGGTGAAATAGGTAATGGAGATTAAGAGTACGTTTATCATGATGAGCACTGAGTGATATATAGAACTGTTGAATCGCTATATTGTACACCTGAAACTAATATAACATTGTATGTCGACTGTACTGGAATAAAAAAAAAATCTCCCTCCCGTGTACCCCTGTGTTTTTCAAACTGCTGCTTCTGTGGTGTATGTCAGAGGGGCTGTTTGTTGTGGTGTCTCCTTAAGGGGGGAGACCCAGCTTCCTCTTGCCCTCTGGCTCTCCTAGAGCCAAGCCTGCTGATTTTTAAAGTTCCAGGTATTAAGCCCCTCTGATTGTAAGAACTTTCGAAGTTAGGCCTCTCTGGCTTTCAAAGCCAGATATTGTGGGGGGTGGGGGTGGGGGAGGGGTTGTCTTCCCTGTGTGAGTCCCTTGTGCCTGGGTACCTGGCGTGGGGTCTTCTCCTCTTCCCTCTCTGTGTCCCCAGCATCCCTCCCTCCCCTGGACAGTCTCGGACAGTCCTGCATGTCTGTTAGGCTCCCAGCTGTATCTCTCTCCCTTCCTCCCTTCTTTGATGTAGCCTTTTTTCTACATTTAGCTGTGGAGAATCTGTGCTGCCAGTGTTTGAGTCATTTGCTGGATTATATACAACTGACGTGGGTGTTACCAATTTGTGTCCATGGGATGAGAGGTGAGCCCAGGATTCTCCTAGCAAAATCTTCTGCCTTAACTCCGCTCTTTGAGAAGTCTTGGCCTACTGCTGGAGTTCAGTTTTCTGGGTCTGTTAGGTCATTGTTACTCGTCCGTCTGCTTTCCAGCTTCCAAAATTTTATTGCTGTTGTATGCTCTCCTAGTCTACCTGTCTAAGGTTTGTGACTGTTTAAAAAATATATTCCTTTACTGCAATTTTAACGAAGTTCGAGAGGGACTGAAGTTACATGCGTGTGTGCACTTGGCCTTCTTAACCCAGACTTCCACTGATATTTGATTAGTCATTCAGCAGAAAGCAGCAGTGATAATCCAGAGAAAATGAAAATAAATCTAAATGAGATATCCTTAAATAATCTTTGAAAAAGAGGTTTGCTAAATGTGAGAATTAGAACACTGAGCATATAGCATGTATGATATAATACACACTTTAGATTGTATTAAGGAAGTGTGTTTAAATATTAAAGGTAACTACAAAAAGAATAGAAGTTGAATGTATCACTTCCAAATTGATAAAGAGGATAAACGAATTCAAGGGCGTCTCAGTCAGTCCAAAGAATGTGGAAAATAGCTAAAAAAGAAGCATAGAAAAATCAGGGTGCATAGAAAGCACAAGATAAGGATATTAGCAATTATAATAAATGCAGCTGGACGAAACTCACAAGGTAGAAAACAGAGATCGTGAAATTGGACTTTACAAAGATCCACCTTACACTGTACCAACAAATTCTGCCTTCAGATGATACACTGACCCCTTCTTACCACTTCTATACCCATCACCTTGGTCCAAGCCACTGTCCCAATCTCCCTGAACAACCATGGTGGCCTTTGAACTCTCTGCTCCCGCGCTTGGTCCCCTGCTGTCTACTCTTCACACTACAGTCAGGAAGGATGATGTTAACAAGGTTAGGTCAGTCAGAGTGCTCCACTCCTCTGCTCAGAACCCCTCTTCTGAGGTCCCCAAGTCACTTAGGAAAAAAGTCCAAAGTGCTTTTCTTAGCACAGCTTACAAGGCCCTAAGGGATCAGGTCTGTCACTTCCTGCCATTGTCCTTGGTCACATGCTGGCTTCCTTGCTGTTTTCGACTATGTCCCACATGCTTCTATTCAAGGTCTTTGTTCTTGCTCTCACCCCTGCTCTGGGGTGCTCTTCTTCCAAGTACCCACAGCACTTAGAGACCTTATGTTTTAGATCTGGACCAGAGTGAGTCCTAATGTGGCAAGAAAGAAAGCATCTCGCAGATGATGCTGCCATCCTGAACTGCCCCATGTTTTACCTGTGCCTTGTGAATCTCTGTCCTTGGAAGTTTGATACTAGGTAAGATCTCGGATTCTGGTGAATCTGACTTGGTGATACAAGCCTTTGTGTTTTGTCAGTAGTATTCAACACGATTTGAAGTTCTCTATGTGTCTGTCTCTCGCTTTTGTGATAGAAACTCCTTGAAGGCGCAAAGCTTATGCCTCGTACACCATTGCATCCTTAGCATGTAGAACAAAGCCCGACGTGTACTGGTTCAGGAAACTGCTCTCCTGTTGCTCTTGGGCCTGAGCAGTAGTCTGGTTATAATTGTGTTTCTGACACCTTCTCTTCTGCCTCTAATACTTTCTAGACTCTACTTGTAAGACCTATTATCAGAATAGTGGCAAATGTGGAGATTAGGCTTACAAAGCACCGCAGAGATACTTACTATAGGTCTGATTCATGTGCTCAAAAATTCCAAGTTTACGGGAAGTAAAAGTAATTAAAAACTCCTATGAACTGGTCATCGTTCATTCGACAAATAATTATCAAGCATTTACTATGTGCTGGGTGTCAGGCATACAGAGACACAAGACAACTGAAGAAACCCCATCCTAATTGGGCTCGGGATAGTTTCAAACCATTTAAATTTGTGAACATCGAAAGTGTAAATACATAGGCATTAAAATATTCGAGATTGGGGGCGCCTGGGTGGCGCAGTCGGTTAGGCGTCCGACTTCAGCCAGGTCACGATCTCGCGGTCCGTGAGTTCGAGCCCCGCGTCGGGCTCTGGGCTGATGGCTCAGAGCCTGGAGCCTGTTTCCGATTCTGTGTCTCCCTCTCTCTCTGCCCCTCGCCCGTTCATGCTCTGTCTCTCTCTGTCCCAAAAATAAATAAACGTTGAAAAAAAATAAAAAAAAATATATTCGAGATTGTATTCAGTCCTCTTCGTTTTGCTAAATGAAGAAACTCACCCATAAATGAATGTTCAGTTGCATTTTCTGTGGTCAGTGATTTAATGTTAAATTAATAGTGGTGAGAAGCCTTTATGATGTCAATGTGTTAAATATTCCCTAGTAACCAGTTACAACAATGTAATGATTCTACTGAGTCATTTCCTGCATATTTTTCATCTTGGATGAAAAATACCTTACCATACCAGACGTACCACAAGCCCCAAAGGTCCCAAATCACGGTTTCTCATCATTTTTAACTGGTTAAGTATCCTCAGAAATATTTTCTTTGAAACTTCAGAAATGGCTGTCTCGTTAGTAGAGTAAAATCTGCATAATCCACAAAAATTCCAGTGGGGATTTGCATCAGCCTGGACCTTAACTACATCATTCTCGTTTCCAGATGAGCCCTGAGATGTCACATCGTTCGGGATCCAACTGTGTCAGAGATTGGGAACGGGTGGGAGTAATTATGTTCTGATTTTGAAGTAGCTGGTGACGTGAAATATTGTTATCTGTTAGTTTTCCTCAACACCTTGGCATTGGAGGAGGTGGGAGAAAGAAGTAGATCTGCTCTAATTTGTGCTAATGTTAGATGCCGGAGGTAAAGATTTGTAGACCGAGAGGTACTTCGGAGATTATCTAGAAATGGCTACCAGCCATGATTTCTGAATGAAAATAGGTAAATGGCGGTGGGGGCGGGGAGTGGGGTGTTGAGAGGATTGTGTTGCACAAAGAATACACTGAGATTATCACTTATCTGTAGCTAGAAGAACAACAGTAAATGGTACGAAAGCAGCGGTCAACAGCAGGAAACAAAACCCAGAGAAATCGGTCAGTAAGTGTCGTTTTCCGTCTCTTACACAAATGTGTAATATAAATAAATACCTTTCATAATTTTATATAAACCAGCCATAACAAGAGACTAATAAAAGTTTTTATTTCAATGTTTATTGTGATAAAATAAGTAATACATTATAGAAAATGTTTAAAGAAATAGAGGAAAATCCTTTCCAGTAATCCATCACCGTAATATAATCATTGTAATATTGTAGTGCACTTCCTTCCATATTATTTTCGTATGCCTGTTTTTAACATGACTGTATTCTTGTAGTACTGTTAGTTTAGCTGGAACCCCTTAATGCCTCCCCCGCTACAAGAGGATAAAATGGGGAAATTGATAGCCATTGATGCCTGCATAACCTCAAGTTCTAGAAACACTCAGTTGGAAGGGAACGTAATGATCTGGCTTAGCTACCTGACGATTCTTAGCATCTCTGATGGTTGGTTCATTCCAACTTTTTTTTGGATACTTACCTTAATAAATAATTTATAACCCAAACCCATATCCTGATTTTTGTACAATAGTCTCTGGACTGTTTTGGAGTAAACAAATTTTCTTAAGTAGGTGGCTTTTTATTATATTTTTTTAAATGTTTATTTTTGAGAGAGAGACAGAGACAGAGCATGAGCAGGGGAAGGGCAAAGAGAGAGGGAGACAAAGAATCTGAAGCAGGCTCCAGGCTCTGAGCTGTCAGCACAGAGTGAGACATGAGACTCAAACTCGTGAGCCGCGAGATCATGACCTGAGCCGAAGTCGAACGCTCAACCGACTGAGCCACCCAGGAGCCCCTAAAGTAGGTGGCTTTAAGATTTTTCATTCGTAAAGATTTTTTTTTGGCAAATGCCAATGAATTTTTGTTAATAAAATATTCCGTCCAAGGTAGAGAAGTACTTTCTAAATTGTACTTTTTTCTTTTTTTGCTTTGAGTCATGATTTGTATCAGAATTTGAATATGTGGTATTTGGAGCCTAACTTGAAATATCTCCTGGTTTTTGTTTTTATTTTTTAACCACAAAGAGTTAAAAAATGGTACATATATCTTCTTTGGTGACCTGGAACTAGGTGAAATGTAGGTGCTTTATAAACCATATTAACTACTGATATTATCTTGCTTTTGTGAAGCATGAAATCGTTCAATTTATTGACTGAGTGTTGTGTCACTGGGGAGAAATGAATTTTCACTGTGTGTTTTATTGCACCTACTCAGTGAGTTCAGCATTAAAATAAATAATGCTTTAATGAGAAAAGGGATGGCCTGATGATTTCACTGTGGGAATAAAGATGATTTCACTCTGGGGGCAGAGAACTCTGGGCTGTGGTCCCATCAAAGCACCTGACCGAATTATGGACAAGGTGGGCACTTCACCTCCCTGTGTCCGACTTTCTGCAGGAGCAAAATACATGAAGACAATTGACTTTGGCCAAAGTGGAGTGAGAAACCGTATTTGCCTCATGCTTCGAGACTGAGATAGATGGCGATGTTTATAAAAATCCCACACCATCCATATTTACTGAGACTTCTTCATGCCGGGGAGAGGGTGCAGAGAGACTGGGGTGTCTGCAGGTGTGGTGGTAGCGGGGGGATCTTCCTACAAAGGGGTTTATTATGTCTTCATTCACAAATGCTGCCCAGGCCGCTTGCCAGTTGTGACCTCCTTTTCTGTACATTAGCCCTCCTCGTAGCTGAAACAAACCAGATTGTACCAGACTTTGCCTCATCCCTGTCGGTGGTAACATGATGTATTTGTTTGCTTTCTTTTTGTCTTTTGAAGAGGAGGGACGTGTTTGGTGGCTGGCTGTTACTCTCCCTCTGTCCTGCCAGTCAGCCCACAGAGGCACAGAGGGAGACAGCAGAGGGGGAGCGCACACCCTGTCCTCTAGGCGGGGGCCGGGGCTGGGCACAAGGCACTAGGTATGCCTAGCAATGGAGTACGTTCTCACCACACACCCTGTGGCATCTACAGGTGGAAGGCAGGACCAAACTCCCGTATGAACAAGTTAGGTCTGTTTGGTGGGGCCGGGAGGGGGTGCTTGAGATTTCAGCACCAGACATGGATTCTTTTAGAAGATGTCATTGCACGATACAGAACCAGATGTGCGCGCCCTCTTGATAGAAATCATCATACTCATAACAAGAGACTCACGGTTGGGGCGCCTGGGTGGCTCAGTCGGTTGGGCGTCCGACTCTTGGTTTCGGCTCAGGTCACGATCTCCTGGTTCTTGGGTTCGAGCCCCGCATTGGGCTCTGCACTGACCTTGCAGAGCCTGTTTGGGATTCTCTCTCTCTCCCTCTCTCTCTGCCCCCCCCCCAATAAATTAATTTAATTAAATTAAAAAAAAAAGAGAGGTTCACAGTTCACAGAACACCTCATATCATCTCATGTAAACTTCACAGCAACTGTGTGAGATAAACCGGCCACTTGCCCTGTTACAGGTGAGGACGCAAAGGGGTATGTTGGTCAGAATATTTTAAACTATCCTTGGTCTAACATGGTGAATATGTTGATATTTTTCCGTGAGAAAGGCAACATCTATTTTTTAAAGAAACTTCCCAGTACAAAGAGAAGTGTTTTCCCAGTATGACTTTGGTTGAATGAAGAAATGGCAATGAATTCCTAGTTTTTCCCAACATGTCTGCTGTAACATGGGAGTCCTTCTTGAGTTCACTTCATTATAAGTCAGGTTATTGATTTAAATTTGTTTATTTATTTCTGAGACAGAGAGAGACAGAGCATGAGCAGAGGAGGGGCAGAGAGAGAGGGAGACACAGAATCCAAAGCAGGCTCCGGGCTCTGAGCTGTCAGCACAGAGCCCCAAGCAGGGCTGGAACTCAAGGACTGTGAGATCATGACCTGAGCCAAAGTCGGATGCTTCACCGCCTGAGCCACCTGGGGGCCCCATAAGTCAGTTAATTGAGTTTTCTCTTGGAGAAAGTAGGTCTGGGCTGTGTTATTTTCTCCATATCAGCTCTGTAAAATCAGTTCTGAATTTAGAATATCTGCTTTGTTAATTTCCAGTTGGTAAGTATAGGAACTTAAGCTTGATAGGGATTCAAAGTCTTTGGGTTACAATGTATCATGCATACTTAGAATGTGTGTGTGTGTGTGTGTGTGTGTGTGTGTGTGTGTGTGTGTGTGT
>NW_024412436.1:10788406-10806347 GCF_014898765.1 Herpailurus yagouaroundi
TGTGTGTGTGTGTGTGTGTGTGTGTGTGTGTGTGTGTGTGTGTGTGTTTGGTAGGGTTACTGTGATAAGAGTACCACAAACAGTAACTTAGACGACAGGAATTTATTATCTGACAGTCCTGCGGGCTAGATGTGCAAAGTCAAGGCATGGGCTGGGTTGTTTCCTTCTGGTCTGTGAGGGAAGGATCTATTCCAGGCCTTTCTCTGTGGCTTGCAGATAGTGGTCTTCAGGTTCACATGGCATTCTCCCTGTGTGCATGTTTTTCTGTTTAAATTTCCCCTTTTTATAAGGACACCGGTCATTTTAACTTGATCACCTCTGTAAATACCCTCTCTCCACATAAATCACATTCTGAGGTATGGGCATTAGGACTCCAACATAGGAATTTGGGGAGGACACAACTCAACCCACAAGTCATTCTCTCTGTCTCTCTCTATACCTGTGGATATATCCTCCTTCTACACCTCCCCCCACACGTATATAATTCGATATTTGATATATTTCTATTAAATCTTTTTTTTAATGTTTTTATTTATTTTTCAGAGAGAGAGAGAGACAGAGCATGAGCAGGGGAGGGGCAGAGAGAGAGGGAGACACAGAATCTAAAGCAGGCTCCGGGCTCTGAGCTGTCAGCACAGAGCCTGATGCAGGGCTTGAAACACAAACTGTGAGATCATGACCTGAGCCGAAGTTGGATGCTTAACCAACTGAGCCACCCAAGCACCCCTGTTTCTATTAAATCTTAATGGCGTTTTAGTATGTGGGTCTAAATAACCTTTGAGCCATTATCGCATAACATTTCTAGAACACAGTATTTTTGTCCTATCTTACCTGTGGCCTCATAACATTAACTAGCTTGTCCTACACCAGAAATAACAGAACCACATCTTAGCCTTCCCTCTCCCCATTCGTATTTCCAGATTCCTCCCTTCTCTTCTGGTTTCTTCTTTATGATAGAAAAATATACCATATTTTCAAAATGACTTTTAGGGGCACCTGGGGTGGCTCCGTCGGTTGAGCATCCAACTTTGGCTCAGGTCATGATCTCACGGTTCATGAGTTCGAGCCCCATCCCTTTCTCTCTTCGCCCCTCCCCCACTCATGCTCTCTCTCTCTCTCTCTCTCTCTCTCTCTCAAAAATAAATACACATTTAAAAAATTAAAAACAAATAAAAATGACTTTTAGAAAAATGAATGGAATCCAAATAAAGCATAGAGTTTACTGAATACTGATGTATTAATATCACTTCATTAATTGTGACAATGAGCCAACTAGCATTGTGCCATGGAAATGGAAGGATTAACAATAGGGGAAAATGGGTGGGGGTATATGGGAACCGTGTACTATCTTCACAGCTTTGCTCTAAATCTAAAACTATTCTAAAATAAAAAAGTTGTTTTAAATGCTAAAAAAACCTTCTCTAATACAAAATAGTTTTTAGTCCAAAACAGTTTATTAATACTATGTATTAAGAATTATCAGGGGCGCCTGGGTGGCGCAGTCAGTTAAGCGTCCGACTTCAGCTCAGGTCACGATCTCGCGGTCCGTGAGTTCGAGCCCCGCGTCGGGCTCTGGGCTGACGGCTCAGAGCCTGGAGCCTGTTTCCGATTCTGTGTCTCCCTCTCTCTCTGCCCCTCCCCCGTTCATGCTCTGTCTCTCTCTGTCCCAAAAATAAATAGTTGAAAAAAAAAAAAAGAATTATCATATAATTGGGGTACCCGAGTGGCTCAGTCAGTTGAGCGTCTGACTTCGCTTAGGTCATGATCCCCCTGTTCGTGGCTTCGAGTCCCACGTCGGGCTCTGAGCTGGCAGCTCAGAGCCTGGAGCCCGCTTCGGATTCTGTGTCTCCCCCTCTCTCCACCCCTCCCTTGCTTGTGCTCTGTCTCTCTCTCTCAAAAATAAATAAAACATTAAAAAAAAGAATTATTTAATTGCATCGTTTTTATGCCATTGCTTCTGCATCTTTGTGTACAAAAGAATGGATGAGATGTGGCCTCTAGAGGACAGTGTTGGGTCATAGAAAGATTTTCGCATTCTGCCCAAGTTGAAGGTGGACTTCTTTATTTTTCTTCTTACTTTTTAACCGTAAGTCCTCTGTTTATTCATTATCCGTCTTAAAAGAAAAAATGTATGCATCTCCTGCCATCCTGGTTCGCTGGAGATCTGCTTTAACTTGCTTTTTTTGTGCAGTTTTGGCTCTCACAGATGGATTGGACCAGAATGATTGCAGTTTTCGCCCCAGCGTTGCGAGCCCCCAGGGGGATCGTGGAAATCGTGTGGGAGCCAGTAGAGCCTTACGGGGCACATGCTATGTGTTGTGAATTCTCACGTGGTGGACAGAGTGCTATAGAGCTGAGCTTTGGGGAACCTCCAGACCATTTGTAGATTGATGAGGATGCTCGTAAAATATAGAGGAGTTTTGATCTTTCAAGGTCGAGACTGTTTGCTCCACGGTGATTTATTTGTGGGGGATGCGGAGAGAGGGAGGCAAGCCATTGATCACCCCGGCTTCTGGAGCAGATTGGTAAAGTGATCAGCATAGAAACCCGCCATTTTAATTTAAAAATTATCCCTCCAAAGGTAGTCTCATGAGATCGACATTTGATTTTTTTTTTTTTAATTTTTTTTTTTCAACGTACGTTTATTTTTGGGACAGAGACAGAGCATGAATGGGGGAGGGGCAGAGAGAGAGGGAGACACAGAATCGGAAACAGGCTCCAGGCTCTGAGCCATCAGCCCAGAGCCTGACGCGGGGCTCAAACTCACAGACCGCGAGATCGTGACCTGGCTGAAGTCGGACACTTAACCGACTGCGCCACCCAGGCGCCCCGACATTTGATTTTTAAGAGGCTCCCGGGGTTGGGAGTCACAGTGCTACTCAAGCACATCGGAGCCAGATGAACATTAATTTGCAAAATCTCGCCTTGTACCTAGAGGCAGCTGCTGAGATAATTGTTCGCGTATTGACGGGCTCAGAGAGTCCGGAGTATCATTGTGTCATGAGATGGGTGACATTTTCTGTTGATAGTGGAATCCGAGGGCTCCGCTCATACCAGGTGAGCCTCTGAGCTTCTAGTATAAACGTTAGAAAATAGTTGTCATGAGGACCACAGTGTGTTCCACTTAGCAGCAACCTATAGATTTCTTATTTTTTGTTCAAAGAATGAATCTGTTAAAAGGTCCTGTGTTGAATTGGGATCTATGAGCCTTTTAATAGGACTTTTGAAAAGGAGTGGAAAATTTACAGCTCCTCGTAAATAGCCTGACATGAAAGTTAAGATCAATAGTGTTTTGTTCGGCCACACCGTTGACGTTGAACCTATGGGTGGGAGTCTCTCATTCTCATTTAACAGTACCAGGTACCCAAATTTCTCTTCCTCGGGTGCAGTGTTTTGTTTAGCAGTGGTATAACAAAGTTCCATTAACCATGTGGGCATTTAGTAAATATTATGGTGATTTGATATATACTCTGGTCCTTGAGACATGATTGGTCCCCTAATTGGGGCCCTTCTCTGGTGTTCCTCATCACAGGGGAGAGCATCACTGCATCCCGTCTCTGCAAGTCAGAGTCCTTGACTCCTCTCTTGGTTCTCCTCTCTGCCCATAATAGACGCAGCTCTGCCCTATTGCTTTTACTTCTTAAATCTTTCTTGAAACCATCCACTTCTTTGTCATGGCCACCACTCTAGTCCAAGCTCTGTCATAGCTGCTGAGCCCACGGCAGAAGACGCCTTGCCCCTAACCAGTGTGATCATTTACACACACACACATCTACGAGGCCTTCGGGGATCTCCCGTTGGTCTTAGGATGACAACCAGAGTCACTTTCACGGACGATAAGACCCAGCAAGCCAGTTCCTGTCTCTCCCTCCAGCTTCATCTGGAAACGTCCTCCATCTTGCTCCCGAGCACCCCCCCTTCAGCCTCCTGGCTCCCACGGGGTCTTAGCGCATCCTGTTTCCTCTACGTGGAGTCTCGTCTCTGCTGGCTTTGTCTAAGTACCTTGTACTCACCCTTTATAAATCAGCTCCAGTGTGATTTCCTCGTGAGTGCCTTTCCTGATCTGACCTACAACTGCCCTTTGCTCTATGCTCTAATAGACCCATTCTCCTTCACTTCATTATGTTTATAATTAGACACTCAGCTCTGTTGTTTTTTGATTAATATGGGTCTCCACTAATGAATATAAGCTCTACGAGCAGGGACCATACCCAAGTATGCTCATTATCAAATCCCTAGCACTTGGCACAGTGCTTGGAAAAGGAGTTGCTCAGTGCACTTGCTGAAGTAATACATGGCTATTATTTTTTTCTTTTCTTTTTTTTTTTTACATGGCTATTCGTTATGGAATGTTTAGGTAGAGGAAGAAGAACCCACTGGATACATTCGATTTGAAAAATTTCTTCCAGTGATGACTGAAGTACTCCTGGAAAGAAGGTAAGAAGGTACATGCAGTTGTGGAGGTACTGATTAGAATTATCTTAATTTAAAAACACTTGGCTTTTTCACTTTGTATATTCTTTAAAAAAAAATTTTTTTTATATTTATTTTTGAGAAACAGAGACAAAGCGTGAGCGGGGGAGGGGCAGAGAGAGAAGGAGACACAGAATCTGAAGCAGGCTCCAGGCTCTGAGCAAGAGGTCAACACAGAGCCCGAGGCGGGGCTCGAACCCACGAACTGTGCAATCATGACCTGAGCCGAAGTCGGACGCTCAACCGACTGAGCCACCCAGTCGCCCCTCATTTTGTATATTTTATTCAACCAACCAGTGTTTATCCTGGAATAGCTTCCTTCTGACTTTTCACTATACTTTTTTTTTAATTATTTTTTTAAGTTTATTTATTTATTTTGAGAGAGAGAGAAAGAAAAAGGCGGGGGGGGAGGGGAGAGAGAGAGAGAGAGAGAGAGAGAGAGTGAGACAAGTAGGGGAGGACGAGAGAGAGAGGGAGGGAGATTGAATCCCAAGCAGGCTCGGCACTGACAGCATGGAGCCCGACGCAGGCCTCGAACTCACAAACCGTGAGATCATGACCTGAGCCGAAGCCAAGAGCTGGACACTTGACTGACTGATCCATCCAGGCGCCCCAGTCACTGCATTCTGAACGGCCATTTGGCATATGCTTAGAAATATCAACCATGTTTATACTAATCTGATAAGCAAAGTGTAATTACAGGGGCAAAAGGCTACCAAAAGCATAAACCAACAACAGATTTATTATCGTCTGTTTTGAATCATCACTGAGACTTAACCCTAATTACTCTTCTAAAGACCGTGTAGCGTTAGCTTACCCCAGTTGGTTGACTGTAGACATTTTATTTCCCGAGAAGTGGATTTTCATCATGATGAGAAAGATGAATAGATAACATCACGTGAGTTTGAACTAACTATTTTCTTTGGGTGTGAAGCGCTTTCGAAAGGACTTTCATATCTCGAAATCCAAAACTGTTTCCGTGAGGGAAGTACTATTATCCTTGTATATGAGCAGCTGCTAGTTTGTTCTAGGTGATCGTTTATTGTGTAGAGACTGAGCTAAATACTGTGACATTTGCTCCCTTTACTGCATAATTAGATACAGACCAATTCCGGAGGATATCCTTCTTCGAGCGTTTGAGGTGTGTAAGCTCCAGATTTTATATGTATTTATGTGAAAAATGCATCATATAGAATGTATTCGCCAAACCAAACATACAATATCCGCCTTTCTTTTAGGTATTAGATCCATCTAAACGTGGGTTTCTTTTGAAGGAAGAACTGATCAAATATATGACTGAAGAAGGTAAGAGTGATTTATTACTTCTTGTTAAACTGTGACTTATTTAAGTGATTAATAATTTAACAACAATTATGGAAAAATTCTAGGGGATGCTTTCATTATTAAAAATTTTTTAATGTTTATTTTTGAGAGAGAGAGAGAGAGAGAGAGAGAATGTGTGAGCAGGGGAGGGGCAGAGAGAGGGAGACCCAGAACCCGAAGCAGGCTCCAAGCTCTGAGCTGTCAGCACAGAGCCCGACGCGGGGCTCGAACCCACGAACCGCGAGATCACGACCTGAGCCAAAGTCGGATGCTCAACTGACTGAGTCATCCAGGCGCCCCTAGGAGATGCTTTTAAATCAATCATTCTGGTTCAAAGAGTTATTGACCACCGTTATTTTGGTTTGGGAACGGGTTCTGTTTTGTGGGGGTAAGAGGACGAAGGGTGGGTTAAGGGGAGAGTGATAGTTGCTGTATAGGATTTTGTAACGTATAATGAAACTTCTACAAATTGAAGGCACTCCATTCGCTTAGAGTATTTTCAGAATAAAAGCTACGCCCTTGGAAAACATGAACTATCAACTATAAATCAGTGCCTGTGACTAGATTGAAGATTTGAATTAGGTTATGGTAAAATTCCTTTTCAAAGAGCTTTTCAGTTGATGAACTTACAGATAATACAGACTCAGTTGAATAGAATTCACACGGAAACTTCCAGTTCTTTATGCTGGCGGCGTTCTGTATTTGCTTTGACCTTGACCTACACGTGCCCGGTTACCCATAACACTGTTTTCTTGAGGCACTCTCTCTGCTCAGGCGGATGTGTAAGTTCGTCTTCCTTGGACTTCTGTGGCCTGATGGTCACTCTCCTGAAACCGTGCCCATCTGGGTCACGTTCCTTCCTCCCATATGAGGTTAGGGTTCTGTCTCCTTTGTTCCGTTCGCTGCTTTGCGGGTTGAGTCCTGCATGATGCACAGTTGCCATCACTAGAGACAGAACCAAAAGTGCAAGTGACTGTGAGGACTGGAGACCAAGATTGTCCACCGGCACAGCTGGTTGGGCCACGCTGACCTGACCCACCACGAGGTGAGGCTACGGGCAACGAGAACAAGAATGACTTGGCTGTCACGGCTGCCACCAAGCACTCTTGCGACACTGTAACAAATATCTTCAAAAGGATTTTTTTTTAATGTTTATCTATCTTTGAGAGAGAGAGAGAGAGAGACAGAGCACATGAGTGGGGGAGAGGCAGGGAGAGAGGCAGACACGGAATCTGAAGCAGGTTCCAGGCCCTGAGCCGTCAGCACAGAGCCCGACTCGGGGCTCAAACTCACAAACCGGGAGATCTGAGCCAAGGTCAGATGCTCAACAGACTGAACCACCCAGGTGCCCTGAGAGCAAGAGTAAAGTCTTACGCGTTATAGCCCCCCCCCCCCCCACCACAGTAAGTCTCAACAAATGTGGGTTGAATTAAAGGAATGAGCAGGGGCGCCTGGGTGGCTCAGTGGGTTAAACAACTGACTTGGGCTCGGGTCATGATCTCACGGTTGGTGAGTTCGAGCCCCGGGTCGGGCTCTGTGCGGATGGCTCGGAGCCTGGAGCCCGCTTTGGATTCTGTGTCTCCCCCTCTCTCTACCCCTCCCCTGCTTATGCTCTGTGTCTCTCTGTCTCTCCATAATAAATAAACATTTAAAAAAAATAAATGAATGAGCAGATGAAAGAAGGATTCGTGAAGGGGCCCAATGGAGAGAGATAGGTACTGACATCATAGTGTGAACAGAGGTGGGGAGGCGGAAGTGAGCGTGATATCTCCGTATCACGGAGACTGTGAGTGGAGAGCGCCTGGGGGCCTTGCTGGCCAACAGCAGGAGACAACCCTGGGTAGATCTGTGGGCTAGCCTGTTGAGGCCTGGGCTCAGGGCTCGGGACTCACCCTGTGGGCACCACAGGAGCATCGCGGGGTGTTGAGATGGTCCTTACGGGGCAGGAGGGATTGTTGGAAGGCCAGTCTGGTGTTGGCGGTTTGTTGGACGAGTAAGAGACCGGTCAGGAGGCTACCGCGGCTTTGGGAAGGTGCCCTAGTGAGGTTAGTCTGGAGCCAGCAGGCGGAATGGAAGGGAGAGATGGATACAGGGGGCCCCCCGGGTGGCTCAGTCGGTTAAGAGTCCGACTTCCGCTCAGGTCATGATCTCATGGTTCTTGAGTTTGAGCCCCACGTTGGGTTCTGTGCTGTCATCACAGAGCCCGCTTCGGATCTTCTGTGTCGTCTCTCTGCCCCTCCCCCACTCACGGGCACTCTCTCTCTCTCTCTCTCTCAAAAATAAATAAACTGAAACAAAGAGAGAGAGAGGTACAGTAGGCCTGTTTCCAGCAGGATCCGTGGGTCTCGATGAGTAACAGCATGTTGGGAACAAAGGTGGGAGCTGAGGCAGGAGTAACAGGGCCTTGACTCGGATGATGGGTGTCACGGGAATGCTGTTGACTGACGCCGAGATATCAGAGGCAGACTGCCTCGGACACAGAGATAAGGGGATGTTTCACAACATCCACAGACTATTAGGTTGGGCAGATGCATTCTGGCTGCCCGGGATGTCATACGAAACACATGATAAGCCGCAGTGAACCAAATTCCTGAAAGACGTCCAGGCGTGTGATGGTGTCAGACAGTATTTAGCAGCAGGGAAGGTCTCCAAAACTTTGTTTCAACAAATACATGTTGCCACCTGTGTGCCAGAATGTTCTAAGTGTTAGTTAGATAGTAACATGTGGAGTCCTCATAACAACCGCATTAGATGGCTGCCGTGATTATCTTCTCCATTTCGCAGGGAGGGAAACTGAGACACAGCTTAAGTGATTCGCCCAGGATCTTAAAGTTAATGAGACAGCTAAGCATTTGAACCCAGGTAGTCTGCCTCCCAAGATTGTGCTTTAAAAAAAAAAAAATGTTTATTTATTCATTGAGAGACAGAGAGAGAGAGAGAGAGAGAGAGAGAGAGAGAATCCCAAGCAGGCTGCACGCTGTCGGCATAGAGCCTGATGCAGGGCATGATCTCACAGGAGATCATGACCTGAACCAAAATCAGGGGTCAGACGCTTAACCGACTGAGCCACCCAGGCGCCCCCGCAAGATCGTGCTTTTAATCATTAAGCTATTCCGTTCCTATCCTTAATCAAACACTGTGTACCTCTTTCCTTGCCCACGGAAGCGGCGTGACTGCCTTCTGGATTGTACTGTGAGCAGCGCCGTGTTCTGAGCGGTCGAGTGTAGTCCTCGAGGTCATGGACCTTGAGCTGGACTACGGCATCCAGATCCCAGCTCTGCCACTCATTGGCCCGGGGCGGGTGGCCTCGCGTCTCTGTGTGCCGGTTCCTCTTCTGCAAGTGGGGCAGCCATCCTTTCGTCTTGTGAGGCGCTTGGGAGGTTAACTTCGTGCGTCTCAACACGTGGTTGTTACCAGTGCTCTGTGCAGGACCTCCACGGTGCCCATCGGAGTTCATTGGCAGTGGAGTTTCCATTTAATCAGGTGTAAGAACGATGTTAGGCTGTGTAAGCGTTCTGTCTTTTCTCAGGATGGAAGTACGGTTTCGAGAACTTGACACGCTGCCCTTGTGTGATAATCTGTTATCATTGTCCTCACGATCCCCACTTGAATGATTTCTGTGGTTTTAGCTGAATTCCGACCTGGAAAACATCGTGTGTCGTGGCAGGTGAAAAACTCGGAAGATAAGTGATCCTCAGGCCTTAGTAACTCACCGGCTCAGAGAAGCGTCTTTTGGGGGAAAGTGGCGATTTGGACGTTTCTGTATTTTTGCTTAATATCAGGACAAAGTTCTTTCTTAAGTAGTTGGCAACCTTTCCGGCATTCCTCCCGGGTTTGCTTCTCATCTTGGTGGCATCAGGGTCCAAGATGACCCTCAGCTGTTACCTGGATCCAGCAAAATCCACAGATTTTCTGTGTAACTTTTGGTTTCGTATGACAGCAACGCTGGGCCAGACTATAACAGAGAGGACCGTTTTGACCCGGAGGATGAGTGGCATCTGTCCGTGGGTTCAGCTGGCATCACGAAGCTGGCCGAGCTGGTCAGGGAGTATTCAGAGACTTCACGTCCCTGTCAGTGGCTCTTCAGCAATTTCGCATCGAGACCGTTTAATCCCTTCGTCACAGCCTTGCTCAATATAATGATTAAACTCCCTAGAAAAGTGAGCCTTCGGGTGAAGGCAATTCCAATGGTTTTAATTTAAATAAATAAGCAACCTTATTCAGGGGGGGTCTTAATGTTCTCCTGCTGTTCTGACTGGAGTGATCGATGTTATAGGTCGCTTGAGCTATGATGTCTGCAAGGCAGACTAAGTCCCAAGTCGGCCAGGAGTACAACTGCCTGCTCTTTGAGTGTCTGGATGGTCATGATGTGCTGGCTCCGGGGCCCCAGGGAGAGGAACCAGCGACACGGCGGGGACCTGGGGGGCTCCGTGGCAATTAAGCTGGTCGGCGGAAAGAGAAAGAAAAAGATCAGAGGATCGTAAATGATGAATTTCCCTTCTTGTCCTTCCCAGGTGAGCCTTTCTCTCAGGAGGAAATGGAAGAAATGTTGTCTGCTGCAATTGATCCAGAATCGAATTCAGTTCATTACAAGGACTATATAGCAATGATGGTGATAGATGAAAGTTAAGTGCCTTGAAGACTTAATTTCTAACTGAGAGGCTGATTTTAAAAATGGCTTGTCCTTGTGAATTTCGCGTTTTATCTTATAATTCCTGTATACGCTAATTAATGCCCAGTAACAACTGTTTCAAGACTCTTTGTTCTTTAAAGATGATCATTATGCTGTAAAACACAGATTTATTTGGTGTGGTCTAGCCTTATGGAATGACAAATTGCTAATTATTTTAAAGCTTGTTCTTAAAACGTTTTAACATTATCCGTGGATCGTTGTTAGTTTCCCCGCAATAAAACTCAGCTGACCTTCAAATTAATTAAGCTGAAAAAATGAAGAATGCCCAGAATGACCCCAGGTTTGGCATAGGAGGATCTTGGAATGGGGCAAAATGAGCACAAACTGAAAATGAGTAGTAGCATGGGGAAAGCCACAAACGACTAATGCTTTGGCATCTGAACGTGGAAGGGGCGTGATTGAAATAAATATTGATAATTAATTGCTTATGAGTGTCGATTATAAGTCTCATTTGAGATGATATTAACCCAGCTAAAGGAGTTGAGGTAATTGAATGTAGAGAGGAGAAAACTGAATGGAGGGGCGCCTGGGTGGCTCAGTCGGTTAAACGTCCCACTTCGGCTCAGGTCATGATTTTGAGGCTCGCGGGTTCAAGTCCCGTGTCGGGCTCTGTGCGGACAGCTCGAAGCCTGGAGCCTGCTTCGGATTCTGTGTCTCCCTCGCTTTCTGCCCCTCCCCACTCTCACTCTGTCTCTCTCTCTCCCCCTCCCCTGCTCACGCTTTCTCTGTCTCTCAAAAATGAATAAATGTTAAAAAAAAAAATTAAAAAAAGAAGACTGAATGGAAATTGATAACGCGAGGAAGTGGCAATTCTCTTCTGTCTTTAGAGTTCTTACCTGTTCACGATAGCTGCCGTGGGAGTATTGTCCTGACTACTGAGTGAGAATATCGAGAAATTCTGTGGTGTGCAGGAGGTACAGCTGTTGAAGGAGCAAAATAAAGTTATCTGAACACAAGGAATCATGATGGAGAAAGGCCCAGGAACTTACAAGCAAAGGGGGAAATAAGGTAAAGGAAAATGAATAGTCTCCCATAACCTGTCTAGCCTTTCATGTGCATGCATTACACACACACGGATCTCTCTGTATTTTTTTATTTTTTTATTTATCTTATTTATTTTTTATTTTTAATTTTTTTTAACGTTTATTTATTTTTGAGACAGAGAGAGACAGAGCATGAACAGGGGAGGGGCAGAGAGAGAGGGAGACACAGAATCGGAAACAGGCTCCAGGCTCCGAGCCGTCAGCCCAGAGCCCGGCGCGGGGCTCGAACTCACGGACCGCGAGATCGTGACCTGAGCTGAAGTCGGACGCTTAACCGACTGCGCCACCCAGGCGCCCCTATTTTTTTATTTCTTAAATTTTTATTGTTAGTTAAAACATTTTTATTATTATTTTAAAAATGTTTATAATTTTTTAAATTTACATCCAAATTAGTTAGCATATAGTGCAACAGTGATTTCAGGAGTAGATTCCTTAGTGCCCCTGACCCATTGAGCCCAGCCCCCCTCCCACAACCCCTCCAGGAACCCTCAGTTTGTTCTCCATATTTAAGAGTCTCTTATGTTTTATCCCCCTCCCTGTTTTTATATTATTTTTGCTTCCCTTCCCTTATGTTCATCTGTTTTGTCTCTTAAAGTCCTCGTATGAGTGAAGCCATATGGTATTTGTCTTTCTCTGACTAATTTCGCTTAGCATAATACCCTCTAGTTCCAGCCATGCAAATTTTTATTTTTTTTAATGTTTATTTTTGAGAGAGAGAGAGAGAGAGAGAGAGAGAGAGAATGAGCGGGGGAGGGGCAGAGAGAAAGGGAGACACAGAATCCGAAGCAGGTTCCAGGCTCTGAGCTGTCCACATAGAGCCTGATGCGGGGCTCAAACCGAGATCATGACCTGAGCTGAAGTCAGATGCTTAACTGACCAAGCCACCCAGGCACCCCTATTTTTTATTTTTTAATTAATGTTTTTTATCTATTTTTGAGAGAGAGCGCGAGCAGGGGAGGGGCGGAGAGAGAGGGAGACAGAGGATCCAAAGCGGGCTCTGCACTGACAGAGTTCGAACCCATGAACCATGAGATCATGACCTGAGCCAAAGTCGGATGCTCAACCGACTGAGCCACTCAGGCGCCCCCCACAGTGATCTCTATTTAAAGATGCTTCACCCCTACGTGTGTGTGTACACATACACACACACACACACACACACACATAAACATTTGATGTTGCTTATGATTCTTCCTCTTAGGCATGCAAGAGAGGGGCTGCTACCCAAGAAACTGTCACTATTTGTCCATTCATTCATGAAACATTTACTGAGTATTCTTGGTGTGTTAGGAACTAGAGGGGCAAGGTGGCGCTGTCCCTAACTAATCAAGGTCCCCAACCGATCGAGGTCCCCAACTAATCGAGGTCCCCAACTGATCGAGGTCCCTGTTTAGTGAAGGAGATCTGCAAGTCAGTCAACAACCACATTTCAGGCTGGGGCACATTCAGGGGGCTATGGAAGTGTAAAAGAGGGGTAGCTCACTCAGTCTGGCGGGTGAGTTTCCAGGAGAGGAGAGGGTCTGGTGAGCAGAGAAGGCGTCCCAGAGTAGGTAACACCTACGGTAAAGACAAGTAGTTTACTGAGCTGGTGGCAGGACACGGGGTATTTCCACAGGGGACCAGTGAGTGCAAAAACCCTGGGGGTGTCATGAAACATGAAGCAATCTGGGAACTTAAGGTGGTGTAGTGTGTTTGGTGTGGATTTGGGGGAACATGATGAAAGATGAAGTTGGGGCGGTAGACGGGGGCTGTATCCTTGAGGATATCGGGTTAGGCGTGCAGTTAGGGTTTTAGTGTTAGGATTTCGACTTTTTCTGGTGATCATCGAGAAAGAGCATTTGTAAATAGCATGGAAAATAGCTCCGGGGGAGTCGAGACTAGAAAGAAGCAGAGAGACCAGCTGGTAAACGACGTGGCTGGTGGAAGGACATAGGTGGGGAAAAGTCTGGCCGGAGTCCCAGGTTTCTGACTTGGACAGCGGGCAGATCGTAGAGCCACGAATTCAGCTAGGAAATCCAGGAAGCAAGTCAGGGTTGGTGGGCAAAATGGCGAGTTTGGCGGTGGACGTCTAGGGCTTGAGGAGCGAGTACATCCAACAACCAGTTGGATCAGTAAGAGGAAAATCTGGCAAGAGACTTGGATTTCGGAAGGGAAGAGGGTCAGAGCCCAAGGGGAAGGTCAGCACTTAAGGGAGGGCAGGGGAGGAGGGGCCCACGAGAGACTGGGCAGGAGAAGCCTGAGGGGGGAAAGCAGGAGAGAAGCGTCAGGAAGCCAAGTAGGAGAGGATCGCAAGGATCTCAAGGCTGTAGCGAGGGCAGGGAAGTTAAAGACGGAGGAGGCAGGGGCGCCTGCGCGGCTCAGTCAGGTAAGCTCTGACTTCGGCCCAGGTCAGGACCTCACAGTCCGTGAGTTTGAGCCCCGCATCGGGCTCTCTGCTGTCAGCGCAGAGCCTGCTTCAGATCCTCTGTCCCCCGCCCCCGCCCCTCCCTGCTGGTTCTCTCTCTCTCAAAATAAAAAATAAACTGACAAAAAGATTAAATCAAGATGGAAAAATGTGTACCAGTGGTAGCAACAGCGTTCGCGGGTGGCCTCTGCGGGAGCAGGTTTGGCAAAGTGACGGGGGCGTTGTCGGGTGGGTTGGGGACCAGAGGGCTGTGAGAAAGTGGAGCGTGAGGACAGGGCAGGAGAAGGAGAGCAGGTTGAGGGAGTTATTTTTGGAAGAGGGGACACATGCAGGCGTGTGTGTACTCAAAGGGCTGAGGATAGGAGAGAAGTCAAAGACCCTAAGGAAGTAGGCGGATCCAGGTTCCAGAGCAAGAAAAAAAAAAAAAAAAGATTGTTTTGGGGTGGGTTGGACCAAGGAACCGGCATAGACAGTTCCTACCCAATGGCCTCTGTTTCATTCTTTTTTTTTTTTTTTAATATTTATTTTATTTTTGAGAGAGAGAGCATGAGCTCCAAGGGGCTCATGACGGGTAGAGAGAATCCGAAGCAGGCTCCAGGCTCCCGACCGAGCTGTCAGCACAGAGCCCGACGTGGGGCTCGAACTCACCAACCTCGAGATCATGACCTGAGCTGAAGTTGGACGCTTAACCGCCGAAGCCACCCAGGAAGGCCTGTTTCATTCTTGAATGGAGAGGAAGGTCGTAGGTTAGGAGCTTGCCTTGACAGAGAGCCCAGGTGAGGATTCGCAGGAAATCCTGGAGGATTGTGTTCAGTGACCCGGGCTCAGGAGCAGAAATGGTGGGTTGCTCGGCTGACTCAGGGTTCAGGTCCTGTCATCCGAGACGGAAGGAACCAAAGGGCAAGGCAGTGGGGGACTCCACAGGAAAGCAGGCATGGGGATGGTCTGTGGAGTCCACATGTTCGGCACAGATCCGGGAGCAGCTAACAGACTGCGGCAGAGGGGCAGGGCCCCCGAACCTCTACAGGGCAGCACGAGTGTGGCCAGAGGGGGTGGGGGGGAGACTGGCTTTCCTGCCGCTTCCCAGTCGTAATCCAGTCTGCTTGCCATTGGACTCCAGTGCGTTCTTAGGGCGTTCGTCTGCTCTCCACGTTATTCCAGCTAACGTCTGTGCACTGTTCACCGTGCCCTCCACCTATCAGCTCCCCTGACCCGCGCATCCCCCGCGGATAAGGGGTACTGTTGCGTTACCCCCATTTCACAGCGGTGGTAACAAGGCTACACAGCTCTGAGGGTTGTATTCGTCAGTGTTCATCACGTTGTGTTGTGGTAACAACCCCAAAACCTCGGGGCTTTCTACGATGAGCTGTTTTTTTGGTCACGTGACCTCCTCGTTCCAACCGTGTCTTCGACGGGAGGGTGGCCGTCTGTCCTGGTTCACCCCGGGGGGTTCCCACCGGTCCCTGTTGTACGGACATAACTGTTACTAGAGCCCCCTCTTAGCAGCATGCCAGTTGAGACCATCCATATGTGGTCATCCTGTTCACAAATAGCGCATAAGGGGCGCCTGGTGGCTCCATCCGTTAAGCATCTGCCTCTTGATCCCGGCTCAGGTCACGGTCTCACAGTTCGCGAGATCGAGCCCCGCCCCGCCAGTGCCGAGCCTGCTTGGGATTCTCTCTCTCCGTGTCTCTCTCTGCTCCTCACCTGCTCTCACACGTGCGTGCTCTCGCTCTCTCTCAAAATAAACCTAAAACAATAGCACATAAAAATGATGGTGAGGAATCCTTCCTGCTGGAAGGTTTTGGGAACGATAACCACCGAGGCGTGATAACGGCCGGGGCAACACCCGAGTGGGGAACGGATGTGGCGCTCGCTTTGCGGTGCGTGTGAGAATCACCACCCGGAGAGGAGTACGAGCCTCGTGCCCGTGGGCCAGGGCGGGGCCGCGTGAGGGAGGAGGGGCGGTGGCCCTGAGAGCGTCAACCCCCAGGCTGCCCGCGACGGCGACACGCTGTGGCTGCGCCGCGGGGTGGCAGGGGCGTGAAATGCCCTGTAAGGAGGAAGCGCACCCAGGGTCACATCGTTCGGTGGCAGCGGCCCGCGCCAGCGTGTCGCGTTCAAGCGTGTCCTGGTGCCCAGCGCGGGGGCCCAGGCAGGGACTTGTCCGGAGGGCGCAGGCAGCTCAGCCTTCTCTTCCAGGAGCCTGTGGCCCTGGGCGACCCCGGTGCCACAGAAGCACAGTTTGGTGAGTTCGCCCCGATGCTGTTCATGAGCAGACGGTGCCACGTTGTCCTCCTGGGGAGGCGCGCTCCCTTCCGGAAGCTCCCTCGGGGCCGGGGACCCCCTTCTGGAATTCCTTCGGAAGTTCTGACTGGTGGCCAACTTCCCTCCCCGTCTCGAGGAGATTCGGTCCCTTCGGTAGTCACAAGAGTTGGCCCTGGGGAATGCGGTCCATTTATCTTTAGCACAGACGTTGTTTTTCGGAGGCCCCCGTAGAGCGCAACCCAGAAACCCGGTTATGTCTTCTAGTTGGCATCAGTGTGGCCTGTTTACAAAGGGGAGGGTTGTCTTCGTCCGCAGGCACCTCTCTCACCCCCGTGGCCCTCGGCCTCCGGTGTGAACCACAAAGAAAAAGCCTGATTCTGCTTCCCCTGGCTTCCCAGGCGTCCAAGTGCCTGGAGGATTCTTTTCCGTGGAGGGGGGGTCCGTGTAGATCTTTCTCCCTTCCGGCTTCCGGGGAAGCGCACGCCTCGCCCATGTAGCCACTTCCTCGTGGAAGATGAGCATCACTGCCTTGTGTCTTCTGGGCACGTTAGCAAGCAGACGGCCTCCTGGTCACGCGAGCCCCACCTCGTGCCGGGCGTGGTAGCTTCGTGTTTCCACAAGTGTGGTCCCCGATCTCCTGCATCGGGACACCTGGGAGGGGTGCCCGGTAGACATTCGGGCTCCGGAGCCCCACTCCAGAGCCCGAAAACGGAATCTCGGCGTGCTGTGGCGCAGGGGTGGGGCTTGGAGCCGGCTCTGCTTCTCTGACTGATTAGGCAGCGGGTGCAGACGTTTAATACCGCTGAGTCTCTGCGTCTTAATTGGTAAGGTGGAAAGAACCCCTGCCTTATGGGGCTGGTGGGAAAATCAAATGAGATAATGAAAGAAAATTCTTTAAGGGGTGTGAGGTGTGGCACAAATCTTATTTATAGGAAACCAGCCAGGGAGGGAGGAAGGGAAGGAGGAAAGAGGAGAAGGGAGAAGGAGGACGGGGAGGGGTGGGGAGGGAGAAGGGGGCGAGGAAGGGGGAAGGGAGGGATCAGAGAGGGGAGTGGGGGGAAGAGAGGCCAGCTGCCTGGGTAGGGACAGTCAGAGAGGGTGGGAAAGTCGTAGGCGATAATGTATTTAATCTGGGGGCTAAAGTAGAAGGATATCAGGAGGTTTGCTATCTTGGTGCTATTGATTACAAGCTCTTAAGTGTAGATCGAGAAATCAGGAGGGTTTTTAAAAATGTTTTATGTATTTATTTTTGAGAGAGAGCGCGCATGCACGGGAGTGAGGGAGGGGCGGAGAGAGAGGGAGACAGAGAATCCCAAGCAGGCTCCGTGATGACAGCTCGGAGCCTATAACTCGGGGCTCAAACCCATGAGCCATGAGACCATGACCTGAGCTGAAATCAGGAGCCGGATGCTTAACCGCCTGAGCCCCCCAGGCGCCCCGAATTGGAGGTTTTAGGCAGTGCTTTATCTTTCCTTTTTAAAAAAACTGCAGTAAAATTTTAAAAAAGTATAAAATTTGCCATCTTAACCGTTGTCAAATGTGTAGTTCAATAGTGAGTATATTTATGTTCTTGTGAATTAGATCTTCAGAACTTTTTCATCTTGCACATCTGAAATGCTGTACCCATTAAACAACTCCCCTCTCCCCGGGGGGGGCGGCGGCGCGCCCCGCCACCCCCCGCCCCCCACGCCGTTCCACCCCCCCAGCCCCCACTGCGGGGCCGCGGCCGGGGGCGGC
>NW_024412436.1:10806447-10831843 GCF_014898765.1 Herpailurus yagouaroundi
CCACCCCCACCGTGAGTACCATTCTACTTTGTTTCTGTGAGGTTGACTACTGTGAGTTAAATACTGCGTGTAAGTCGAATTGTACTGTATTTGTCTTTTTGTGACTGGGATGTTTCACTTGGCATAGTGTCCTCAAGGTTCATCCACGTTGTCGCAGGGGTGAGGATTTCCTTTCTTTTAAAGGCCGAATAATACTGCATCGTAGGTACTGACCACATTTTGTGTATCCATTCGTCCATCGGTGGGCATTTGGGTCGCTTTCACGTCTTGGCTACTGTAAATCGTGCTGCCATGAATGATTCCGGATAAATACCCAGAAGTGGGATTGCTGGATCTTTCTCCTTTTTTGCAAAATTGCTCTCAGTCACAGTGCTTTTAAAGTGGCATAAATTATTCACCTCACTTACTGGAGAAAGCTCTCTTATTCACTTGAGGAAACAATGTTTTATTGTTATTTAAAAAATTGATGCGGTGGAACATTTGAGGCCAATTCTAGTTCTTTGGAGAAGGAGGTAAGATAAAATAGCCCGCTGTGAAAATCCAGACACAGTTTTATATGAGCGGCTGTGCAGAGTGGCAGATAGATCCGGGTACTTCCTTGTTAGTCTTTAGCTACTCGGTAAGAAATCTTGAAAGCCACTTCTAGCCATTTATGACTGTGTTTATGAAATTTATGGAAGTATGGATCGAGTAGTACCTGACTTAAGGTATAGCTAAAAAAAAGTCAGGATTTTGTGTGTGTGTGTGTGTGTGTTCTGAATGCTTAGTTTTTAAATATCTTGCCAGCTGTGGTGACTCCATTCGGAACCCAGTTACCAGTTCAAGGCATGATGTTCACAGGGGCAGAGTTCATTGTTAGGGAGAGTAAAGATGAATCGATTTGCCAACTAGTCTTCTTGGTAATTTCCAATATTTTTTAGTTACTCTTCACAAAATCGGATGAGACCTTGTAAGTCAGCTGACCAAGAGCTCCGCCATTTTCTTGACGCTCGCTTCCGCTTACAGTGCCGGTGCTGTATTCAATTCCAGGTCACTTTGTGGGAAACTTTTTAAGCCTCTTATCGGTTTAAGGAGGCTAGTTTTGTTAAAGCCAGATAACATCTGTGAATCCCCCACCTGACTGGGCACCCACGTATTTAGTAAAGGGTGAGAGTGTGTATGGGGGCCAAGGCACCCCCGTGCTACCCTTAGGACACCTGCCTTCCTTCCTGACACGTGACTCCTGACATGTGGACCCAGTGACAATGCTAGTTTCCATCCATATTGCGCATGGTCAGAGCTAATTCTAATTTTGAGAATCTCCAGAGGAAAGGGTAAACAAAGTAAACCGTAAAATGCTCTGAAAGTTGTCCGAGTATTTCTAAAGCAGTGCATAGCTAGTAAAAAGAAATCGGAAAATACGAGTACGCAAAAAAAAAAAGAGAAAACCCAAGACTATGTATCTTTATATAACATCTTCAAAACGTCACTATGGAGTCGATTGGTCAGGGTTCTAGACTGTGAGGACAGAAACAAGGCTGCTTCACTGAAGTGAAAGGGGATTCACAGGAAGGCAGAGGTGCTCATAGTGTCCACAGGCCGTGAGATCATGACCTGAGCCGAAGTCGGACGCTTAACTGACTGAGTCACCCAGGCGCCCCTGTAATCTGCACTTTAATATACCATGAACAATTTTGCTGTTAGTGTGTATTTACCTAAAATAGAAGTTTAATCATTGAGTAGTATGTAATTGTTGGGATCTATTGTAATGTATTTAACTAGTTTCTTATTCCTGGTCATTTAAATAATTTCCATTTTCGCTCTATCGTGATAAATTGTTATGAATATCCGGGTAGTTAAATCTTAATTATTTGCTTAGAATACATTCCTGGAAACGGATTGGTTGAGTCAACTTTATTTTTTTATTTTTTATTTTTCAAATTAATTAATTAATTATTTTTAAAAATTCTTTTTAATGTTTATTTATTTTTGGGACAGAGAGAGACAGAGCATGAACAGGGGAGGGTCAGAGAGAGAGGGAGACACAGACTCTGAAACAGGCTCCAGGCTCTGAGCTGTCAGCACAGAGCCCAATGTGGGGCTTGAACTCACAAACTGTGAGATCATGACCTGAGCTGAAGTCGGAAGCTCAACCAGCTGAGCCACCCAGGCGCCCCTTTATTTTTTATTTTTTGATGTTTCTTTATTTTAGAGACAGAGTACCAGTTGGGGGGAGGGGCAGAGAGAGAGAGAGACAGAGAGAGACAGAGAGAGAGAGGGAGACAGAGAATCTGAAGCAGCCTCCAGGCTCTGAGATGTCAGCACAGAACCCGACGCGGGGCTCGAATCCATGAACTATGGGATCATGACCTGAGCCGAAGTTGGATGCTTAGCCGACTGAGCCACCCAGGCGCCCCTGGTTGAGTCAACTTTAAAGAGCTGGGGACTTATTTATAAGCCTATTGTTAATAATGTGTTTTCAAGCTATTCTAGAGAAACCCTCAGCTTTTTTAACTTTGCCAATTTGATAGGCAAAAAATAGCATCTCTTGATTTTTTAAAAATATTTGCATTCCATTGATTACTTGAACTTTCTAAAGGCCCGGACAATGTATATTGGAGAATTCCTTTGGATTAGCTCCAGCAGGCACCAAATCGGAGCCCTCACAGACTGTTTCCTGTCAGACAGAAATGACAATCCTGCTGCCTGCTGTGAAATAGAGCCCACGGCAGAGTCCAGATTCCAGAGGTACGCTTTCCCTCCAGGCGCTCATCGCGTGGAGGAGGTGATGAGTGAGAACGAGCCACCGTCACACAGAACAGTTGGCAGGAAGTGTCACAAATACCCAAGCAAACAAATAGGAGCCTGGGGAATAAACATGCAAATAAGAAGTGAAGAGTGATCACCAAAGCCAGAGCGAGTTTTTGAGATGTAAACGCGTTTCCCACTGCAATTCGTTTGCTCGCACGGTCAACATCGACTGAGTTCCCAGTACATGCCAGACTCCATTCTGGGCACCAGTGATGCCGAAATGAATGAGACCCAGTCCTTGTCTTCGACAGAGCTCAGTCTCATGGGAGAGACGTCACGACAAGCCATTACACCACGCAGTAGGTGTTTAACAGCGATAGCAAGGTGTTTGGGGATCCAAGCAGAAAGCAGCCAGCTCTGCCTGGGGGACTCACAGAGGGCTTCATAGAGGAAGTGACAGGATGAACCGCGAGAGGTTTCTGTTGCCCCTGTTAGTGGTGTTGCTGCCAGTACTGGGTGGGGGAGAATGTTCTGGAAAGAGATGGCTTGAAGCACATGCTAAAATAGCTATACAGTGTGGCTTGGGAGAAAGAATGGATCTGCTTTGGGGATGCCACCTGTGCTAGGTGCAGAATATGTGACCTGGGAGAGGTCATTTGATGTGTCTCTACCTCGGTTGCACAGCTATAAAATGGCGGTCTTCACATCTATCTTGTAGGGTTGCTCTGAGCATTAAGGGGTGCCCGCGCAGGACTTGGTAAGCGGTATCTGTCACTACAAAGTGCTCAGTAAACATCTGTTGAGTGATGAATACAAATGTTTTCTTATGTAGTAGATCTTTTAGAATCATATGATGAAGTTGAGTTCAGATGCTTGCAGGGTTTCCGGGCATAAGGAAGGCTATTTTCCTCCACTAGTGACCTCACGAGTTTTATGAAAAAAGGGCATACATGTTTTAACTTCATCCAACAAACATTTATTTAGTGCCACTCTGTGCTTGGAACTGCTCCGGTGAACAAAACCAAGTCCCTGCCCGTTTGGAACTTGGCTTCCCGTTGCGGAGACAGCAAAGAGTCAATAGATGTATATGTCACACGGGGAGAAGCCCCGTGGAGAAGAAGCAAGATAAGGGTAATTAAGAGAGTGTTGGGACACCCTTCCAGCCAGGGTGATACGGGATGTCTTCTCCAAGGAGGTGACATTGGAACAGTGACCTGAAAGAAATGAGGGAGCATCGGGAAAGAGCCTTCCCCGCAGAGGGGACAGCAGGTTCCCAGGGTTTGGCAGCCTGGAGAAGCAGCAAGGAGACCGCTGAGGCTGTGGTAGCCTGGGCGAAGAGAAGGAAGCAGGAGTTGGGGATGGGGAGGTAGGCAGGTTCAGAACACGAAGGGCTGTGTAGGCTGGGAAGGGACTTCGGTTATTTGCTAAATGTGAAGAGAAGCCATGGGACGGCGTAGAACCAATCAGTGGCCTGTTGCATGGAGTATGGCCTCTCAGACCAGGGTGACAATGGTAGATGGGGTGAGAAGTGGTTGGCATCCATCCATGTGGAGTGTGAACCAAAAGGATTTCCTGAAGGATTAGATGTGAGTGGAGAAGGAGAGAAAAGGCAAGGAATGGAGAGTGTGGTGGGGGACAGTGGCAACACAGAGAAGCCAACTCAACACCCAGGTTGGCTGTCCAAGCCCGGAGCCCACGGCAGGAGCTGGGAGTGGAATGGTCAGTGTTCTGGTGACATTCAAAGCCATGGCATTGGGTGGGATCACCTAAAGAGGGCGATGGGTAGAGAAAAGGAGAAAGACACACAGAGGAAACATGGTATCGGGAAGATCCCGGATCCTGCTGTGTCCCTACTCACCAAGTACCACTGAGGGCCTCTGTCTGTCTAGACCCTCACCCAGTTCTTTCTAGTCAATGGCCTTTCAGATTCCCAGAGACAGTTTGGACCCCCCCCCCCCCCCCCCCGGCTTAGAAAACACTGCAGGTGTTGGAGACAGCTCCAAACTTTTTACTTGCTTGTGCAATCCAAGAATATCCCCTCTTATCACATTGCAAGTGACCTGTCACGATCCCCATGATTTCCCAATTTCTTTTAAACTCTCATGATCTTCAGCCCTGAGTAGAAGGGAGTCAAGATTAATCAGGGCCTACCTAGCCCTGTCGGGGGCTTCGTTAGAACTTATAGGGGCTCAATCTAGAAAACTGAAAACATGCCCAAAATGCTAATAATTTTTTTAAATGTTTATTTACTTTTGAGAGAGAGAGAGAGAGCATGTGCAGGGGAGGGGTAGAGAGAGAAGGTAATGAAAGAAGCACATCCCTGTCTGAATTCTATAAACATGGACTTAAGAGGGAATGTGGGGGGCGGGGTGTGCCTGGGTGGCTCAGTTGGTTGAGCGTCCGACTTCGGCTCAGGTCATTATCTCGCAGTCTGTGAGTTCGAGCCCCGTGTCAGGCTCTGTGCTGACAGCCTGGAGCCTGGAGCCTGCTTCGGATTCTGTGTCTCCCTGTCTCTCTGTCCCTCCCCTGCTCACTGTGTCTCTCTGTTTCAAAAATACATTTAAAAAATTTTTTTAAATTTAAAAATTAAAAAAAAAGAGGGAGGGTGGTTCGGGGATAGGACAGGGTAAAGGGCAGGAGAGGCAGGAGACTGAATATACAGAACCAGGGACAATGACCAACTGACTCAGTCTTTTGGGGGACATTGGAAATGAGAGGGGTGTTTTGATGGGGAGGGCGACCAGAACAACTAACAGCTGGAGAACAACCAAGCTTACATTATTCTGGAGCTGCCTTTGCAAGGCACTGATCACCTCTTTGGGTGATCTATTTATTTATTTTACAGTTTATTGTATTTATTTTGAGAGAGCATGTGCGTGAGTGGGGGAGGGACAGAGAGAGGGAGACAGAATCCCAAGCAGGCTCCAAGCTGCCAGCACGATGCAGGGCTCGAACCCATGAACGGGGGTGGGGATCATGACCTGAGCAGAAGTCAAGGATCAGGCGCTCAACCAACTGAGCCACCCAGGTGCCCTACCCCTTTGGGTGATTTAAAAAGGACTTTCTATTAAGACATTTCAACACTAGGGGCGCCTGGGTGGCTCAGTCGGTTGGGCAGCCGATTTCGGCTCAGGTCATGATCTTGCGGGTCGCGAGTTCAAGCCCCATGTCAGGCTCTGGGCTGACAGCTTGGAGCCTGGAGTCTGCTTCAGATTCTATGTCTCCCTGCCCTGCTCACGCTCGGTCTCTCTCTCTCAAAAATAAAATAAAAAATAAACATTAAAAAAAATAAAAAAAAAAAAAAGAAATTTCAACACTAAACGAATAGGACAGATATGCTCCCATGTATCCATCAGCCAGTAACACGTTCCCAGTCTTGCCCTGTCTATGCCACCTGTACCCTCACCCCTGCTAGACCATCTCAGAGCCAATTGGAGACATATGTCATTTCATCTCTAAGGGCTTTGATATTATCTTTGACAGACATGGATGCCCTTCCCTTTTTTCCGCACAACCACGAAACTGTTATTATAACATAAAAAAATTAACAAGGATTCCTTAATATTGTCTGATATGCAATCATTGTTTCAGTTTTCACACTTGTCTCATGAATGTCTTTTTACCATTGGTTTATTCCAGTCAGGATCCAAACAGTGTCCACACGCTACATTTGGTTGATGCATCTTTCGATCTCTCCCGCTCCCCTCCCCCTTTGTTCTTGCCATTTATTTGTGAAAAGCCTGGCCACTGGTTCTATAGAATAGTCCACGTTTTGGCTTTGTCTGATCGCATTTCTGTGGTAGTGTTTGACGTGGTTTTCTATTCTCCATACATCCCGTAGACCCGTTGTTAAAACTAGAGGCTTGATCAAATTTCGAGATCGGTTTTGTTTTTGTTTGTGCTTTTTTGCAACTTCATTGAAGGTGGTATATACATATTTTTTAAAGTTTACTTATTTCTTTTGAGAGAGAAAAAAAAGCACAAGTCAGGGAGGGGCAGAGAGAGAGAGAGAAAGTGAGAGAGAATCCCAAACAGGCTCCACAATGTCAGCAACAGAGCCTTGATGTGGGGCTCGAACTCATGAACCATGAGATCATGACCTGAGCCGGAGTTGGACGCTTAACTGACTGAGCCATCCGGGTGCCCCTAAATGGTGATTTTTAAAAAAATTCTGTTATTCCTTCTGTATTTATGTGCTGGGATTCCTCTGTTAAGAATAATTTTCCTTCATGGACTGTTAGGCTCCTTTGAAATGTTGTCTGTACAGCAAGGGTATCGTGGTTTGCTTGGTTCCTTTCTTTAATTTTTCAAAAGAAATGTTTCTTGATTTCTTAAAAAATTAAAAAAAAAAATATATATATATTTTAAGAGAGAGACAGAGTATGATCAGGGGAGGGGCAGAGAGAGAGGGAGACACAGAATCTGAAGCAGGCTCCAGGTTCTGAGCTGTGTCAGCACAGAGCCCGACACAGGGCTTGAACTCACGAACTAAAAGATCATGACCTGAGCCAAAGTCAGATGCTTAACCGACTGAACCACCCAGGTGCCCCTCTTCATTTCTTTTAAAAACATGCATTTTATTTTTATTGATTGTGTGTGTTACAGGTGGGGTCTGAAATTGGCTGGGCCCTTATGGGAGGTGTGGCCCCCACTTGGGTGCCAGCCAAAGCCGGAGTGGGTAACATGCGAGTAACCTAATTATTTTCTGGTGATCTCTAGTGTTTGCATTAGCAGTTACTCGCTATTTTTGTCACAGTGAATGTGTCTTTTTTCATGTGGGTGGAAGTGAAGTGTTTGGACTTGATTTGATGTAATAAAGCTGTTGCAGATTGATAAACAGGTTTCAAATGTTGTAAGGTTATAAAGAAAAAGATGATTCAGAGTATTTATGTAAATGATAAATAGTGCAGCAAGAATTCATAAGAAATCTGAATGTAATTCTTCCCTAACTAAACACATATAAACGACCAACTAACACACACACATATATTTTAGTATGCTTTGATATTGAACATATTTAAATTATATATTTAAAACAACGTACATGTTAAAGTTTATTTATTCTGAGATTATGTGTGCGTGAGCGGGCGAGCGGCAGAGAGAGAGGGAGAGAGAATCCCAAGCAGACACCGTGCTGTTGGCTCAGAGCCCAAGCGGGGGCTCCGTCCCAAGAACTGTGAGCTCACGACCTGAGCCAAAATCCAGAGTTGGACGCTTAGCTAACTGAGCCACCCGGGTGCCCCAAATAATCCAAAAAAACCCCACCCACACAACTGGGATTTGCATCTTTTTGTGTCTGTTTCTTCCGTTTTAAATTTGGTCATTCAAGAACCAAATTTGGTAACCATTGGCTACCAGGGAATTTGGAGGCAGTTGTAAGCCAGATAGAAATGTATTTAAATTTCTGCAATGATCAGATAGTTTCAAAATGCTCTAAACAGGGGAATCCGGAATTCATATGGTGTGGGAGATAGAATTATTTCCAAACAGTTGGAACCTCACTCCAGGGAAAGGCTGCGTGTCTAAATCCCTGATGGACGTGCCCGGGGCGCACGGCTGACGCCGGGGGCTCGGGTCCTGAGGGCGGTGCAGCAATAGTGAGGTTGAGCGGGCGGGTACGAGGCTCACAGAAGTGTAACCCGTGGGCCCAGAGGGTGCACCCGGGGCCCAGTCAGCCGGACCTGGAGGTGTGGACCGAGGGGGGCCACGCGCCTCCACACTGTCCCCTCCTGGCACGTGCGCCCCTTGGTTCCCGGCCCTGGGCTCCCGGGCAGGTCCAGAGGGACCCCCGAGTCGGGACCCCCACCCCCACCAACCTCCTGCCAGCGCCGACTCCCCGCTGTGCCCCTTGGTCTCTCAGCTGATCCTCCCTGCCCCCCGCCCTACCCATCGTCTCCGTGTTCGTTCTTCTTCCTTTTCTCTTTATCCACCTGTCGATTTCTCTCTGATCCTGATCTTGCTCGGGTCTACTCCTCTTGTGAAAGACACTTTCCAGGGCATCTGGGTGGCTCAGTCGGTGATGCGTCCCACTTCCGCTCAGAGCATGATCTCGGGGTCTGTGAGTTCGAGCCCCGCGTCCGGCTCTGTGCTGACAGATCAGAGCCTGGAGCCTGTTTCAGATTCTGTGTGGGTGTGTCTCTCTCTGCCGCTCCCCTGCTTGCAATGTGTCTCTCTCTCTCTCTCTCCCTAAAATAAATAAACATTAAAAAACAAAGTTAGAAGACACTTCCCTTCCCTAGGACGCTTTCCCCACATCCCTGGTCTCTCCCTGCCCTTCACCACTGGCCCGGGGAGAGAGTGTTGGCCTCTCCAGTCCACTTCTGTCCTCCCTCCGACCCTCAGACCCTCCACCCTGCCTTCTCTGGGGCACCTGGCCTGCCTCCCGCCACCCCCCCCCTCTCTGCTGCCACTCACCAGCTTACCACCCAAATCCCAGCTGCCACGTCCGGTCCTTGACCTGTGTGAGTTCACTGTCGCCGCAGCGTTCCCAACTTGCTGGATTCAAACGCACGCTCTTTCCAGATCCCCCTCCCTCTCTCATCCCCTTAAATATTAATGTCCCTTAATGACATTCATCAAATGAAATTAATGAAATTAATGACACCTTAAATATTAATGTCCCCAGGATTCAAGCCTTAGCTTTCCTTTAAACAACAACTCCCCCTTCCCCCTGCCCAGCCCCTGGTAACCACCTTTCTGCTTCCTGTTTCTATACACTCGGCTACTCTAGGACGCTCATGTGAGTGGAATCAGGCACTCTTTGTATTTTTGTGACTGGCTTATTTCACGTAGCATCATGTCTCTGCGTGTGACAAGATTTCTTTCCTTTTTAAGGCTAAATAATATTTCATCGCACATGTAGAACACATTTTGTTTATCTGTTCATCTGGTGATGGGCACTGGGCTCCTTCCACCGTCTGGCTCGTGCAGATAGCACTGCTTTGAAGGTGGGTGTGCAAATGTTTCTTCCAGATCCTGCTTTCAGTTCTGTTGGCTATATGCGCAGAACTCTACTGGATCTTACCGTAGCTCTGTGTATAATTTTCTGAGGAACCACGGTACCGTTCTCCATAATGGTTACACCATTTTACGATCCCGCCGACACTGGTCGAGGTTTCCAGCTTTTCTGTGTTTTTGCCAACGCTTGTTATTTTCTGGGGGTTTTTGGTAGCTGTCATCCTACCAGTGTTTTGATTTGCATTTCTCTGATGACTGGTCACATTGACCATTTTTTCATATGCCTGTTTTGCCATTTGCATGTCATCTTTTGCAGGAATGTCTGTTCTAGTCCTTTGCCCATCTTTAAATTCGGTTATTTGATTTTGATTTTGTTGTTGTTGCTGTTGTTGACTTGGAGGTCTTTATAGTGTCTGGATATTAACGCCTTATCAGGTATAAGGTGTGCAGATGTTCCCTCCTATTTTGTAGGTTGCCTTTTTCACTCTGTTGATTCTGTTGCCCAGAAGTTTTCAAGCTGGGTGTAGTCCCGCTTGTCTGTTTTTGCTTTTGTTGCTTGTGCTTGGCGTGTTTCTAGAACACGTTTGAGTCCTACAACTCAGTGGCTCACGGCCACAGAAGGGCGATAAGAGGAAGTGCCACCATCTTTGTTCCTTCAAAGGCTCCTGAATTGAGGTTTGCTGGGTTTCAGTGGGGACTTACCCACGCTATAATTTGAGGGAGAAAAAGTGTCTTACTGGGCAGAAGCTTCTATCAGGTCCTCTGTTATAGACCAGCTTAGAGATGGTTGAGAAAAAATGCTTTTCCTTTTTAATAAAAACAACAGCAAATATCTACACGTTCAAACTTGTAAAAACCTGTCAACACAGAGTACTAAGCCTGCTAATGAATATACCCTCGGAGAGCAAAGACCGAAAAAAAAAAAAAAAAAACCAAAAAAAAAAAAAAAACAAACGCATGCTTTGCTGCTAAAAATTAGCTTTATAGTATACTTTTTGGCAAAAGGGGAGAATGAAAAAGAGCCGCAAAGACATAAAAAAAAGGCAGCAGGGAGACACCCCTCCCCTTCGTCTTCACCTTGGTCCTGGGTGTTTGGCGCTCACAGGCACTAAGTTGAGACCACCGAGTGCGTAAGGTGCTGAGAACGAAGGGTGACCTCGACAGGACAGAGGCGCCCAAGTGTCTCCCCACCCCCCCAACCCCCCGCTGACCACGGGGAGAAGCGTTTGCAAAAGAAAAGTATGGCTTACCACCCCCTCAATTCTCCGCAGCATCTACAGGAGAGAGGGAGCTCAGGTCCGTTTCTTTACTGTGCACGTGGAATTTCCAGGGATGCAAACTTTAATCGACTAATGAAGGCCACATGAGTGTCTTTTAGTTTCATGGTACCTGTGGATTTGGGCTCTTTCTTACCTCTCGAAATATTTCCCGTGCCTGCTTTGTCTCTCTTCTCTTGCACAAAAGACAGCTTTTTCCTTCTGACTTTGAAATTCCTTGCGTCAACAACAATAACACCTTTTGTACTTGAGTCTGTCCAAGGGAACACAGCACAGGGGTTTTCTTGAAAACCCTCCGGTGGCCATCAGCTAATCTGAAAGACATTATTATTGTTGTTTTCTAGGAAGAATCCTATTACTTTAATTATTTCCTTTAAGCTCACCTTTAACATTATTGGAGTTTCAAAGAGGTATCTGTAGCTGAGTAAGAGAAAGTTACTGAGAATTTTACTATATTTGTGTGTTCCTGTGTTTAGAGATATGTGTGAAAGTATGTGGTTTTATTTTATTTTTATTTATTTATTTTTTAAGTTTATTTATTTTGAGGGGGAGAGAGAGAGCAGGGGTGGGGGCAGAGAGAGAGGGAGAGAATCCTAAGCAGGCTCAGCGCTGTCAGCACAGAGCCCGACACGGGGCTTGAACTCACAAACTGTGAGATCATGACCTGGGCCGAAATCAAGAGTCGGACACTTAAGCGACGGAACCACCCAGGCGCCCCATAAATACGTGATTTTAAACTTAAAAAAATTTTTTTAAACATTTATTTATTTTCAGGAGACAGAGTGCGAGTGGGAGAGGGGCAGAGAGAGAGGGAGACACAGGATCCGAAGCAATCTCCAGGCTCCGAGCTGTCAGCACAGAGCCCGACGCGGGGCTCAAACTCACGGACTGTGAGATCACCACCTAGGCTGAAGTCGGATGCTCAACTGACTGAGTCACCCAGGCGACCCTGATTTTAAACTTTTTAATAGTTTTTTCCCCCCTGTGGTAAAATATATGTAACATAAGATTTACCAGTTAGTTCTGAGGCGTTAAGTACGTTCACACTGTTTCGTGACCATCCCCACCACCATCTCCAGAAGTTTCTCATTCCACACTGTAGCTGTGTACCCACTAAACAACTCTCGGTTCCCTCTTTATACTGTTTTGAGAATGGGTTTTATAATAAAAAGCTTATACTTTGAAAAACAGGCTGGGGCTCCTGGGTGGCTCCGTCAGTTAAGTGTCTGATTCTTGATTTTAGCTCAGGTCATAATCTCCTGGTTCGTGGGTTCAAGCCCCACGTCAGGCTCTGTGCTGACGGCGCGGAACCTGCTTGGGATTCTCTCTCTTCCTCTCTCTCTGCCCCTTCCCCACTTGTACTCTCCCTCTCTAAATAAATGAATAAACTTTAAAAAAAAAAAACCCAGAAAAACAGGATATATTTTACCTCGATCCTTAAATAATGTTTGCTCATTCTGCTCTGCTTTCAAGATTATTTTTTCTGGGAAGGTTTTTTCCCCCCAAAAGCTCATTACAGTGTCTTACTTACAACTGAGTCAGCCAAATGAGACACAGTCGAAATGCCAATGTAATGAGGTTTCCAGGTGTTCTTCTATGAGGATTCAGAGAAGGCTAGTAAGGATTTATCTAGAGTTACTCTCGGTGATCTTAACCCAGTCAGTGTTGAGGTTGGTCACAGATTTTGTCCACTGTGTGGACTGTATCCTTGTGTTACTTTGTTGCCTTTTCATTTACATTTTTCCCCTTTCTTTTAGGGATAAGATCTATTGCTTGTACTTTCTAAAAGAATTTTAATTCCAGTGTAGTGAACATGCAGTGTTACATTATTATTATATTATTTCAGGTGTACAATATGGTGACTCAACAAGTGCTCTGATAAGTGCTCATCAAGATAAGCGTATTCTTTTTTTTTTTATAATTCTTTTTTAATGTTTTTTTATTTTTGAGAGAGACAGAGTATGAGTGTGGGAGGGGCGCAGAGAGGGAGACACAGAATCCGAAGGAGGCTCCAGGCTCCGAGCCATCAGCACAGAGCCCAGTGCGGGGCTCGACTCACGAACCATGAGATCATGACCTGAGCTGAAGTCACACGCTTAACTGACTGAGCCCCCCAGGCGCCCCAAGATAAGTGTATTCTTAGTGTTTTCATGTTTTTATGTTTGTTTCCGTACCATTTATAAGGCCCGTTATTTGGACTGTGCTGGACACCATGGAGAATATAAAAGTTGAAAATGTGATTCATCTATTGGAACAATATTGTGGTTCCTGGGGGAAAATGCAGTAGGACGAGGACATTGCAGTCCTCATTATCTCACGTAATCCTCCCCAAACTCTACTGACTGTGATTATCCCCATTGTAGAGCAGAAAGAGCTGACACACATAGAGACGAAGGGCACGGTGCTGGGAGGTGAGGAAATGCAGATCCCAGCCCAGATCTGCCTGAGTCCAGGCACCAAGTTTGACACTCACTGCTACCGTTAGGACACCCGTTGGTATACCATTACGTCACTCAGAATGTCTGGTCTGGAAAATAAAAGAGAGTTGATCTTGCGCTGGTACCTTTCGGTTTTCATTGAAGTGACAGTAAAAAGGGAGGGGCACCCGGGTGGCTCAGTTGGTTAAGCGTCCGACTCTCGATTTCACCTTGGGTGTTGCTCTCACCGTTCGTGAGTTCGAGCCCCGCATCAGGCTCTGCGCTGAGAGTGTGGAACCTGCTTGGGATTCTCTCTCTCCTTCTCTCTCTGCTCCTACCCTGGTTGCTCTTCTCTCAAAACAAATAAACTTAAAAAAAAATTTTTTTTAAGAGAAAATGAAAAGGGAGCATTTATGAGAAGACCGTCTGAGTTTCATAATGGTCTCTCCTGCCACATCCAGCATTGGTTTGCAGGGTTCCTTCCGAAAAAGGCTTGCTGGGCCGTTTCCAGACCCTTCCATGTATGCCTTTCCTGTGGAGACCGCCAGGCAAAGCTCAGTGGTTGGCCAGAGGCCTGTTTCTGCCATTCTTCAATGTCAGGCTGGGGACTTGCTCAAGAGGAGATCTAGCCATGCTTGAAGAAACTGCCTGATTGATTGGATGGTCAGGGTTTTCATTTCTTTCTTTTTTTTTTTTCAACGTTTATTTATTTTTGGGACAGAGAGAGACAGAGCATGAACGGGGGAGGGGCAGAGAGAGAGGGAGACACAGAATCGGAAACAGGCTCCAGGCTCCGAGCCATCAGCCCAGAGCCCGACGCGGGGCTCGAACTCACGGACCGCGAGATCGTGACCTGGCTGAAGTCGGACGCTTAACCGACTGCGCCACCCAGGCGCCCCAGGGTTTTCATTTCTTAAAAATGTATTGAAGGGAGATGCTATCAATCAGCTGATTTAAATTATTATTTTCTTAAAAAAAAAAAAATAATTGCCCCCTCTTGAGCTATGAGGAAGGAGAGTTACTTCCCGGATCCTCCGTGTGGCTTATGCCTGGGAAGACAGGTCCCCGCAGAAATACGGGGAGGCGGGGCAGGGGGGAACGTGCTCTCAAGACCGGAAGTGTGCAATTACACAACCTGGTAACAGCTGATTCACGTCTCCCTGTCTGCTGTCCGCCCCCGCTGATGGGTGCGTCTCATTTACTCTTTCGCTCACGCGTTCATTTGTTCATCAGTATTTAACGTTCTCGAGCGAGGCGCACCTGCCCCTGTAGCAGGGCCGGGGGAATAGTCCTCAGAGCCCGCCCTCGGGGGGCCTGCTGTCCCCAAGGGGCATAGACAGGTGAATGGGCGAGTCACCCCACCAGTGGCCAGTGTGCTCCTGGAGTGCAGAAGGCGAGCCACCTTGGTGACATCTGAGCTGTCTTCAAGGGTGAATAGGAAGTTTCCAGACACATGGTGGGGAGGGAGGTCATTTCAGACAGTGACAGCCGCTTCAAGGGCACAGCGCCTCTGGATCGGCTAGCCTAGGCCTCCATCCAGCAGATGCAGTCGCTGAAAACGAGAAATCCTCCGGGAACCGGAAGAAAGGGCCTGCGTTTCTTGTTTATATTTATTTAATATTATTATCATTTTCTTCTCTTATATACTCCTTACTTATATTCGTCTAAAGCTTTCAGCCACTTTGACTATCTGGCTAAAACCTCTCTTTGTCTTAAACTATGGATGTAAAGATTCATACTGCCAAAGCGGCACAGAAGCTGGTCTTGTGAAAACTGTTTTATCAACCAAATACACACAAGAGCCAGACAATAAAATCCTGGCTCCCTAGCTCCTTATCGTGTACTGTGTGGTGCAAAGTATTTTGTTTTTATCTCCCTCCTTGTGGCTGATACTCAAAACGCCAGCTATGATTTTATCTGACATTCAGAAATATCAGTGTGAGAGCCTCTAAGCCCTGTAAAGAAAATTACTGTTTTTCTTCATTTTTTTCTCCCCCACCAATATCGAGAAGCTCCCAGCTTATTGTCATTGCATCTGGCTTCCTTCTATCAGCAGAGGACAATGGCAAAAGGAAAGCATATCCCCTTAGTTTTAAATATGCCTCAAATGGGAAATCCTGGCTGCTGGGGCGAGGGCAGCTATCGTGTCTGAGACTCAAGGTGCATGAAAACTCTGAATCTTTTTGAAACTATGGGAAGGGGCTCTCCGAAATACCCTGGAGTCCAGGACATTCCTGTGCTGCCGTGAGAAATAGATGAGAAGGGAATTCGAATGAACGATGGCACCTACGATGCATCTTTTGAGGTTGAAACCGCAGACCGGTCTCTTCCGGGAAGCCATGAATAAATCTCGAAGCAAAGGACCCGGAGACGATGCGGGCTGGGCTGGTGAGGAAGCCAGGGGAGGTTGGTCGTGAGGTTTCCAGAGTGTTCTTGAGGTTCCTGTGCAGGGTGGGGGGGATGCCTGGTTATCACCTTCTAGGGTTCTTTAGGAACTAAGGAGAAACCCTTCATTGGCAGACGCCGTGTGCTGTGCGATAGCAGTAATCATGCTGGAGTGCTTTGATTTCTAGCAGATATGATATAAAGAGAAGATTGTGTCTGCACGAGGATGGCTCGCAAGGTCGTCGGCTTAGACGCAGGGCGTGACCCCCCCACTGGATGAGGAGCTGGGCAGAGGTGGCGGCGAACCGGCTGTGCTCAGGTTACAGGTGGCTGTGAGATTTTGTTAGAGCACGATGCATGCCTCTGGCTATTTTGTGGAGGTAGGAGAATTCCAGTTTGCTAGAAGCCTTGATATTCCAATGATGTATTGGTAGCGAACAGAAATTATGGATAGGTTTACAGTTAGGAAAAATGAACAAATGAATGAATGACCGAGTAATTGACAGATAGGAGAATTAACACATAGGAAATTAACAGAGAGGAGAAATGAACGAAAAAATCAATGAACGAGCAGCTAAACAGTGTGAATTCTTGACTGAGGCGTCATCATGATTCTTTGGTAAGATAATTTCTCAGCTCTGATGTGTTTAATGCTTAAAACCAACCACAAATTTACATGTAACAGGACGGGCTTATTAGCCCAAACGTCCTCCGTCAGAAGACAACATACAAGAAATTGAAGAGCCGATTTCTTTTCCATAATAAAAGTGATCATAAATGAGTAAGGAACTGATCCTAGGGTGCATGTCAGAGACTCCGAGAGAGGCTGGTGGCCATTTAGTTAAAGAAATAAGGATGATCATGAATGTCAAACTAAGAAATTACCTGACCCATCTTCTGAGTGAATAAGAATGTGCTTGGTACAAAACTTCAAAGGTGTAAAGGCTCATAGCACAAAGATGAGTTATTCTTTATAAGCCTGTCCCTCAGCCACTCAGTTCCCTCCCCGCTGAGTTCACCGGGTCTGTGGAGTTCTCTGGAAGCCTGTGGGTGGGGAGCATACTTTTTGCAACTGTATGCATCACACTTTTCCACTAAACAGCAGATCCTATACACCCACTTCATAAATATCCTAAGTATCTACCTCGTTCCATACCTGCCTAGCATTCTGTGGCGTGAATACACCACATTTTATTTAACTAGTCCCCTTTTAAGGAACATTGAGGCTTTTTTCAATCTTTCAGTAAATCTGAATTCTGTCGCAGTGGATTTTCTGGCCCACGTAGAAATAGACCCATTCTTTTTCCTGGATTGCATTTGCCGGCTGGGTTTTTGCTCATCCTTTAATTTTCAACGTTTTTCAAGCATGTGGCGAGGGGGCGTTTCTCTTGTATACTCAGGTGGTGATGGGGACATTTCCAGCAATTGCTCTAAGTTCCGTGTTAGGTATGGCGTCACCTGTCACTTGGCACGTCGGGTGAGGTGTTCTGAGCTAGTTTCTTAGGTGGGAAGTTGCCCAGTGGTTTGATACATACGCCGTGTGGAACAGCGCATTTGGGTGCATTCCAAGTTAAGGGTGATGTTAGACTTGGCCCACCAAACCCAAAACCAACGTGGCGCCCAGCCTTCTACAAAACCCGAGACGTGTATGTGTTGATACGTGTGGTGTTAATCCAGCTCTAATCTGGGGTTGTCAAGCCCGGACTTCTGTTTTCTAAATACTTAGGGCAAATACAAATCAGAATGAATTTTGTCAACTACACTTTTCTTTAGTTTTGAAAACTTTTCTAAAAATGTTTTTAACGTTGATTTATTTTTGAGAAACAGACAGAGCATGAGTGGGGGAGGGGCAGAGAGAGAGGAGGCACAGAATTCGAAGCAGGCTCCAGGCTCCGAGCGGTCAGCAAAGAGCCAGATGCGGGGCTCGAACTCACGAACCGCGAGATCATGACCTGAGCCGAAGTTGGACGCTTAGCGGACTGAGCCACCCAGGTGCCCCTGGCTTTGAAAACTTTATAGATTTTTTTTTATTATTATCATGAAATCCACACAAATGTTTCATAAGTAGAATTTTCAGGAAGTTTTATGCCCCTACATAGAAACCTCTCACAAAAAACAAGTAACCCAATAAGGAAATAGCCAGGTGTATTTTTGCATGATGCATATACTCTGAAATATTAACACCTAACGCAAGATGTGATCTTTGTTGTTCCAAGAAACAGAAAACTCAGCTCCAAAGGAGGAATTAATCGGCTCATATACAGAGCAGTCTAATAGTAGCCCCAGCTTAGACGCGGCTCCGTCCAGGGCTCACACATCGCCCTTAGCACCTAAGTCTCGGTTCTGTGTCTTTGGGTTGGTCCCACCTTCGGACAAGCTCTTCCCTCAAATTCCCAAGATGGCTGAACGTAGTTCCCGGACGTTCCCTGGCAGAGATGTATCACCAGGAACCAGGGTTTCTATCCCTAGTCATGGGACAAGAGTCTTGGACTTCATTCTGACTGACAAAGCCCATCTTGGAACCATCGCTGATTAGCTCAGGCCTGAGGCCATCCCTACCCCTACAACCAAAGGCAGAGCCTGACTTCCATGAAGTATCTGGGCTGGGAGGGGCGGGGAGGTGCTCATCTGCACAAAATGAGAGACTGCAGGCCAGGGAGGGAGAAAGGAGCAAACGTCTCTCTCGTCCCCATGCCTTTGCCAGGAGGACACCAGCACCCCCTGCCACAAATACCCCAGGAGCTTGGCAGGTCTTAGGCTTCTAAGTGTTTCCTGATCTAATTTTCTGCTTCCTCAGTTCTCGATGGCTTCCCTACATCTCACCTCGTGTGACCATCTGCTTTTCTCCCTGTCCACCCAGACACAGAGCATCACCCTTTCCCCTCAGTTTGCTTCAAAGGTACTCTAGGGGAGCCTGGGTGGCTCAGTCGGTTAAGCTCCTGGTTTGGGCTCAGGTCATGATCTCAGGGTTCCTGAGTTCGAGCCCGCGATGGGCTCTGTGCTGACAGTGCAGAGCCTGCTTGAGATCCTCTCTCTGACCCTTCCCTGCAGCTCTCTGCATCTTTCTCAAAAAAAACTTAATTTTTTTTTTAAGTACTCTCACAGGAGGCAAACTGCTCAAGCCTCGGCTGTCTTTGACCAAAGGTTGGCGGCGTGGGGAGAGGGGGTTCCTGAGGGGCACGTTAGCAGCACACGATTTAAAACTTAAAACCAGCCCATGAAAAGCCCAGCTTTAAAGATGCAGTTCACATCCTGTAAAATTCGCCCTTACAATGTGTACATTTCAACGGCTTTCAGGAGTTTCACGGAGCTGTTCTGATCACGTGACATTTTCAGGCTTCCAGAAAGAAACCCCGTCGGCTCTCCGTCCCCCCCTCCGCCGCCCCCCCCTCCCCCGGCCCCGCCCTTGGCAGCCAATCCTCTATTTCCTGCCTTTGTGGATTTACTGCTTCTGGATATTTCGTATCAAGGAATCGCGTAATATGTGGCCTTTTGTCTCTGGCTTGTTTTACTTAGCGTGATGTTTTCAGGGTTCGTCCACGTCGTAACAGGTGTCAGCTTCATTCCTAACGTGGCGAATAACAGTCCCTCGTGTGGATGTGGCCCATTTGGTTTATGCAGCGGCCAGCTGATGCCCATCTGTGTCGCTCCCACGTTTGGGGCCCCTGAATAAGGCTGCGGGAACATCGGCGACGTCAGCCTGTTTTAAAGAGTGCCTTCACCGCGGCTGCCGTGGGGGATTTCTCACTGGCCCTGTCTCCCCTCTGCACCCCAGTGGCCCCCCGGGTGGTATGCACGTGACTATATCACGGAAGTGCCATCGGCAGAGACGACCGGGGCTGCAGAGGGGGCACATCTCTCCCTCCGATCAGGGGGACTTGGTGCGGGGGTGTGCTGAGCTCGAGATGTCCATTAGACATCCCGGTGGAAGCTTCCAGAAGAGAGATGAGCCTCTGCGGCTGGGGGCAGGGACGACGTCAGGGCTGGAGATGGGAGTCTGGGAGTCCTCAGGAGATGGACCCCACCAGAGCCCGAACCTGGTGCGAGCACTGAGATGGTGGGGGAGGCTGCGGGGGGGGGGGGGGCGTACGGAAAAGAGGACTGAGGCCCAGCTCTGGGTGCTCGGCCTCGGGGGGCGAGCCACCCGTGAGGGGGTGCCCGGAGCGCGGGGCAGAGTGGAGCGCAGGGTGCTGGGCCCCCAGCCAGAGCCCCCACGTCTGCAGGGACCTTGTTGCTGTCTGCAACAGGTGCTGGGAGGAGGGGGCGGGCAGGGGGTGATAGAGCCGACGCCTCCCCACGATGCGGCAGGGAGCCCACGGAAAGGAGAAATCCGGAAATGGCAGAGATCGCAGAGAAAGCACATCGAGCAAAACGGAGGTGGAGACGTCAAGGGGTTCCAGATGGTTGCAGGGGAGGAGAGGGCGCGGGGGCGGGGAGGGGTGCGGCCGCGCGGGCTCGAGAAAGGAGCCTTTGGGTGTCCTGTGCGCTTCACCCTGTCGAGCTGGATTTGATGGATCGTGAACTTTCGGAGGACAAAAACAGCGGGCATTTGTGCACGCGCCAGCCCGCACACACGCGCACACACCCCACACCACAGACACACACACACACACACACACACCCCACAGAGGCCCGTGGTGATTCCTGAAAGGTGTGTGGGGGTGAAGGCCTGCTGTGGTAGTGGGGCCGGCAGGGGAGTAATCTGCCTCCACCCGAGGACCCCTCACTTGGTGACATCCCACATGCACGGCTGGGACATTTGACCCTTTATTCACGATGCTCTTTCCCGGCTCCGTGAAAGAAAACCAGAGCCCAGGGAGGGTAGTAGCATCCACCGGGAGAGGACAGGGAAGGAAGTCAGCGCAAGTCTCTTCCTTCTCCCGGGTTCCACGCCTCCGCGTGCTCCCTTCCGCGTAGGGAGCACCGGGGTCACCCTCCCGCCCTGTCCCTGTCACGCGGTGACCTCCCCACCACGTCAACCCCCGCACCACCCAGGCTCGTGAAAGACCATGTGGTCTTTCTAGTTTGGAGAACAGGAATTCTAGAAGAACGGCAGAAACGCATGTAGAGAATTCCTGAAATCCCTGGGTATCAGGAGACGATGACCCGAAAGAAACAGAAGATGTGGGGAGGGGGCAGGAGGTGGCCACGGGCGAAGATTCTGTGATGACACGATGTTTGGCTATTTGCTTATTTCCTGTGGCTTTTGCTCCCGACGAGAGGGTCGGGCTGTCACAGTGAAGCGTGTGGTGTCACCCTGCTTTAATCGTGGGGGCTCTGGGGGTTGTGTGGGCCCTGGGGGTGTGGGGGGAGTAGGGGCCCCGGGGGGTGGGCCAGGGCTTTCACTGGCTTGAGGAAGGGACCTTGGGGATAGTGGCACCGGAACCAGAAAGAAGCAGCCAGAAACCAGGAAGGGGACTGCCTCGGGCTGAACGTTTGCACGCCCGCCAGCTTGGAGGTTCAAAGCTAACGCACCACATGATGGTGTAAGGAGTGGGGGCCCTGGGGAGGTGAGTCGTCCCGAGGGTGCAGCCCTCACCAACACAACTGTGCCCTTGCTAGAAGATCCCCCACGTGAGGGACCTCCAGCTTCCAGGCCGTGAGAAATAGATGTGTGCTGTTTAAAAGTCGCTTTTTTTTCTCAAATATTTATTTTGAGAGAGAGAGAGAGGGAGAGAGAGAGAATCCCAAGCAGGTTCCACGCTGTCAGCGCAGAGCCTGACCTAGGCCTCGAACCCAGAACCCACGAACCGTGAGATCATGACCTGAGCCGAGATCAGGAGTCCCGCGCTTAACCGACTGAGCCACTCAGACGCCCCTAAACATTTGCTGTTTAAGCCCCCTGGTCTGTGTCGTTTGTTATGACAGACCGTGCTGAGATGGGGACGGAAAAATAGGAGGTGCTGAGGGGACAGTCAAGGAAGAGGAGACAAAGATTTAAAAAGCAGGTGGGGAGGGGACGGGCCTCAGAGGAAGAGGGGAGGCTGGTCCCAGAACTGGGTTTGGGTGTTGTTTTGCGGTCTGACACAGTGAATTAATATGTTCCTTTCCTGGGCTGACATAACACGTTGTCACAAACTTGGTGGCTTGCAATAGCAGAAATGAATTCTCTTGTAGTTCCAGAGGCCTGAAGTTCAGAGTCAAGGTGTTGACAAGGCCACGCTCCCTCCAGAGTTCTAGGCGGCTCCTGCCTGCCTCTGCCAGTACCCGGTGGCCCCAGGAACTTCTTGGTTTGTGCAGCATGGCCCCAGTCTCTGTCCCTGCCTTCCGGTGGCCTGTCCCCCGTGTCCCCCTGTGTGTGTGTGGGGGGGGGTCTCAGCTCTCCCCTTCTCATCTAAGGACACCAAACACAGGATTTAGGGCTCACCCCTCGGCGAACAGGATCTCATCTCCAGATCCTTAATTACATCCGCAAAAACCCTACTTCCAAATCAGGTCACATTCGCAGATGGGGGGACATTAGCACTTGGACATATCTCTTTGGGCACCACAGTTCAGCCCACGGCAACTATTTCCGTCATTTTCACTTATATGCATGGTATTCTCTAGTAGGAGATACTCTTAGGTGTATGGGACAAAATTTAAAATTCTTTTTTGTTTTTCATTTCGTTTTGCAAAAAAAAAAAAAAAAAAAAAGTAAAACGAATGGGTCCATAGAAGATATTAAAAATCTGGAGTATGACTGAGAAAAAAGAGAGCAATTGAAACCCTGAAAGTGAGTACAAATCTCTGATAGAAGTTTCCCTGTGATCTCACTGGATTCCGTGTGGGATGATGTCCAGCAACACATCACAAGGAAACATGTACGATGGTGACGTTTTCAGGAATCCCTGCGCTCGGCGAGTTTTCTAGTTGTATATTTGACTCAAATAAATGACTGTCCCAGCCGTTCATCGATTGAACGAACTCTGAACCCTGCAAGACACGGGTCAGATCCTGTGAGGGGAACCAACCAGAATGTGGCTGAATGTGTCCCGGGAGGGTTCACGATCTGATAGGAGAGGAGGGCCTTGTCACTGGAGCCCACGCGGGACAGCCATGGGCACTTGGGGAAGAAGACTGCGCATCCCATTGGAGAGATCCGCGAAGGGCTTCCCGGAGGGGGTGGCGTGGGGGCTGGGCTTTGCAGGAAGGAAGACTGAGCAGGCGGTCACGGGAGGCAGGCCGTTCCAGGCGAAGGCGGAAACAGAGCCTCGAGCGAGAGGTGTCGCGGTGCGCGCGGGGGAACAGGGGTGGTTCGTTTTGGCTGGCGTTGGAGTCTGTGGGAGAACATAGCGGGGATGGAGTGTAGCGAGGTTAAGGGGGGGCCAGCTCACGGAGGGTGCCCGGGGCCACGCAAAGGAGTCTGTCGTGCAGACACATCCTTCTCAGGAGGGCAGTTTGAGGGTTTCCAGTTGGAGAGAGCGGGAGATAGTTGGAAAAAGCACCTCCAAAGGGAGCGTGCCTGCTCCCCAGGGTCCGAGGGCCTGCACGGCGGGAACCGTGCCAGCTCTGGGCAGGGCACGATTCGTGTAAGACTTAGAGGGTGGGGTGAGGCCAGAGGCCGGGTCCCCCTGGGGACGCTCCCGCCATCACCCAGCTACGAGCGAACGGGCACGGATGGAGGGGAACGGCCACGGCGAGAGAAAACAGCAGAGCAGCTCCCTCCGAGATCTGATTTGTGAAGCGTGGGCTGAACTCCTGGCTCCAGGGGGGCCGGGTTGGGCGGATTTCGAGCTGGACGCTCACTCCTTGTTTAGGTTAAGACAACGCGGGCAATGGTTCTCTCGGCCTCTCCTCCGTCAGTGTCTCCCTTGATGAGCTGCTGATTCTGAGGGTGATTCTGATGGTGGTCGACACACGGGCTGAGGTAAGGCACGGACCCCTCCGCCCACCCCGGGGCTGGGGTAGGGGTGAGGGTGGGGAGGGGATGGGAGGCCACACTGGAAGTCAGACGGCCCCGTGGACTGATGTGTGAGCTCAACTTCCCTAAGACCTTGGACTTAGCCTTGCTCCCTCTCCTTCTCTCTCGATTCTCATTCAGCCCACCAGATCTGACCTTCTAGACGTCTTCCATCCTGAGGACACTGTGCTAAGTGAACTAGCAGTCACAAAAGGACAAATGTCACTTACGGGAGGTACTTGGAGCACCGCAAGATGCAGAGAGACAGAAAGCCACAGAGACAGAACGGTGGGTGCCAGGGGCTGGGGGAGGGAAGCTGGGGACATCGTGTTCAACGAGTTCAGAGTGTCAGTTCAGGAAGACGGAATGTTCTGGAGACGGATGGTGGTGATGGTCGCACAACAGTGTGAGTGTGCTTACGGCCGTGGAGCTGTACGCTTAAAAATGGCTAAGTTGGTAAATTTTAGGTTATGTGTGGTTTACCGCAATTAAAAAGATACAGACCGACATGTGGATGCTAAAAGAGCCCACAAACATGGCCAGCCCTGACCACGTCCATGGTTACCAGCCTGGGCCAGGCTGCCTTTATCTCCCATGTGGACTGTTATAATGGCATCTGCCTGGTTTCTGCTTCTGCCCTGGCCGCCGTCTTTCTGTTCCAAACATCATCTGCTCAAAAACCTCTAAGCACCTCCTTCTGTCACTTGGAGTAAAAGCCGAAGCCTCTACATGGCCCACATGGCCCCTGGTGGCCCTCTGAGGCCACCTCTGACTATTCTCCTCCCCTACAGTGACTTCTTGACTTTGCAGTTCCCCAGATGGGTCAAGCACACCCCTGCCCCAGGGCCTTTGTACCTGCCATTTCCTCTGCCGGAAGTACTCTTCCCCACAGCTGCGTGGCTTAGCCCTTCACTTCCTTCACCTTTCTTCAGGTTTCAGCTCAAACGGCACCCTGGCTAGGAGCCTTCCCCGACTGCCCTGCCCCTTGTCTCCCCCACACCATCCATCTTCCTTGCCTTCACACCAATCAACCCCTGCCACATTTGTTTATTCATTTATTCCCAGTTTGCTGCTCCCACTAAAATGTGAGTTCCAGGAGGGCAGGTCTTCCTCTGTTTGGTTTGCTGTTGTATTCCTAACACCCAAGAACAGTGCCTTGCTGGTCTTCAGTGCTGAATAAATAATTATTTAAGGGATGAGTGGGTTGAGACTTCTCACTTCTTAGACAGTGGATTAACCAGGGGAACACAAACCACTCCAGATATCTCCAGCAAGAAGCGATTTAAGTCGAGGAATAAGGGTCTTGCAAAATCACCGGAAGGGTGGGGGTGCAAAGGTAAGGGGAAACCATCATAGCCCTGGGAGGTTTCAGAACCCTCAGGGACCATTGCCAGGGTCACATCGGCTGCAGCAGCAAGGCACAAATTCCCTGGGAAATGAGGCCCTCGCAAAAGCCCTGTCCGCCATGTTTGCCTCCTCCTGAAGCGGGAGCCACATCTTCTTCTATGTGGCTTCTAGACAGCCACATCTATCTCTCCCATCTTCCTGATGTCACTTGCGTGCTCTCATTGGTACAGTCTAACCTGGAATCCTCCTGGTTGGTATTCTGGGAAGTGTAGTTCTCAGGCTTCCTCCTGGTTGGCATGCTGGGAAATGTAGTTCTCAGGCTTCCTCCTGGTTGGCATGCTGGGAAATGTAGTTCTCAGGCTTCCTCCTGGTTGGCATGCTGGGAAATGTAGTTCTCAGGC
>NW_024412436.1:10831853-10835323 GCF_014898765.1 Herpailurus yagouaroundi
CTCAGGCTTCCTCCTGGTTGGCATGCTGGGAAATGTAGTTCTCAGGCCTGCAGCGCCTGCCATGAAGGGGGAGTATTCAAGAGTAGGGAACAGGGCTGACATCCCCTGGAAGGCAGAGAATGTCTACCCTCTTTGTTCTTCCTGCTTTATTCCCCTTGATGAAAGAGTGATCTCACAGATTGGAGTCTGTCAGACTTTGTTGTCCCACGTCCCATGTGGTAGGAATGTTCTGCCTCACGTTTTCAGAAGGTAATGATTATGAGCTAGAGTTTACAGAGCTCTGTGTCAAGCACTGTACTAAGCCTCTCACAGAAATTACCCACTTTAGTCCTCGGGAGGTGAGAATTATTACCCACCCTCATTCTGTGGGTGAGGAAAGGGGCAATGGAGGCTGAGTAACTTGTCCAAGTTTGCCTAGCTAGAATTTGACGGCGGAGTTTGGGTTTTTAACCCTCAGATCCCACTGCCCTACACGAAAGGTACATACCAGTTCTGGAGAGTTCGGCCACGAGAAGGTGCAGAAGGAGGGAAGGGTTTTGCGAGTCTGGGTGAATTTGTCAATAGCATAAAAACCAAGACTACCTGCGGGTCGTCCTCGGAAGCTTGAAAACACACTTCAGGAGTGGTTCTCAAGAAGCATGTCCGTGGGCTCCGGGAGTCCCCCAATAGCCACGCCCCTTGCTCACTGTCGCAAAGAAAGCGGAAGTAGAAAAAAAACCCAACTTGTGATTTGGCATTCGAATCCTTTCCTCGCCGTTTTAGCTCCCTTCGTGATGGTGAGCATATCGTTCAGCCTTCTTGTGTTTTGGGCACCTCATCGGTGTAAATGGAATAAGTATGTTAGGCTTCCTCAATGAAGAATGGGGGGTCGGGGGGTCGGACTCACTTACCATAAATTACTCTGAAAATCCACCTGTTGAAGAAGAGTCCTGCTCTGTGCAGGCAGAGATCGCGCATTGGACTAGAGGATCACCGAGGTGTCATTTAAAATTCATCGGTGACGGGGTTGCAGAGGAAGACAGTCACACAGTCCGCTTGATTTTGCAGTCGTTATTTTTACGGTGAAAGCTTGCCTCCACTTCCTTAACTTTAAATCCATCACTCTCCCTCTTTATCTCCTAGAACTTGATGTGTTCCTGTCTTTGTTCTCACCCCTAGAAATGGACTCCCTGACACCGGCCTTGTCTTACCGTGGTTGTTTGTAGACTTTATACATATTCTAGCTGCTGCTGCAGCCGTCCCTGCTGCCCGATTTCTCCTAGATTCCTTAATTACTTGTGATCGGACACTACATTTGTCTTTGGGGCTAGAAGACACTCAGAACAGAGCGCAGTGCCTGACGTGAAGTTTGAAGCGAGTTATTTCACAGGAAAAGGAAAGCACGCGAATACCGATATGCGTTCATTTCCATCATCAACGTGCGTTATTAAGAGCCACACCCAGTGCTGTCCTGAATGTTAGGGATGTAAAGGTTAAGGACACGGCCACTGGCCTCGAGGAGCTCACAGTGGGTATCATGCACATAATTTTGAACCCTTTCGTGCACATTTCAAATCTTAAGTTGGACCGTCTTAGCAACCACCGCATGCCTCAGCTTTGCACCGTGGCTATAGAACCCTAGGCTTACTAGGGACAAAGACAAATGGAAGCAGACGTGGGGACAGCTTCCACCCAGCGTTGTTGTTATGCAGCTGGATGCTGGATGCTCGGTGGTGAGGGATGGCAGGGGAGATAAGACGCAAGAGCGAAAGTTTATTATTAATTTTGAGCCAAATCTCTCTCATTCGTCTTGTAGGGAAAATTGCTTTCTGGTTGTCAAGCACTCCCGAGTCTGGCATTCCAAGTCCACCCCCTTGGTGTCAGAAGTGTGATGCTTTGGCTTGCTCCGTGCTTTTTGTTTTCTCGCACTTCTGAGACCCCGCATCTTGACACATATTTTCAGTTCCTTCAGGAGCTTTGGCAACACCCCTCCGTGTAGCGCAGCTCAGCATTTCATTTGTTGCTGCAGATTCCTCCTTAAAGATTGTGCATGAGGATGACGGCTAAGGCGAGAGCCAACACTTGGTCCCGGGCCTCCCTCCCTGCCTGGGGACCCGGGGAGGGGAGTCACGCGTCACAGTTTGTGGCCTCAGGCCTTGGGTTGTGCTTTCAATCCACGCCCCCGGCCGTGTTCATCCGAGAGATGAGATTGTAAGATTTGCTACAGGAAAAGCTTTGCTATAATAAATATCTGGCATCTCTACTGGGCTCTCTTCACCCACCAAGTAAGGGCAACTCTCCAAAGGCCATCTTGTACCCCAGGCACGGCTTCTGTTCTGTGAAACCTGGGTGTTCGCTGTTCCTCCTCCTTCTGAACCTCCTTCTCCCTGGAGGGAGTTTTTCTTTTCTCTTTCTATGCATTTTTGGTCCTGGGCCAGTATGGAGGCCAGTTGACCCAAAGCTACACAGGGTTTCTTCCACTCGGAATAACAGCCTCTGTTTTTTGTTATTGTTTCTTTAGCTGCCTGTGACTCAGTCTTCAGGGGAAGGGGTCTCACCCACAGGACCTAGCGCACAATAGGCATTTGATGATCGTCAGTTTTATTCGTGTGCTCTGGGAAGCCCTGCCCCCGACATTGCACCTGGCTGCCTGTTATCGAGCGGAGAGTCAGATCAGCCAACAGGCCGTGGGCCGGGATTTCTCTGGGCGCATCCTCATTCTCCTGGGACTTGGTTTCCTCATTCTTGATGTGGGAGTGAGAAGGCTGCCTCCCTCACAGGTGGCTGCAAGGAATTATAAACCAATAAAGTGATTGCTTGGCATATGGCTGAATGTCAAGGGCAATATAAACGCTTAATCTCATTTATTCAGTAGTAGTTGGGCGGCCACGTGAATGTTGCTGTGGAAACCATAACTCCTGAATTCCCTGATACTTGTCGATGTTGTTGTTTTTAAATGAGGCTTTAAATTTAAATCCTGTGACTTAAATATATATATTAGAAAAGTAACAAGAAGGATCATGCTTGATCTCAATCACAGCCTTTTTATAAGAAACAGTGTGAGCGGCCGTGGTCTCCCCCACCCAGGAGCATCTGTCCTCCGGTTATTCTCACCGGATCTCTCTTTTTGTTCAAGGTCATGGCTCTATTCATTCATGCATCCACGCACCAACCCATCCATCCACCCACCCACCCCCACCCACACACCCACCCATCTACCTACTCGCATCCCCACCCCCAGCCCCACCCCCCCACACCCAGCCATTCATCCACCCATCCACCCACCCACCTATGCCCCCTCCCACATACCAACCCCTCTATCCATCTACCCACCCATCCATCCACCCGCCCACCCGCCCATCTATCCATCCATCTACCCACCCACCCACTCATACACTCCCCCCTACCAACATCCCCCCCCACCCATACACCTACCCATCCCTTCACCCACCCACCCACCTTCCCGTCTATCCATCCACCCACCCACCCAC
>NW_024412436.1:10838323-10848059 GCF_014898765.1 Herpailurus yagouaroundi
ACCCACCCACCCACCTTCCCGTCTATCCATCCACCCACCCACCCACCCACCCACCCACTCACCCACTCTCTGAGCATCAGTCAGCATACCAATCCACCCATCCATCCACTGATCCATTCATCCGGAAACACTGCATTGCCAGCTCATGAGTTAGAAATGGGACCAAGCGTGAATGTCTCAGAACCAGTGGTTTCACAGCGAAGTCGCAGCCCGGAGAGAATGTCGGGGGCGGCGGGAACACGCGATGCCAGAATGTGTGCAGCCGGTGCGCACAAAGGCAGAGGCCACAACATAAGGAGTGGTTGCTGATGTGAGAGCAGAGGCTTCAGCAGTTCAGAGCAGGACAGGGGCTCCTCCCGATGGTACCCCGGGCTCAGGCAGCACCCGGCTGGGAGATGCCCATGGAAGGTGCGCTGGTTGGAAACATTGGTCCTGAGTTGAAGCCCTCCTTGGAGGAACTCCGGGAATCCCACCCCTCCCGTTTGCTCTCCTCTGAAAACAGGGTCTTCACCTGGCTACCCCCCTCCCCCGAGGTCTTTGAAGCTCTTCCCTGAGCTGTGTGTGCCTTTCGGCCCCTTGCCTCCTCGTGGCTGGCTGATGGCTCCCAGTGACTCCTGGTTGCTCCCATGGCTGAGCAGACAGCCCGCTCCTCCTTGCTTTGGCGGTTCCACACCGAGATCCTACTAGCACCACTTTTTTTTTTAAAGCACCCGTTCCCAGTTTGGTTTCCGAGTCCTCAGTTCCCACCAGCAGTCAGCCAGTATCGCCTGGTGCCCTCCCTGCTGGGGGCCCCTGTTGGGGTCTGCTCTGGTTGATGTGACGATGCCCGCCGTGCCGGGGTTCCTGAAGTGGCACACAGGTGAACCTTCTTCCTGGGGATTCTAGTTCGGAGGGTCGTTGTGGCCGTATCCCTTCAAAATCAAACACACCCCCCTCCTCCCATGTGCCTTGGGTTGAAAACACTATTTCCACGTGGCTCTTGTCCCACTCACAGGTCTGCAAGCCAGCCTCGACACCTCCTCCTTCCCCCACAGGCCTCCACGTCTCCACGTCGAGCTGGCTGAGTGCTGATGGTCCAGAACAGATTCCTTGTTCCCACTCCATTTTGCCTTTCCTGCCACTTTTTATTTATTTTTAATTTTCCTTAATGTGTATTTATTATTGCGAGACAGAGAGAGACAGAGCATGAGCATGGGAGGGGCAGAGAGAGAGGGAGACACAGAATCTGAAGCAGGCCCCAGGCTCCGAGCTGTCAGCACAGAGCCCGACGCGGGGCTCGAACTCACAAACCGCGAGATCGTGACCTGAGCCGAGGTCAGACACTCGACCGACCGACTGAGCCACCCAGGTGTCCCTCCTGCCGCTTTTTAAAAACAGCTTTCTTGAGATACATTTTCCACATAAGAAAAGTCACCCTGCTCGCATGCACCCTTGTGGTTTTGTTTTCGTAGATGTGCTGGCGGCCGACATCATAAGGCCGTTTCCAACAGCCTGTGAGCTCCCTCGGGCCAGCTAATCCCTGCCCCTCCCTGAGCCCCAGCAACCGCTGACCTGCTTTCTGTCTCCACTGTTTGCCTTTTCTGAGCATTTCCTATGAATACAATCCTACAGTGGTGTGGTCTCTCGGGTGCTTTCTTCCACTCAGCCCAAGGCTCGTGAGGTGCATCTAGGGGCCAGACTGCGTCAGAACTGCTGGTATTGTTACCGCTCCGTGTTATTCCGTCGTATGGACATAGCACGTTCTGTGCAACTGACCGTAGACGTTGGGTTGTTTCCGCTTTGGGGCTGTGACGAATGATGCTGCTGTGAACTTTCGTGTGCAAGTTTTTGTGCGGACATGTTTTTTTTTTTTTTTTTGTCTTCTCTTGGGTCGATACTTAGGAGTAAGAAATAATGGGTAGGACAGGAATTTGATATTGAACTTTTTGAGAAATTGCCAGACTGTTTTCCAAAGTGGGCACACCGTTTTACGTTTCCACCAGCAATGCACGGGAGTTCCCATTTGTCCATGTCCTCAACGATAGTAGTTACTGTGTCCTTTTTCATTTCATTATAGCTGTTCCAGTGGCACCTCATTATGGCTTTTCATTTCCATTTCCATTTCCATGATGACTAATGGTGTTGACCATTATTTCGTGTGCTTATTAGCTATTTGTGCACTTTACAAAAAATTTTTTTAAATGTTTATTTATTTTTGAGAGAGAGAGAGAGAGAGAGAGAGAGACAGAGTGTGAGCAGGGGAGGGGCAGAGAGGGAGGGAGACACAGAATCCGAAGCAGGCTCCGGGCTCCGAGCCGTCAGCACAGAGCCCGACGTGGGGTTCGAACTCACGAACCGCGAGATCATGACCTGAGCCGGAGTCAGACGCTTAATGGAGCCACCCAGGCACCCCTATGAAGGCATTTTTAGTGGCTGCATGGTACGCCATGGTCTGATGACAGCGTAAGGTATTAAACCCATCCCCTACAGATGCACGTGTAGGTTATTTCTCTTCCTTCATAATTATAAACAGTGATTCATGGGATGCCGTGATCCCTGCGATAAATGGCGGCATGGTCCGTGGTCGTCACATCTGGTGCCCAGTGTCAGCGGGCTGAACACTCATTGTCTGATCCTCCTCTCTGACTTTAGTAACTGGCCTTCCCCGCCCCCCCCCCCCCCATCCTGAATGCAAAATGAAAATAACGATAAAACATCTATCACTCCAGCCCCACACATTCACACCCTTTCTCTTTCTCTGCCCTTATCCACTTCGGACTGAAATCACACTTGGAATTTAGCCCCAAGGATGACATGATCAGCGATTGAAGTGATCGTCTGAGAGCAGAGAACCTTCTTCCTTAGCTTGCAGGGTAACCACGCTCCTCTGACACTGTCGTAGTGGCCAAGCAGGCCCGTGAAAGTTACCAGCTTGCTGATGACTCCTTGGCAGCGCACACGTGATCATATGGCCCCCGGGACACCAGTAGATCAAATGCAAATATTGTTTGCATATTCATCAAGATACCACATGGACAGTGCAAGCTGCTTCAATTTATCTTTCAAGGAGAAACTCAGCTGCCTCTGGCACGTGCACGGCCCTGGCTCCACTGGCATGCCTGTGCCTGAACCGACACGGAAGTTATGTCGAAAGAAAAGTATTAAAGAGGAGTGGACTCTGTTACCTGTCGCCCTCTGCTTAGCATTTAGAAGTTGCCGGCCTGATTGTGTTTTTCTTTTTCTCTTTTTTAATTTTTTAAAACATTTACTTGTTTTTGCAAGACAGAGAAAGACAGAGCATGAGCAGGGGAGGGGCAGAGAGAGAGGGAGACACAGAATCCGAAGCAGGCTCCAGGCTCCGAGCCGTCAGCACAGAGCCCAACGCGGGGCTCGAACTCACGGACCGCGAGTTCATGACCTGAGCCGAAGTCGGATGCTTAACCGACTGAGCCACCCAGGAGCCCCTATGTTTTTCTATTTTTGATTTATTCTTTCCGACTTTCAAAAATACAGTGATGTCATATATTTTAGCTATAAAACCTACGAGCTACTGTCCCCGAGGTGTAAATAATGAGAAAACTAGGTTTTCTGGCAATATACAAGTCCATGAGACATTCCCAAAGAAGTTACATCCATTTAATCATTAAGTAACAAAGAATATGGCATAAGAATTTCATTCTTTTTTAATGTTTATTTATTTATTAGAGAGGGAGAGCACGCACAAGTAGGGTAGGAGTATAAAGAGAAGGAGAGAGAGAATCCCAAGCCGGTTCCACACTATCAGCACACGGCCTGATGTGGGGCTCGATCTCATGAACTGTGAGATCGTGACCTGAGCTGAAATCAAGAGTTGGAGGCTTGGGGTAACTGGGTGGCTCAGCCAGTTAAGTGTCCAACTTTGGCTCAGGTCATGATCTCATGGTTTGTGGGTTTGAGCCCCACTATGGGCTCTGTGCTGACAGCTCGGAGCCTGGAGCCTGCTTCAGATTCTGTGTCTCCCTCTCTCTCTGCCCCTCCCCTGCTCACCTCTGTCTCTCTCTGTCTTGCAAAAATAAATAAAATGTTGAAAAAACCCCCAAAGATTTGGAGGCTTAGCTAGCTGAGTCACCCAGGCACCCCAAATTTCATTCATAGCCAAGTAATAGACCTTGCAAAAAAAAAATTTTTTTTTTTTTGCACTTTGTACTTACGGATATAACAGGGAGATACTGTTTCACTCGGAGAATCAATGGAATAAATACATTGGTGTTTATAGAAGCTCTTGGCTTTCAAAAGTCAGTATGTGATATTTTCATTCATAAAATAAGGTGTGTGTGTGTGTGTGTGTGTGTGTGTGTGTGTGTGTGTTGAAGTAATGCTATTAAAGTCCTTGAATGTATATATATTTACATAGATTTCTCTCTCTATCAGTGAAGGGTTTGGTTGCATCATTGGAATCCTTCAGTCCAACAGAAAATAAAGTTATAGTTAGACTGTTTACACTTGATCTTAGCCAAAAGATTGAGAAATGATATATAGTTAGACTCTTTAGAGACTAACTTTTTAAATTTCTTTAAAATTTTTTTAATGTTTATTACTTTTGAGAGAGAGGGAGAGGGAGACAGAGCAAGCAGGGGAGGGGCAGCGAGAGAGGGAGACACAGAATCAGAAGCAGGCTCCAGGCTTCGAGCTGTCAGCCCAGAGCCCGACACGGGGCTCGAATCCACAGACTGCGAGATCATGACCTGAGTGCAAGTCAGATGTTCAACTGACTGAGTCACCCAGGTGCCCCTTTAGAGACCAACCTTTTAGACTTCTCACAGAATAAAACCCCTCAAAACCACAAGAATTCTAAAAACCTAAGGTAGACTTGAGAAAGCCACCATTAAAACAAACATCGGGGAGTACTTTATATATGATTGAATTTCCCAAAGAAAACAATTACAATTTGGATAACAGCAACAAAGAGCCTATTTATTTATTTTTTATTTATTTTTTTTAATGTTTGTTTTTGAGACAGAGACAGAGCATGAGCAGGGGAGGGGCAGAGAGAGAGGGAGGCACAGAAGCTGAAGCAGGCTCCAGGCTCTGAGCCGTCAGCACAGACCCCGATACGGGGCTCGAACTCACGAACTGTGAGATCATGACCTGAGCTGAACTCGGACGCTCAGCCGACTGAGCCACCCAGGCGCCCCAACAAAGAGCCTATTTAAAGGCACAGGAGAGTGGCCAGAAGTAGGCAGCCGCCAGTGCGGAGTCAAGGGTTCAGTACCTGAAAGAAAGGTTCTATGGGTCTGGCCCAGTCTGCTGGCCACAGTGGCCATATCACTCCAGGAGAAAGCCAGTCTTGCTGGTGTGAGGCCTGGCCTGGTGGAGTTAAGGGCTGTTGCTAGAAAGGGAGAAGGAAAATCTTGGAAAGGAGAGAGGCAACCCTAAAACCTGCAATTTCCCCAAGTCCTTAGCTTGTGAATTCTCTATACATGGGCGAACTATCCAGGGGGAAACAGCATCTGGAAGCTGAAAGGATTGATTTCACCGAAGGGGAGCAGATTTTGGAACGTAAGTCCCAAGTTAGAGGGTCTGGCAAACACTTTGGGCTTTTTACAGAAACCCCAGAAGCGCCACACTTAAATTTTTTTTTAATGTTTATTTATATTAGAGAGAGAGAGAGAGAGAGAGAGAGAGAGAGAGAGAGAGAGACAGGGGAGGGACAGAGAGAGGGAGACGCAGAAGCCAAAGCAGGCCCCAGGCTCTGAGCGGTCAGCACAGAGCCCGGTGAGGGGCTCGAACTCATGAACTGTGAGACCATGACCTGAGCTGAAGTTGGATGCTTAATGGACTGAGCCCCCCAGGTGCCCCAGAAGTGCCACACTTTAGAGGTAAGGAACAAGTCTCAGGACCAAGGAATTTTTCTTAGCTATCAGGGCATAACCGACATAGAACCAGTCTAACAAAACATAAAGCCAGGTTGCTACAAGTTTAAGGTGATCCATCACTAGAGGAACTGTCTGCTGCTTGAACAAAATCAATACTCTCCAAAGGAAAAGAACAGAATCTAGCATCTTTACGATGTGATGTTCACCATATTTGGCATGCAGTTAAAATTTACCGGATATTGGATATGAAAAGAAACAGGAAGATGTGGTTCGGAGTCAAGAGAAAAACCAGTCAGTAGAAACTGACCCCCCAAAGGAGCCAGATGTTGGAATCAGCAGACGAGAAACTTAAAGCCGCTATTCGAACTGTGTTCGAGGATTTGAAAGAAAAAGAAGCAGATAAATGGAAATTATATTACATATGTATGTAGGTATTACAAAGTACAATATGTGAAAGGAAGAATTTACTGGACAGCCTTAACAGAGAGTGCTTAGGCAGAAGCAATCGGTGCAATTAATACAGGATGGACAAAAATTCCAGATTGGAGAATTGACAGTAAGGGCAGCATTAATAAACAGAACCTTAGTAACTTATGAGACAGTTCAACTAGTGCAATGATACACATGTAATTGGAGTCCAGAAGGAGAGGAAAGAGAGAATGGGACAGAGAGTAAGTTATAAAGAATGGCTGAAATTACCCCAGATTTGGTGAAAAACTTCTATATCAACTTATAGGTCCTAGCAATTCAGCAAAGCTTAACCAGGATAAGTACAGAGAGAGCCACATGTAGGAGCATCTTCGCCAAATTGTTGAAAATCAGTGGTAAAGAGAAAATGTCCAGAGCATCCATAGAAAAAGGACATATTACATACAGGGGAAATTCCTATAGAATTACCGCTGATCTCCAGTCAGAAGCAAAAAAGACTTGAAAGCAATGAACAACATCTTTAAAGGACTGCAAACAAACAAACAAACAAACAAACAACAACAAAAACACAAAAAAGTTATCAACCAAGAATTCTATGTCCAGTTAAACTATTCTTCAAACACAAAACATGAAAAAATGACATTTTTGGATAAGCAGAAGCCAAGAGAACTTGTCACCAGGAGACTCTCAATACAAGAAATGCTAAAGGAAGTTCTTTAGTCTTAAGGGAAATGATCCAGTTGAAAAGTTGGCTGTGCAGGAAAAAATGAAGAGTCCGAGAAATGGTAAAACTGGGTAAGTAGAAAAAAAATTGAGTTTCACCAAAAAATTAGAGGTTGTTTAAAATAAAATCGATAAGATTATATTGCGGGTTTTATAATGTATGTAGATATAGAATACTGTAAACCCTTGGTGTGCGAGCATAATTCATTCCAGAAACATGCTTGTAATCCAAAGCACTTGTATATCAAAGTGAATTTTAAGAACCATTGGCTCATCTGTGATCATGTGACATTGAGCATCACATGTTACTCATATTGCAAGACATCGCTCATTTATTAAGTTAAAATTTATTAGAAATGTTTGCTGATCTTGAAGAACACTCACGGAACAAGTTACTCGCAATCCAAGGTTTTAGTGTATCTCAAAACAGCACAAAAGAGGGAGGTAAAATGGAATTTACTCTTGCAAATATCTTCCATATTAAGTAGAGTGGCACGATGTTAACTCTCAGTGCCCCGTGATAAATTAAAGATTCACACTATAATCATTAGAGCTAAAAATAAAAAAAGGCCAAGAGAGAGATGAAAGTGGAATGCTAAAAAATATTCAATTAACAAAGAGAAGGCAGGAGAGGCAGAGGAATGTAAAACAGAGTACAGACCCGTACCCAACAACATGACGCTCAAAAACTTTTACTCGGCGACAAAAACCAAATACAAAAGAGTGAATATCGCCTGGATTCTATGAACACAAAGTTCAAGATCAGGCAAAGCTAATCAATGGTGATGGCAATCAGAGCAGTGGCTGTGTATGAGGGGTGGGAACGGCCTGGGGAGAGGCAGGGGAGAACTTTGTGGAGTAACAGAAGTTCATACCTTGATCGAGGTGGTGGCTTCTCTGGGAGTATATATTTACCAAAGTTCCCAGAATCGTACACTTAAGATTTGTGTATGATTTCAAGAAGATTTCACTGTACGTAAAGGTTACTTACATCCCTTTTTTAAAGCCTGGAACCAAACTCTCCTGCCGGGGCCTCCCGTTGTCAACTGTGATCAACAGAGGGCGCTCTGAGCTCACCAAACACGCTTTGGGGACCCGGCTACTTGGGGATGCAAATCAGACCAGCTCTGGTCTCCTCCGTCTTCAAGGTGGATCTCGCAGCTCCCCAACAGTTCTGCCTCGACACCCCACCTCCCCAGCACCCCCACCCCCCGCCACCGCGGCCTCACGGGCTGGTCCATTTCACCTGGCCGCACGCTGCTGTTCCACTGGTGGCGCAGCGCGTAGCTAGCTAATGGCGATGCCGTTTCCCGCGGCACCTCCGCGGAATACAGATGTGCCTGGGAGCTGGCGTGTGCCGCCTGGAGGCGTACCTGCCCCCCTAAGGTCCTCTCCCGATGCGATCGCTTTTAAATTGGAAGCAGGAACGTAATGGAAACTTCCACACGGTTCTCGACATCTTCATTTTGACCTTCTTACCTCGCTTTGGTGGCTGTGAAATCTTCCCACGCCAGGGCTGGGGCGGGAGGGGGCGGGTGGGTGGATGGCAGCGGGAGCGAGGCACAGAAGGAATTTTCCCCCAGGGAGGCGGGAGGGGCGTTGCACCCCAGAAGGTTGTCTTCCTTGCCCCCTCCCTATCTCAGAAGGAAGCCAGCGACTGGAAAGCCCCAAACGTCCTTTGCGCCCTCGCCCACCCCCAGGCCGGTGTCTCTGGGCGCGGAGATGCCATTACACCTCACGTGATCCCCGCACTGGGCCGGTCCCTCTCGAGGCGTCTCGCGGGGTGTTAATTAAAGGTCACAGCAAAACAGACCTGCCGGCTCACCGGGAGAAATGTCCTCCCGGGAAATGAAAAATGACACCCTGGAGCAGCCACGTGTGGAGCCTGGCATACGCCGGTTTCCTGCGCTCCCGCGCGCTGCGCCGGGGGCCGCGGGGGATCGGACAGGGGGCGGTGGCTGGGTGCTCCAGGGGCTCCGCGGGCCCCAGGCGCGGGCGGCAAAGGAAGGAGGGGTGCCGAGGGGACCGAGCGGGGCGCGGCGCGGCGAGGCCAGCCCGCACACACACCGCCCCCCCCCTTCCAGGCCCGCGAGGCTCGCGCTGCGCGTGTGCACCGCGGCGAATCCCTCAGTTTCCCCTGCCCTGCGGCGGCCGGCCAGATCCGGGCTCACCTGGGCGGGCCCCGGGCGGCTCGGCACGTCGCAGATTGGGGCGCGCGCGGGCGGAGGTGGGGGGACATGCTCCCCCCACCCCGGGTCGTCCGGCTGCTGTTGGGAGGGTGCCCCCGGGCCGGCCGGGGGTCGGTAGGGCAATCCCAGAAAAGGTTTGCAGGGCAGGTCTAGGAGAACAAAGGGCGGGGGTGGGGGGGGGTGGGGAGGAGGACCCGGCATGTTTGCGGACTTGTTTGTGACTCAGTCCCTTTTACACGGCGTTTCAAAGGCAGAACTGCAAGCCTCGCCAGGAAGAGAAAGAACTTGGGGGCGGGGAGGCTCGGCGCATTTCGGTCCAGCCCTCTCGCTCGGCGCTGCCCCTCCGCGCCGGGCTCGCGCGGCGGCGCTTCCTTAAGGGCCCCCGGCCGCGGGCCGCTCTCCAGTAACTTCCCCGCGAGGGGCGAGATTTACGACCCCCGCCCCCCGGCGCGCACCGTCAGGCGGGCGCGCCGCCACATAAAATGGATCCCGGCCGGCGCGGCGGCGGCAGCCAGGCGGCGGGCTCGCGGGCGGCGGGGCGGCCGTTCCCGAGGCTCCGCG
>NW_024412436.1:10851059-10863358 GCF_014898765.1 Herpailurus yagouaroundi
CCGCGCTGCGCCCGGGCGCACACGCGCGCGCTGACCGCGGCGGCGCCCGGGCCACGCCGCGCCGCCTCTCCCAGCCCTCGCGCAACTGTCAGGCCGAGCGGGGCCGGCGGATATTGGCTCCGCGACGCGCCGAGGCTCCTCCCCGAGTCTGGATCTTTATATTTTGGGAGAATTTCTTTGAACTCAGTTACCGAGCTCCGGGAAGGAGACAAGTTCCCACAGCCGGCGCGCCCCGCGGAGGCGCGGCGCGGCGCGGCGGGGCTCACCCGCCTTCCCCGCGGCGGCGGGTGCCTGATCGCCCCCCACCTCGCTTCCCTCGTGGAGGAAAACGGACTCCCTTGGCTGGGGAGAAATGCCAGGGATCTGGATGTGACCGTGAAAAGAGAACGTGTGACTGGAGGAGGCAGAAGAGGAGGAGGAAAAGCATTATTGGAAGAGAAGAATAAACCAGCCACTCCAACCCGTTCTGCAAATTAGTGCTATTACTTCTGGGGTCCATTGCTTTGATTCTTTCCTTCCCCCCCACCCCAAATTAAGGAACCTTGACTTGAGGGCCAAGAGCCAGCCCCCCGACAACTGGGGGGGGTACCCTTCTGGGTCGGAAGACCTTTTGGATGTAGTGTTGGTGGAACATTTAGACACTCTCTTCTGGAAAGGCCACCATGAATTCGGTAGCGGGGAATAAAGAGAGGCTTGCGGTCTCCACCAGGGGCAAGAAATACGGGGTAAGTTGCGACGGCTACGATGCGGAGGCGCGTTAGCAGAGCCCCCTCGGCCGGGGTCCCCCTTAACCGGCGCCGTGCGGCCGCGCGGGGCGGCCCCGAGCTCTCCTGCTGCTGCAGAGGCGCCTCCGCCAGGCTGTGCGTGCGCGGAGGCGGGCCCGCCGGCGAGGACGCCCGCACACTAGCCTCACCCTCGGAATTTTCTGTCTTCCCGTTCCTTTCCATCCCCGCACCCCTAACTTTTGCGGCATTCGTGCACTTCCAGGCAGAGTTAAGCCGAATGTGTGTGTGTGTGTGTGTGTGTGTGTGTGTGTGTGTGTGTGGTGGGGGGGGGGATGTCCATGAATCCTCAGCCATTCCTCGGGATCATTTCCCTGGAGCCGGGAGAACCTTCCGTTTACCTCCAGGATCCGGAGGGCTGTACCCGGAATGAATAAAAATCCAGAAGCCCCCCACCCCCACCCGTCCCGGGCGTAGCGTCTTCCAGGAACTTGAACGTGGGTTCTTTTGGGGATGGGTGTCGGGTTCGAAAGCGCGGGGGTGCCGACTGTATGGGTTCCCCCCGCAGAAACCATGGAAAGCCCCCGAGCGAGCCCTCTCCAGCCGAGCGGAGGAGGAGTCCGCCGGCGCCCGGGAACCCGCGCAGGGGCACCTGGGGTGGGGGGGACCCACTTAAGAACGATTCACGGGGCAGATGGAGGCAGATTCGGCCGCAGGGCTCGGAGCGGTCTCAGACGCACTCGGCCGGGCCCTCGGGGGCGCGCGGATCTCCGGGCCGGCGCGTGCGGGGCAGGGCGGGGGTAGGTCGCCTCCAGCCCGGCCCGACCCCACCCCGGGGACGCGGGAGCCCGCCGCCCTGCGGCCCCTGACTCTGCACGTCTCCCCCCGCAGGTGAATGAAGTGTGCTCGCCCACCAAGCCCGCGGCGCCCTTCTCCCCCGAGAGCTGGTACCGGAAAGCATACGAGGAGTCGCGCGCCGGGAACCGGCCCACCCCCGAGGGCGCGGGTTCGGCGCTCGGCTCGTCGGGGACCCCGTCCCCCGGCTCGGGCACCTCGTCCCCGAGCTCGTTCACAGGCTCCCCGGGCCCCGCCTCCCCGGGCATTGGCACCAGCTCGCCGGGCTCCCTGGGCGGCTCGCCGGGCTTCGGCACGGGCTCCCCGGGCTCGGGCAGCGGCGGCGGCTCCTCCCCCGGCTCGGACCGCGGCGTCTGGTGCGAGAACTGCAACGCCCGCCTGGTGGAGCTGAAGAGGCAGGCGTTGAAGCTGCTGCTCCCGGGGCCCTTCCCGGGCAAGGTGAGCCCGCGCGGGGGCAGGCGGGAGGGCGGCCCCGGGGCCGGGAGGCCGGGCGGACCGCGGTGGGGGGGGGGGACACCCCACGCCTCTCCCTCGCCAGGGCGTCCGCGGGGCACGGAGCCGGGAGGGGCGCCCGCGGTTTGAGGCCTCTCGCTCCACTGGGTATGCCCCGGGTTACGGGTCCTGCAGCCCTCCGCTCGAGTCCCCTCGCCGTGCTCCCCGAACCCGCCGGGACCTCGGGGCGCCTTCGCCAGAGACCCTGTTCCCGCGTGCCGCCAAGCCTGGCGACGCGGGGTGCGGGGGGAGGGGAGGACAGCCGACCCCGACTCCTGGGGGGGTTTCCTCTCTGCAGTCCTCCCCCCACTCTCTCCGGCTCATCGGATCCCTCCCTCCCCCCGCCACCCGTGACCCTCACCAAAAGCCCGCGGGAGTGGTAAAAGCAAGCCGGTATTTAGGGGTCGGCGTTCCCCACTGTTGATCGTGGGCCCCTAGTTCCCAGGATCACAGAAACACACCCTCGAAGGCCAGCTTTTGCCCCCTCGCTTTCCGCGAGTCGGCCCGAGGAAGGTGAAGGGGCGGGGGCGCCTGGGTACCCGGCAGCCTCCCGGCCCGCCCCTGCCGCGAGCACCTTGTCCCCTCCATGGCAACGCCGCGGCGTGGTGCGCGCAGGAGCCCCCGGAGTGCAACACAATGCAATTGTGTTTGCACTGTTGGGTCCAAGTACTATCAAATGATAATATTTACTCTTCCGCTTCAAAGAGTTTTTATCAGTGGTTGGAGAGCACTGTCGAGAAAACAGTGACTAGCTGTGGGGATTTCTGACACTGCCCAGTGGCGTTTTCTGGTGTGTATTTCTGGGACTTTGGAAACGAACTACCGTGATTTCGAGGGGTGGAAGTTTAGCGGCAACTCCATCTGCCTGCCTCATTGTTTTCATACGCAAGGGTTAAGTTAAGCAAATACCCACAGAAGTTGTAAAATTTTACATGTGGAAAATTACCACCAAGAGAATTGGTTTTATGAATCCCGCATTCATCTCAAGAATAATTAACCTGTGGATTGTTGTCAGTATGCCATTTTTTTTTTTTTTTTTTTTTTTTTTTTTTTTTGTATCTTGGTAATAAATCTGGCCAGGCACCCTGCGAACAAATCTCAGGAAATCTGAAAGCGGATTTTATACTTGCATTCTGTATCCTCCAATTTAACACTACTTGGTCACTCACAGGTTTATTTATTTGCTCTTTTGATCATTTATCAATAGTCCCTGATTTCCTGCCACATTCAAGGCACTGTGTTAGCAAGGCCCTGAATAACAGGTACCTACCGCCCTTGTCCACATGGAGTTTGCGTTCTAACGGATGATACATTCAACCACGAAACGCACAATTCAGAATTTATTCCCATTTGCGCTAAGTGCCGCAAAGGAAGAGGGTGGGGCGCTGTGAGATGGTCCAACCAGACTAGACCATCTGATGCATTTTGAAAAACCTCGGTTCTCCAAGGTATCATCCTATATTTGGCAATCCTAGTAAGTTACAGTCTACTGAAGTATTCTAGAACATTCTTGAGGACCTGTTCTTATAATAGTTGTTTGTGGTGTTGTTTGAGTGCTCCTGTGTGCAAAGGTAAATCCAAATAGACCCTTTCTATAAATATGGAGGAAGGGAAGGAAATCAGTAGGGAGGAGAAACATGTTGAAATTCAAATGTATCCATCACGTTTTGTGGAGTCATGTGACAAAGTCGAGTTTTGGTTTTGTTGAGGCACCTGGAAAATTCATTCCCAGGGTTACCAGAGGCAGTTCAATATATTCGTCAATTTTATTTACCTGATGAAATGAAAGTGATCCTGGGGAACTGATCATTGGATTTCCTGAGTCTCAGTGCTCTGTGCCACCTTATGGTGACCCAGGCATGTCTGAGGAAGAGAGGTCGATCACGGGGAGAGTCACACAGGATCACTGTAAGGCACACATCAATATCATACAATGCCACCGTTGCCTGGAGTTTCGTATGTGACATAGTGCGGTGAAACATGACGTTTGGTACAGGGGGTGTGCAAGACTTAGCCAGAAACCACAGCGATCTGGATTGCCTTATTTTTTTTTTAATTTTTAAAAATCTTTATTTGAGACAGAGAAAAAGTGCGAGCGGGGTTGGAACAGAGGGAGAGGGAGACACATTCTGAAGCAGGCTCCAGGTGTGGGGCTGGAACTCAGGAACCATGAGATCATGACCTGAGCTGAAGTCGGACGCTCAACCGACTGAGCCACCCAGGCGCCCCTGGACTGCTTCATTGTTAATCATGAGGTATAGGGCCTCAATTTGTTGGCCTAAACGATAAATTTAGTTCTATTTTTCTTTTTTAAGCACTGGTACCCTCATATGAGGCACAATTTCCATTGTGCTGTTTAAGTTGCAATGTTTTAAGTAGCCCTCAGGTACCAAAGGAGCTAAGTTTCATTGCACCAAGAGATGTCATTGTGACTCCAACATGCAATTTGCCCTGGAGAGTAAGAGTCTAGAAGATAAAGGCATGTTTTTGAGGGATAATTAGCAAAAATCATCATGGTAATTAAGTTGCTTAGCTGTATCTGGAAAATATTTTCTTGATAAGAATACTAAACTCTACTAAGTGGTATTAAAAGTCTCCTCAGTGGCTGTTTAAAAATCAGAGGGAGAAGAGCACATTCAGGAATCTTATTGTTTTAGGACGGATTTGGATTTAGTTCTTTCTCCACCACTGATTCATTTCGTGACATCGAGTAAATCCATTGGTGTCTGTGTTTTATTTTATTAAAAAAATGTTCTTATATGTTTGTTTATTGTTGAGAGACCGAGAGAGACAGAGCATTGGCATGGGAGGGCAGGTGAGAGGGGGAGACACAGAATCCGAAGCAGGCTCCAGGCTCCGAGCCATCAGCACAGAACCTGATGATGCGGGCCTTGAGCTCACAAACCGTGAGATCATGACCTGAGCCGAAGTCGGACGCTCAACCGACTGAGCCACCCAGGCGCCCCCATTTTTGTCCGTATTTTATTTAAAAAAAAATTTTTTTTCAACGTTTATTTATTTTTGGGACAGAGAGAGACAGAGCATGAACGGGGGAGGGGCAGAGAGAGAGGGAGACACAGAATCGGAAACAGGCTCCAGGCTCCGAGCCATCAGCCCAGAGCCCGACGTGGGGCTCGAACTCACGGACCGCGAGATCGTGACCTGGCTGAAGTCGGACGCTTAACCGACTGAGCCACCCAGGCGCCCCCATTTTTGTCCGTATTTTAAACTTTCCTTGGAGAAAGACGTGAGGGTTGGTGATTGTCACTCAGCCAAGATACCGTTAGATTTAGGGTTGACATATTTAGGGATTTTCGCACGAAACATTTTCCACTTTCGTTTGCTGGTTTCGTGAGTACATTCTCCAAATATCCTCCAGCTGGGTGGGTTCTCACCCTGTACCCACTGGTAGGTAGCAAGCCCTACTGAATCCCCCCAGTTTTGTGCCCGGGACAGTTGGTTAAGGAGGGGAGGTAAGGTGCCGGCGAGCCCATCAGGGGTGTCTGGCTGGCCCCACGAGTTCGACAGTGGCTCTGGTGGCTTGAGGAGTGACCACCGTATTCTGAGTATTCTTAGGAGTCACGTGGTCACGGGGGAACAAGGCTCCGTGGCACCAGGTACCGCGATTTGGAGATTTCTAGCTCAGGTAACTGGGTGGGTGGGGTTGGTGTTCACCGAGGCAGGAACAGGAGGAGGGGCCGATTCGGGTGGAGCCCAAAGAGAGCGGTGATGACGGGTTTGGTTTTCCATGCACGAGTTTGAGGTTTCTGGAAAGAGACAGAGTAGAGGCCAGTGTAGGACTGAAGGGGACTCTGGCGTGTAGAAACGGCAACCGTGAGCTCCAGCCACCGTTCACGACGCTCTGGGTTTGTCCTTTCAAATAACAACTTACCTGGCTGAGCAAAGATTTGTGCCCGGTGACAGACCGTAAAACATTTGGATTGACTTTTATTACTTCAGTCAGTAAAAAAAAAAAAAAAAAAAGTACTTCCTGGGTTTATATCATGTCTTTTCCAGGGCTGGGAAGCAGAAGTGGTCCGATAAAACAGAACGTAGATGTGCAAAGCTACAGATTTGTTGGGATTGTCAGTAAAAACAGTCCTTTTGCGCGTCGTAGTGTTCCAGTGAGCAAATATAAAGCCATTTCGTATCTACTGTCTTTCCTGTTTTACACACAGTTGAGGCACCAAGCAGAAATAGGGGCCAAGGAATGAATCTCCCATTTTGGGGCTATCCTAGATCGTTCTGATAGCGGAGACAGAACTTTTGAATTGACAGTGGAAACCCTAAGAAACATCAGCCCCAAAGAATTCCCTGGAGTAAGCAGAAATGTTCCAGGTTGGCAAAAGGGTATCAGACATCTGTTCATTTCCATATCAATACAAGGAAATCTTTTATGTAAAAAAAAAAAAGGTCCAGAATCACATTCCTATCTGATTTTTTTTTTTTTTTCTCAGCCAAGTATTCTGGGTCCATTTAGGCCCCAGAAATATCAGGAAGATTAGCCAGACACACTGGAGAAGGGTGGCCAGGAATCACAGAGATGAAAGAAAGGAATGTGTCATAGGGGTTTAAAAACACCAAACGTAGACTCTAAATAGCCAGAGCCCAAGGAAGTCTAGACTTGGGGAATATGTGTGTGTGTGTTTTCCTAGCTCCAAAACGGGTACGAGAAAACTATTTAAAAGTTCCTCCAGAAGTCGTGGTGTGATTCTTTATAAATAGATACGGAACGTATTACATTTTAAACACGTATGACTTCTGAGAGCTGTGTATCTGAAATCTTTTAAGAACACGTGGCTCTTTTCAGAAAATGTTATTGGCGTCTTTTCCATTTGAGAAATATTTTAGATACGAGATCAGCTAATAGATAACATCACTGATGAAAAAGTCCTGTAGCATTTATCATTAAAACGTGTCTGAGACATTTTAGGGATTCTGAAAACATTCCCAGTAGAGACACGTGAACGGTGATCTCTTCCTTAAGGCTTAGCAAGCTATGGAATAATGGCATTTCATTCTACCAGCCTTTTAATTGTGAACCAACACGGTCAGTTTTTATAGTGACTTAATTCACTTTGTAAAAACCCCTGGGCTGTAGTAATTTCTTCCACACTCACTGCACGTAGGATTATTGCATTAGAAATGTGATTTTTAAATGGCTGAGGCTAGTAATTTGTCAGCATTTGGAAGGATCAAGTCAGTAAACTTGAGGCAACATCAGTTGCTCTCTGGCATATCACAGATTGTGTCATTCATTGGCTGATACTAATGGTGATGGTAATGGTGATGCTTACTGTCCTTAGCGTGTGCTGGGCGCTCTACCCCGATATACCCCTCCCCCACATCCATCTACCAAATCTATGGCAAAACAAAGATGAACCCGATTTCCTTACCCCGGAAGTCCAAGTGATCCACGTGGTTCAGATCACAAACCGAAGCATGAGTAAAGATGCCAGGAATGGAGAAATCCAAGGAAGCTTCCCCCCCCCCCCCCTGCCACCCACCAAATCCCTTGGGTTTTTGTTGGTTCAACTGCCCGAGTGGGAGACGCCTCCCCCCTTCCCCCCGCCTGGAGATTATTTTCATTAGTTATTTATTATTGTGATTATTTTTCCCGGGCTCCCAGATGGTAACATCGCTTTTAGGCTCTGGGGGCAGCGGGTGGTGGGAAAAATACGTGGGGCTGTGGGGATTCGGAGCTGCGTAATTTTCTTGGCTGGAGTGTACCGCGGGGGGACAAAGGACTTCCTCATATTCATAACCGTTCAGTTGAGACTGTTGCCTGTCTCTTCTGAGAACACCCGGTTGGAGGGCCCTGCACTGACCTTCTGGGAGGAAGAGCTCTTCAGGGGGACGTCTCCGCACCCCCTCAGTAAAGCTGCCAGAGTTCAACTCTGTTCCGTCCCGGCAAAGATTGCAAGTTGGCTGGCGTCTGTCAGGGTTCACGGTCTCTTTTCAGGGATACAAACCGCTTTCCTTTTTGCTATCTTGAGTCACAGGCTGACCGTAGCATCTTTTCTTTAACCACCACCCCCCTCCTTTTTTTTTTTTTGTTTTTTGTTTTTTGTTTTTTAAGCCTCCTGTATCGTCTTCCTGTGGCAAAGCAGCCCTGTTCAGATGGGTTCCCACTGACCTTTCATACTTAACTTAGACCAGTCAGAGATCTCTTAAAGTGCATTTACGAAGGTGCCCGAGGACCTGGAATAAGCCCATATCCCTAAGGTACTTTAAAAATGTTGATCAAAATAGTAAATCAGTCTGTGTCTGTCATTCTGCTTACCCACCGCCTGTGGGATGCTCCGGGACCCATCTGAGAAAGTTGGATGTCAAGTTCATGGTTACAGAGGCTATCTGTCTGTCCAGCACGTCCAGCTTTCAGAGGAATCCGCCTTTGTTTTTGTTGAGTGTTTGTATGCTTTCCTTTTTAAAATTTAGATATCAGATCCACTGGGAGGTTACTTTGGTGTATAATGGAAGGTATAGATCAATTTTATCTTTTTCTAAATGTCTATCCAGTTGTCAGCAGACCCTTTATTAAAACATCCATCTTCCTCCCACTGATCTGAGACACCGTCATTGTCATAAAACAAATTTTCAGTTGCACTTGGACTGTTTATGGACCTTCTGCCATGTTCTGTTTATCTGGTTCTTCGTGTGCCAGTTCCGCACTCTTTTAAATATAGAATCTTTGTAGTAAGTTTTAATATTTGGTAGGGCTCGCCCTCCCTCTCCCAAACAGTGCCTTTCCTTTCTGGGAGTTTCCTGGTTACTCCTCATGTGTTTTCCTGTATGAACTTTATTTTTTTTAATTCTTAAAAAATGTTTATTTGTTTTTGAGAGAGAGGGGGAGAGAGAGAGAGAGCGAGCAGGCGTGCACAAGCTGGGGAGGGGCAGAGAGAGAGAGGGAGACACAGAATCCGAAGCAGGCTCCGGGCTCTGAGCTGTGAGGACAGAGCCTGACGCGGGGCTCGAACTCACGAACCTAGAGCTTAATGACCTGAGCTGAAGTTAGACGTTTAACCAACTGAACCACCCAGGTCCCCCCCCCCCCCCACCCCCCATATGAACTTTAAAATCAGCTGGCCTAACTCCAGAAAAATATTTATTTTAATTGGGACCATGCTAAGTTTATATATTAACCTGGGGGATATTTGGTATCTTTTTTTTTTTTTTTTTTTTTTTTTTTACACTTATGCCATGAATCCATAGGGAATGGGTTCCAACAGCTCAGGCTCCTTCCCAGTGCTTCTCACAAAGTGTGCTTCTCTGGGTGGGGCAGGGTGGCCCTTCAGCTGAACCCAAGTACCTTTCTCCTCGGCTTCCTTCTGTCTCTGATCGTTTTCCTTCACACGCTTCAGGAACCAATCTCGGCCCCTTGAGTGCTTAATGTGCTCAATACGTACATGAATTCTCTTAGCGAGAATCTTGCCCTCCACTTGTTTGTTTCCAACAGGGACAACAGCATGCCGGGTGACGTCGTAGACTCTCCCAGTTTTGCCTTGGTGACATTTGTGGGGCATTCTTTTCTCAGCAGTGCCCATTCCCTTGATGTCCACGGTATCGCCTGTCTTGTAGATTGGCATGTGTGTTGCCAAAGGAACACCTCCATGTTTTCTAAAAGGCCTAGAGAACATCTAGCGGGCACCTCTCCTCTTCCCCTTTGTCTTGGTCGTTTTGGCGAATTACCTGAAGATGGCAGTTCTCGCCGAAAGGCAGTATTTGGTACCTCTGTGATGTTGAATCTTTCCCAAGAACAGGAAGTGTCATTCCATTTGAACACGTCTACTTTTCAGCAATTTAATTAGTCAATTAATTACTTAAGAGGGGGGCGGGGCAGAGGGACAGGGAGAAAACTTAAGCAGGTTCCATGCTCAGTGCAGAGCCCGGCGCGGGGCTCAATCCCGTGACCGTGGGCTCATGACCTGAGCTGAAATCAAGAGCTAGGCGCATTTCTTGTTAAATTTGCCCTTAGATATTATATCTTTTATTGCTGTTACAAATGAACATCTTCTCTTCTAATTGAGGCTTGTTTATGTATAAGCAGGACATTGATTTATATGTTAACTTTACATCCTGTTGCTTTATTAAACTCTTTAGCTGTGTTTCTCAGTTTTTAAAACTGGTATTCTTGGGTTTTTGAAAGCATTTATCTTACAAAAGTAGAGATATCGCTAGTCTTTTCCTTTGCTGTTTTTATCCCTTTAAGGGTTGTCTGTTCTTTGTTACATTGATTCACGCCCCCAGTACAGTATTCAGTGCTAGCAGATACGGTGGGAATGTGTATGGTTTTTCCCATTAAGATACTGGCTTTTGTTTCATTTTAGTTTTTTAAACTGAAAAATGTAATTTTTTAATGTTTATTTATTTGGGGGGAGAGAGAGAGAGAGAGAGAGAGAGAGAAAGAATGAGTGAGGGAGGGACAGAGAGAGAGGGAGACAGAGAATCCAGGCAGGCTCCAACCTGTCTTCGCAGAACCCAACGCAAGAGTCAGACGCTTAACCGACTGAGCTACCCAGGCACCTTCCCCCCCCCTTTTTTTTTTTTAATTTTTTTTTCAACGTTTATTTATTTTTGGGATAGAGAGAGACAGAGCATGAACGGGGGAGGGGCAGAGAGAGAGGGAGACACAGAATCGGAAACAGGCTCCAGGCTCCGAGCCATCAGCCCAGAGAGCCTGACGCGGGGCTCGAACTCACGGACCGCGAGATCGTGACCTGGCTGAAGTCGGACGCTTAACCGACTGCGCCACCCAGGCGCCCCTCCCCCTTTTTAAAAATGTTTATTTATTTATCTTGAGAGAGAGAGATGTTGGCTTTTGAACTAAGGTGTACGTATAGTTTTACAAATTAAGGAAGTCCCCAATTCTTATTTGCTTTAGGAATGGGCCCTATGTTTTGCCAAATGTGTTTTCGGGCTTTAGGGAGGTTGATCATATGATTTTTCTCCTTCAATCTATTTTTTTTAATCAAAAATTAAAAAAAAAAATTGTTTACTTTTGAGAGAGAGTGAGAGACCGAGAGTATAGGTGGGGATAGGGTTTTTGTTATTGTGGGTCTGATTTTTGAGAAAGGTTGTGGATAACAAAACTGCTTTGGGCTCTGTGGAGCTTGAAGCGGGATGCTCCCATGGGTCCCAGGAGCATTCAGAGCTAGAGACGTGAGTCTGGGAGATGTTGGCTCGGGGAGGGTGGTGGGATCCCCAGAGGGCGAGCTCTCCCTGGAGGATGTTAGAACACAGAGCTGTGGGACCCACGGACACTGAAGGCACAGACAGCCTGAGGAGCCGGGAAGGGGGATCAAGGAGAGGCCGGAAGAAGGGGAGGAAAACAGGAGACCGTGGATTCCTGGCAACGGAGAGGAGGTAGGAGTCGGGGCGGTAAAGGCCAGATGCCTTGCAGAGATGGAGGAGGTAAGGACTGACGTTTCCCTTGATTTAGCAACTAGGAGGCGGCTGGGAATCTTTGTTAGAAGAGTTTCTGGTGCCTGGAGAGAGGCAGGCAATGACCTTGTGTCCAGGGGAGGATGGAGGGGTGAGGGCAGTTGAGGTAGCATTTGAGTTGTTGACAACACGAAGAGGTTAAGAGAGATCCATTTTTGAGGCGCTTTCGAAACTGACGTTAAAAGTGAAGACCTGGGGTCAGCAACCTTGGGTGGAAAATCAGATTACATCACTGTGTGACCTTGAGCACAGCCTTTCTGAGCTTGGTTGTCCTTTGTCCATACAATGGCAGCAATGATAGGACCCCCCACCAGGGTCGTTGTGAGGGCCAGTGAAATGTGCGAGGTAATATTCAACCATCGCTTTGTTTTCATTCCAATGACTTTGTCCAGGAAGGTGAATTTTATGCAAGGTCCCCCTCCCTCTCTTCCCTCCCTCTCTTCCTTCCTTCCTTCCTTCCTTCCTTCCTTCCTTCCTTCCTTCCTTCCTTCCTCCCTTCCTCTCTCTTTCTTCATTTTGTCAGTGTCTGACAGCAAAAACGAGAAAGCAGCGGTCAGAGAAAGTGGAACCATTCAGCTCCTCTCCTTTTCCATTTCCTCACCTCCACGTGAACAAAGCACTTAATGCATTCCCCTCTGGGTGACTCCACAGAAAATTTGGGGGTGCTCAGTTGACCGAAATCGCCACTGCTTTTAGTTGAGATGGCCCGAATAGGGGTGGAGATTCCTTGTCACAGATGGAAATCCCTGCCTTAAGCCCTGCCCCTCAGGAGGCTCCCCCCCCCCCACC
>NW_024412436.1:10863458-10867272 GCF_014898765.1 Herpailurus yagouaroundi
CCCCCCCCCCCCCCCCGGATCTGGGCAGCACCAGGAATTTGGGCTTATCTGCCTTCCCATCCAGCTTTATCTTTCTCAGACAGTTTTCTTTGCAGTTATGCTTTGCTGATCCTATCGCATCGATTCTGACCAGACCTCGCGGAGAAGTCTGGAAATAGAGACACCCTCCCCCACCAAGCGGTATTTCCTGCACACATCTCAGCTGGCAGAGGGTTCTTGTAAACTCTTACCCAGGAAGGGTCGATATTCCTGTGCTGCTACGTGGGCTAACGTATCAGAAGGCTCTGGGGTAGAGTGAATTCTTTTGATAAGCAGAACCGTATCTAAGTATATCTTAAGTGTAATAGACCACGTTGTACCTCTGAGGGGCTATTTTGATTCGTGGTTTCTGCTTAATGGAGTTTAAGTTCGATATTTTGCCAGCCACACAAAGTTTTTGGAAAAAGGCTTAGCTCTCTACCCACAGCATGGTTTAAAAACCTTTGATAGTCCTTATGCACAAAATGTCTTTATTTTTAAACCGTGAGCTGCAAATAATAAGTTAAAAATCTACTCTGCCACCACAGAAGTGACAAAATGTGGACTTTCATTACTTCTTTATCTCATCTGAGTGATGTCTGAGACTTATAATTGCTAATTCAGGACTCCCCCCCCCCCCCCCCAAAGTTAACATAGGAGCTGAGATTTTCCTCGGGTATGATTCCATTTTTTTTTAATTAGCAGTGATAAGCGGCTACACTTCCCGGGGAAACACTACCGTCTTATTTATAGCGGTTGCTTTCCTTGGGGTTGGAATTCACTGTTTCCCTACGCCCTGCTCCACCTAAATGGTGGTTTCACGCAGCCACAGGAGACTTACTTATTAACTGAGTAAGACACCAATAACAACAACCCTCAACTGTTGAGCTCTCTAACCAAGCGGCTCCACAGAAATTAAACAGCTGAATTCAGGCAAACAGCTAGCAACCACCATTGTCTAAGAAAAATAATCGGCCTCCTGGCTCAGTTGTGTGTCTTTGCAGAGAGGGACGTCCTGGTCCTGAGCGTGGCAGCTGACAGTGACCTGGGGTGCCCTCCCTGCTGCCCCGGGATGTGAGCGGGAGCATCACATCTCTGCCAAGCCAGGCAGCATGGCGATGGGGCCAAGGGGTGGACGGGAGAAGGACGGAAAGGGGAGGAATAAGATAAGGGGACGAGGAGGAGGAAGGACAAGAGAGGGGGCGAGAGAAGCAGCCAAATAAAGGGCTGGTGGTTGGCAAGCATCTCAGGTTGACTATAGGCCCAGATGGGTTTTTTTTTTTAATTAAAAAAAATTTTTTTTATACATTTATTTATTTTTGATAGAGCACTAGCAGGGGAGCAGCAGAGAGGGAAGGAGACACAGAATCTGAAGCAGGCTCCAGGCTCTGAGCTGTCAGCACAGAGCCCATCGCGGGGCTCGAACTCACAAACCGTGAGATCGTGACCTGAGCCGGAGTCGGACGCTTAACCGACTGAGCCACCCAGGTGTCTCCAATCCCAGATGTTTAGAGGAGAGAGGACCGTCCTTAGACAAGGGGACAGAGATGCAATCTTGTCTCCAGCACTCATTAGCACGGTGAGCTTGGGCCTGCCGGCCAGCCAGCCGATGCTTCATTTGTAAACCAAGAGGGCCGGGGTCGGTGGCCTCTGCGGGTCCCTGTGAAGCCAGAGAGGAGCCCCGACACTATGAGCCCGGTCCTTGCTCCCAGAGTCCAGACGGATAAGCTTGACAAGGCTCTGGATGGATTTCTGGCTGAAGCAGGAGCCTGGAGCTGTTCCATGGGCGGCCCCGTTTGTGGGCCTCCCACCCTCGGCCGGCCAGGCCTGTCCTCCTCGTTCGCCCGTCCAAACAGGTGCTCAGCACCGCCATCCCCGACGTGTCTACATCTGGAGTTCGGGTCATCAGCCGACGGACAAGACTCTTCCTGTTTCTTAAAAACGCTGTTTACTTTATTGTCTTCTGTGTTTGTATGCAGAAATAAACTTGGGCAGACAGAAGGACAATAAGTTTTATAAGAGCACTTTGGTAAGGAACGTTTGAGAAAAAATATCGCCTTAGGTATAAAGACTGCTTATAGTTGTTTGTTGGTTTTTTTTTTTTTTTTTTTTTTTTCTTGTTGTTTTACAGGAAAAAAATCTGCCGTCCTGATTAGGATTTAGAAATAAATTTTTAAAAATTAATTTATTTAGACAGAGAGAGAGAGGGTGCAAGGGAGGAGCAGAGAGAGAGAAAGAGAATCCCAAGCAGGCTTTGCACTGTCAGCGCAGAGCCCGACGCGGGGCTCGAACCCACGAACCGTGAGCTCATGACCTGAGCAGAAACCAAGAGTCAGACACTTAACCCGCTGAGCCACCCAGGCGCCCCAGGGTTTAGAAATAATTTGCGGGGAGTTCATCTTGGGTGGCAGTATAGGGACATCCGAACTCCAGACATTTTATTTGTCCTTCTTGAAAAAAAATTCTACCTCTAGATTTTTTTTTTCTGAAACCCTTTCGCCCTCTTTGATTTCTCCTTCTTCCCTTTGCTCTTACGAGCACCTAGCCGGGGCCATACTTGTTGAGACCAGTATTCATGGGGGCCCCCCCCCCCCCCCCATGCCGTGCGCACGACTCAGGTGTGATAGACCTGCAGTGTGGAAGCGTGGTCTCTGTGGGAGGCAGCGGGTCGCCGCGGGCCGAGTCCACAAGATCCGTTCGTTTTTGATCCATTTCGTTTTCCTTCCTGAACCACTCACCCAGCTTGTCCTTAAAGCGTCTGCTTGCTGCGAACCGTTCCCCGAACTCCTGTTTCGACTAGAATCACTTTGCATCGTAGTCTGAACGCAGCTCAGGGAGCATGGCTGTTAGGAGCCCAGCTTCGCGTGGACTTGAGCTGTGCTAGAACTTCGGTGCAGGGACAGTGGAGAGCAGGGACAGAGCAGGCACAGGGCACCCCTTGTCCCTTCTCGTTCTTGCACTGGGCGCGGGTGCGCGTGTGCATGTGGATCGTGCTCCCCGATACCGTAGCCTTTGTTTTGCCTCTGGTTCTTGTCCCCCGAAACTTGCCCGGGTTCGTATTTGTGAAATTCCCCAGAAGCTTTTCTACCCTCCCGGGCTGTGCGTGTGCGCACTGCGCGGGGGCCGCGAAGGGAGCATCCGGGCCGGTAACGCGGTGGACATCCTGTCTCAGGTTTCAGACGTTGTCAGGCCCAAGCTTTTATGGGAGGTCAAGGCAGCTAATAAAGCGGTCTGTGCGATTAAAAGGGCATCGAGCAGCGAAGGATGGCACACCGTTGCGGCAGCCGGCGGGCGCAGGCAGGGCTGACAGCTGCGAGCCCGCTAATGATGGCTTTACGAGCATTTTTGCAGCCGGGGTGGTAAATGCGATACAAAGACCTGATTTTAATATGCCCGGTCAAGCTCTCTGCTTCCCACTCGGGGAAGGGAGTTGCTGGCTGTGGGCTTTTTTGCGGCCGTAGTTGGTGCTAATTTACTTTTCTATGGAGTGTTCCTTGTTATTAGTGATTCTCTGTAATGGCCCTTTTCGGTGCGCGGGAGGAGATAACAGAGTGATGGAGAGGTTTAGGGGGCTGCCGAGGGTCACCCAGAAAAACCTCGGGCTCCTGACGCTCCCTCAGGCTTGAATAGGATTTACGTATGCGGCGGTTTTGACCGTGTGGATCTCCCGGACTCTGAGCCCTGGAGCAGAGTCATCTGAGGTTTGGTACCTGTGCACCCAGTAGGCAGTCTTTTTCTTTCTTTCTTTCTTTCTTTCTTTCTTTCTTTCTTTCTTTCTTTCTTTCTTTCTTTCTTT
>NW_024412436.1:10867282-10875283 GCF_014898765.1 Herpailurus yagouaroundi
TTTCTTTCTTTCTTTCTTTCTTTCTTTCTTTCTTTCTTTCTTTCTTTTTGAATATGTGAATTCTCTGAGGACTTCTGGACTTTTGGGGGAAAAAAAAATCTCCTTTCCACTTCTGTGTTACGGTGACGTCACGGGGGACGAGGGAGGAGGCCGACAGAGGAGGGGGATGCTGGCGGGGTGCGGCGAGGAGGGCCGTGATGCCTTCCCACTGACGTGGCCTCCTGTTCTAGAGGGTGGCAGTCCGCGGGATGAAACGTGAGAGCGGCTCATTCACCCGCGTGGGTCCTGGCCTAGGTGTTCATGGTTTGGTTGGTTCAGAGGGTCCATGGGTTTCTTGCGGGTTGAGAGGCCCTCATTCTGGCTCGATGTCCCCTGGTTGTATTCGCTTCTGGTCTTGCAGAATAACGGAATGTGGGAATGCTCCCTGGATGCTTCGGGTGGTCCCGGTTTTCCAGGGAGGAAACTCACCTTCACTGGGCAGAACTAAGCCGAGAGGCCCATGTCCCCAGACACCGGCCCCCTGGGTTTCATTTCTCCCTTCATCTGATCGTGGATCCGCACAGTTGAGGCTGTGCTGCCACCGTTATTTGGTGACATGGTGACACACAGTCACGTCCAGGCTGGAGAAGCCCTTTCCCTTCAAGGCTTGGAACAGCCACAGTCCAGCGGGGAGAAATGCCGTAGGCTGGTTTCAGGTCCTTCGGGGCATAGTCGCAGAGAAGTGAGATGGTTTTTTTCCAAAGGCACGAATGGGGTCGTGCTGGTTCTGAACACAAACAGTAGTGTCCACCACTCCATGTTAGGTCATTTTAGAAGGATCACGAACTTTCCAGAGCTTCTTTGTCACCCTCACGCATGGCGACATTCAATATACTATGTCAGGTTAAATGAACGCCGTTAATGTTTAATGCTATATGTCACCTCTACTCCTGGAGACCTCGGAATATCTTTCGGAGTCATTAGCATTTTGTAATCATAGAACAGTAGCACAGAAGCAGCCTTAGAGGTGATGTGGCGTTGGGTGGCTTTTGTTAGGAAAAGCCTGGTTCCTGCAGCCAGACCACGGGGCTTTGAATCTTTGCTGTGTCGTTTGCCCGCTCAGTGGACTTGGAGAGGCACGTTCCTGCTTTCCGCCTCAGTTTCCTGGCGTGAACAGGAATAACTGCTTCACAGGCATGTTCTGTCTGGCACCTGGTAGGCGTTCATTAAATATTAGCATCCAAACTGCCATTTTCTAATTTTTAGAAAAAAATTTTTAAATTTATTTTTTGAGACAAGAGAGACAGAGCATGAGCAGGGAAGGGGCAGAGAGAGAGGGAGACACAGAACCCGAAGCAGGCTCCAGGCTCCGAGCTGTCAGCGCAGAGCCCGACGTGGGGCCCGAACCCACGAACCGTGAGATCACGACCTGAGGCCAAGTCGGACGCTTAACCGACTGAGCCACCCAGGCACCTTAAACTGTCATTTTCTAGAAGAGACAAGTAAAACTTACGTCTCTAGATGGGGGGGGGGGCTCCTGACCCTGGGGTTCATTGCACACAGTTAACATCCAGGGTGTTTATTTTCCATTCTGTCGTTAGCCACGTCTGTCCATCTCTCCGTTCATCTGTCTGGTCTGGCCAACATTTCTTTGGCCGTCACTGTATAGGTGTGTGGTCCCCGGATTTGGTGCCGGGACAGGAAGGCGGTGAAGACAGAGCCCTGCCTTTGAGCCTCACAGCCCGGGGATGGGGGGTCGCTGCGCTGACTGCTGCCATATCTCTTCCACGGCATCCCTGACGGAGATGACATGACATGACATGGTGGAGTGGGATGGAATGGTTTCCAGGAGAGGTGACGCTCGCCTGGATGAGTAGGAACTCGTGGGCGAAGGCTGAAGGAGGCAAGGTCTTGGCCCCCCCCTTTCCTCTCTTCTCTTAGAAGAAGACCGGCCACGGGCAGCCGGGAGCCCGCCAGCTCCTCTCTCCCGTCTGCTGTGGGACGGTGCGCGTCCCGGGCCGGGGTCACGTTCCTCTGCTCCCTAGGAACCGGTCCAAGCGGCGGATCTCTGTGTGCCTACACCAGAAAGTTTTACACAGGCCATCGTCATCATCACTGAGTAAACGCATGACGGCGGGCAAAGAACTCTTTTTGAGGGCAGCACGTTCAGTGCTCCCCCGTGTAATAGTCATTCGTACGTTACTGTAATTATATCGCACGGTTTGCAGTCAGCTAAAACAACCCGACTCATTAGGTCTTGGGTACCTATGTACTGCAGTATGTTCCATGGCTGCGTAACTTTTCCAGATCTGCCATCACATTTTGCGTGTGTTGCTTTTTGGGAGTTAGACCGAATGGGCACCTTTAAAGATTAGATAGGTTAATACAACCTGATGTTTATATAGCTGCTTTTTTTCAGGCTACTGTACTGGGTGGGCCTTTGCTTCCATTCAACAACTATTTGTACAGCAGGTGGCTCGTGTCAGGCGCTGTTCTAGGCCTCGGGGCCCCTGATCGATGTCACCAGAGCCTCCCTGCCTGCTCTTTTCTGGCGCAGTGCTGATTGGAGTTTGTGGGACTTCGGGGGTTAGCAAGATACTCACCTTTTTTATTTTATTAAATTTTTTTTTCAACGTTTATTTATTTTTGGGACAGAGAGAGACAGAGCATGAACGGGGGAGGGGCAGAGAGAGAGGGAGACACAGAATCGGAAACAGGCTCCAGGCTCCGAGCCATCAGCCCAGAGCCTGACGCGGGGCTCAAACTCACGGACCGCGAGATCGCGACCTGGCTGAAGTCGGACGCTTAACCGACTGCGCCACCCAGGCGCCCCGATACTCACCTTTTTTAGAGCTGTCTGACACTTCCCCGCAGCATCTATATCACACTATAAAGCTCCCGGGGCATCCGGGTGGCTCAGTCCGTTGAGCGTCGGACTTTGGCACACGTCATGATCTCGCGGTTTGTGGGTTCGAGCCCCGTGTCGGTCTCTGTGCTCACAGCTCGGAGCCTGCTTGGGATTCTCTCTCTCTCTCTCTCTCTCTCTCTCTCTCTCTCCCCCCCCCCCCCCCCCCCCCCCCCGTCCCGCCCTGGGGCGGCTCACAACAAAAAAAAAAAAAAAAAAAAAAATCAACCCACTATAAACCTGTTAAGCTTCTCTTGCAAAAGCCTCCTTCAGACCATTCTCATGGACTCTGGCTAACTGGGAGTTTCTTTTGGTGGCTTCCTGCTCATTCCTTACTGCCTTTCCTGCTTCGGACTTCCCACAGGGTGAAAAGCTACAACAGTGGCTTTTGTCGGCAGCAAGGCCATCAATGGCACAGGAACCGCTTTCAGATGCTGCTGATGTGGCCCAGACTCAGTATCGTGACCCAGAAGGCGAAAGGCTACCTATTCCATTACAACCTAGAGCCTGTCCGCCTCCAGACTTGAGCGCGTTTCGGCAGAGAAAGGAGGATGGATAGGGTGACACGCACCCACTAGATAGCAGCTAGAAGTAGGAGTGGGAAAATATAAGAGTGGAGCTTCGGTTTCTAGAAGCGTCTTTGTAAAGGGCGTTACTGAAGTTAAATACAAGTATATCAACTATGCCATCCTGTAGTCGTGGAGTATGAGGTGCATATGTGTAAAATCTGTTTGCATACGAGCCGTGAACATATAGAGTAGATAATACATGTGAATTACAAAGGACTGGGTTCAGACGCGGGAGTTTTTTTCTCTCTGTGCTGCAGTTTCGAGAAAGGGTGAATTCTTAGTTACATCGTTTAGCTCTACCAAAAAGGAGTGTGGGTCTGAAACAATCTTAGAAGACTGAAACACACTTCCTTCCCAGGTCTCGGGGTCGAGCCTCATTCCCTTTGGGTGGCTGGCAGGTCGCCTGTGCCGTGGGCATGGTTGCGACGGTGGCTCAGCGGGGTGGCCACTTGAACACGCAGCCCCAGAACAGGGAGCCGGGAAGAGGGAAGTTACGTTGGAGGCCGGACGGCCTTCCACCTGGTTCTCCCTGTAAATACCAGCCAAGGGCATTTCCATTGGCTGAGATCCTTTGAGATTCTGTCCAGTAGAGATTTGAGGGGGAAAAAAAAAACCCAGAAGGTACAAAAAATTAGAAGAATTTTGTGGCAAGATGTAGAAAGTCACTGAGTCCGGCCATGATCCAAAAATAGCAAGGAGGCCGTGATCTGAGTTCTAAGGTCTCTGTTATTGCATTAATGTTTCCTTAAAAGCCTCCTTTTGTTCTATTCTTTTCTTTTTTCTTTTTTTACTGTTCATTTATTTATTTATTTTGAGAGAGAGAGAAAGAATGCGATCAAGGGAAGGGCAGAGAGAGAGGGAGAGACAGGATCCCAAGCAGGGTCCACGCTGCCAGCACAGAGCCTGACTTGGGGCCCGAACTCACGAAACCTGAGATCATGATCTGAGCCAAAACCAAGAGTCAGACGCTCAACTGACTGAGCCCCCCGCCCTGGGCACCCCACATTTGTTCTATTTCTAGTTGTTTTCTCTTCCCATCTGGAGTTAGAAGGGTAGAAGCCACAAGCATAGAAGCATTGCTTTATCGAAGGTGGTGAAATTTGACCTGCAAGTGTATTCCCCGTGAGACAGTGGAATTATTTTTGGAAAAAGTATTTGTTTAGGAAGAAGCAGATCTATGGTCTGTGAAGATCATACCAGAATTTCCTAGTAAGGAGAAGGTCATACTCTATGGAAGGGGATCAGAGATGGTCAAGAAAGGTGGATCTTTAGGTCTAGCCTGGGATTTTATTTCCTTTTTTTCTTTGCATCCCAGCTGGGCATCTGGAATGTTCCCCTCTTCCCGATGGCCCTGTATGTTTGCTGTATTTCAGGGGCCAAACGCTCCGGGTCTGGTGTAATCTGCTCCCACCCCTGTTCGTTCCCTTGATTAAGCTGCACGTCCTTGACGGTGGTGTTGGCCGAGGAGGGCAGAGTGCTGAAGGTCCCGATGCCTGTTGTGTAATATGCCATATTAGCTACTCCCAATGGAGAGTGATGGGAGGTGACTGGGAATCTCGTTCACGCCTTTCATGCTCAGTACAGGGCTTCGGGGACCCTCAGAGGGTCTCTCCTGCTATTAACTGTGCCTTCCGCTGCCATGGGGGGGCGTACGGCTGACAGGATAGGCCGACAGGTGATGGATCCTCTGAATGTCAGGTGGTTCTTTCTGTGACTTCTGGAGGAGATTTTTAAAAATTTTTTCTTTATTTTAAAATTTTTTTAATGTGTTGAGAGCGTGAGTGGGGGAGGGGCAGAGAGAGAGGGAGACACAGAGTCCAAAGCAGGCTCCAGGCTCCGAGCTGTCAGCCCAGAGCCCGACGCGGGGCTCGAACTCACGAGCCGTGAGATCCTGACCTGGGCCAAAGTCGGACACTTCACCAAATGAGCCACCCAGGCGCCCCGTGACTTTTGGAGGAGATATTTACTTCTCGGTAGAACATGGTGTGATGCATTGAACACTGTGTGGTACTTTTGCGAACAGGGGGTTTGCAGGGAGCTATGCCGCAGCCTCGAGGGCCGTTTGCTATAACTTGTGCGTAGACACACAAAGGCGTGGCCGGTTCCCCCTGGTTTTGAAAGAGGGAAAACCCTGCCTTTATTGATCCTTAATTCCCCCTGAGATAACACTACCTGTTAACAGAAGAGGAGTGCCAAGCCCCCTTAGCGCTTTTCTTGGTTCAGGGGTCATGCGGAACCTGGGCCATGGTGGGTGCACTTGAGCCTGACCCATCGCTCACCAGCAGCCAGGAGAACAATGGCGGAGAGCGTGGCCTCCTGGGAGCCGTCACTGCCTCACTCTCTTTGATTCGTGGCCTCTTGGTTTCGGTTTTCTTGTCCCCTCATGATGGATAATGGTGGTGGCGGTTTGGGCCTGTTTCTGATTAGTGAAATGATCCTTCACGCAAGGCTAAGCGAAGAATGCGCTCCCGAACCTCCAGAACCCTGGGTTTTCCTGTGGCGAGTTGAATGGCCCCAGGTCCTGCGTTCTCAGACCGAGAAAAGGAAAGGTGTGGCGTGGGGGGGATTGCAGCTTTTTGTGGCGAGAGAAGGTGGAGGGCCCGCTGGGGAGGCAGCCGGGGGCGGGGCGTGTGTCTTTGGCATCGAGGTGAGGGTGCCAGGCGCCCTGATGACTCTGGGCAGAGACTACACGAGTTTTGCAACTCGAGCTGCTGCTTCAAGTGATTCTAGAATGTTCAGGAAATATGTAGAGCACCTTCGAAGTGCCGGGCATTGCATTAGGAGCTTGGAACTTTCAAGTACAACCAAATAACTGAATGTGACCTTGGGGTTGCTGTCCTGGGTTTGGGGCTGTGTTTTAAAATTTAAAAAAAAAAATTTTTTTTTAACTTTTATTTATTTATTTTTTTTTTAAAATTTTTTTTTTTCAACGTTTATTTATTTTTGGGACAGAGAGAGACAGAGCATGAACGGGGGAGGGGCAGAGAGAGAGGGAGACACAGAACCGGAAACAGGCTCCAGGCTCTGAGCCATCCGCCCAGAGCCTGACGCGGGGCTCGAACTCACGGACCGCGAGATCGTGACCTGGCTGAAGTCGGACGCTTAACCGACTGCGCCACCCAGGCGCCCCATCTTTTATTTATTTTTGAGAGACAGAGAAAGAGAGCACGAAGGGGAGGGGCAGAGAGAGGGAGACACAGAATCCAAACCAGGCTCCAGGCTCTGAGCTGTCCGCACAGAGCCCGATGCGGGGCTCGATCCCAAAAACCGCGAGATCATGACCTGAGCCGAAGTTGGACGCTCAACTGACTGAGCCACCCAGGCACCCCTGGTGGTCTGTATTCTAAGCTTTTTCTTTCTTTGTTTCTAAATGTTATATTTAATTTTGAGAGAGCGAGTGCGAGCTGGGGGCAGAGCAGAGAGAGAGGGGGGACAGAGTATCTGAAGCAGGCTCTGTGCTGTCAGGCCAGAGCCCAGTGCAGGGCTCGAACTCACGAACCGTGAGATCCTGACCTGAGCCGAAATCAAGAGTCAGACACTGAACCGACTGAACCACCCAGGCACCCCAAAGCTTTTTCTTTTTTAACTGTGGTAAAACAGACCTAAAGGTGACTGTCTTCACCACGTTCAAGTGCACAGGCCAACAGTGTTAAGCACATCCGCGTGCTGGGCAACCATCCGCCCTCAGGTCTGTCTCGTCTTCCCAAACTGAAACCCTGAACCCACTGGACGGCTCTCCATTCGGCCTTCCCTGCTCTAAGTTATTTTGAGCCAACATAGTGCTGGAAACACTCCGGAGGAATGTTCTAAGGAGAAAGACCTGAAAGATTCTTTAAGTCACCCATTCATGTATTCCTGCCTCAGACATCCCTTAAGCCCCAAATGTGTGCCACTCTCTGCGTTACGTGCTACAGATTCAAAACCAACCAGACGTTGGTCCCAAGAGCTTTTACCAACTCATAGAGGAGATAGATCGAGCCTGAGTCTTCTCACATGGAAGCCGGCCATCGATGAGCTCAGAGGCCAGCTCACTGCACGGGAATGTGGGATCGTTATTTTTTTAGTAGACTCATTGAGATATAATTTACATGCCATCATGTAAATAGTTTAAAAAAAAATTTTTTTTTTTAAGTAGGATGTGGGGCTTCAACTCCCAATCCTGAGATCAAGATCTGAGCTGAGATCAAGATTCAGACGCTTAACCGGCTGAGCCACCGGGTGCCCCCAAACGCACCTGTTTTGAATGTACAATCCAGTGGGTTTTAGTATATTCCCAGAATCTTGCAGCCATCAGACCCATCTAATTTTCGAACATTTCTGTCACCCCCGCTCCCCTGTCCGCCCATCTTCTGAGCCACAGGAAACCACAGATTTACTTTCTTTTTCTATAGATTTGCCTGTTCTGGACATTTCACGTACACAGACTCATGCAGTACGTGGTATTTTGTGACTGGCTTCTTTTACTCAGCAGAATCTTTTTACGGTTCGCCATATTGCAGGATGGGTCAGAACACCATATTGGAGGGTGGTATTCCATTGCGTGCTCAT
>NW_024412436.1:10875293-10965786 GCF_014898765.1 Herpailurus yagouaroundi
GGCTAGTTTTCTCCCAGTCTGTGAGTTATCTTTTCATTTTCTTGATGATGTCATTTGAAGCACAAACGTTTTATTTGTGATGAAGTCCCAACTTACCAACTTTTCTTTTCTTGCTGTGCGCTTGGTGTCTTATCTGAGAATTCACCGCCTAACCCGAGGTCATGAAAATTCATTCTCATACGTTCTTTTAATGGTTTGATGGTTTAAAATTTTTTTTTTCAACGTTTATTTTTGGGACAGAGAGAGACAGAGCATGAACAGGGGAGGGGCAGAGAGAGAGGGAGACACGGAATCGGAAGCAGGCTCCAGGCTCTGAGCCATCAGCCCAGAGCCCGACGCGGGGCCCGAACTCACGGACCGCGAGATCATGACCTGGCTGAAGTCGGAAGCTTAACCGACTGCGCCACCCAGGCGCCCCTGGTTTGATGGTTTTAACTTCAGTTTAGGTCTGTGTTCCAGTTTGAGTTAAGATCTTTCACTTTTCCTGCCGGAAAAAAGTGTCCCCGGACTCATTCAGGTCTCAACAAGATCGATGTGGATTTTCTTTCACGCTCTTTAAGGTTTTAACACAGCACACCTGGTGGCCATCACATGCTGGGTGGGGTCAAGGTTGCAGAGAGTGACGTGCGAGTTGGCCGGGGTTGGACATCCTGGCAGAATCTCTGAGGCGTCTTTGGACGGCTGGGAGACGGGCCACACAGGCGACTTGCAGGCGGGAGACGGGCTCCAGGACCTTGGCGCTAAGCAGAGGAAAGCTTGACCGCCTGACCAGTGTCACTGGTGACAAAGCAAACGAGCCATCGGGGAGAGACCTGGTGTCATGGCACGATGAAGTGGCTGTGGCACCTGGGCAGCCTGCCAGGCAAGCTGTCACAGGGCAGACAGTGATCAGGACTTTTGCTGGCGTGCTGTCATGGAGTTAGTTGATAAAACTCTCTCTCCATTCTCGCCTTCAGTGTTTTTTGTTTTTTTTTGTTTTTTGACATCCTGCCCTTCCCTCCTGCAGAAGGACCTACTTTCCTTCCTTCCTTCCTTCCTTCCTTCCTTCCTCCCTCCCTCCCTCCCTCCCTCCCTCTTTCTTTCTTTCTTTCTTTCTTTCTTTCTTTCTTTCTCTCTCTCTTTCTCTCTTTCTCTCTTTCTCTCTTTCTTGTTTATTTATTTTTGAGAGAGAGTGCCAGCGGTGGAAGGGCAGAGAGAGGGGGACGACAGAGGATTCGAAGCTGGCTCTGTGCTGACAGTAGTGAGCCCGACACAGGGCTCGAACTCATCATGAACTGCGAGCTCGTGGCCTGGGTCGAAGCTGGACGTGCAACCGACTGGCGCCCCCGACCCAGGAGCTCTCTTAAGCACACCTTTGGTTTTCTTCCCAAGTCCCCCAAGGATCAGCTCTAACTTTTGGGGAAGTGGGGGGAGGTGAGCTGCTATGCTTAGTTGTACCAAAAACCAAGGCCAGTGGCATAGGATAGAAGTCACTAGATGCATTGACCTCACTGGATGTTTCCTCTGGAGGCGTGAATCATAAAAGCAAATCGAGAGGTAGCCTGTCAAGATGAACGTTAACTTTTGTAACTTGAGCTCCAGGCCAGGTCTGAAAACAACTTTGGGCACATTGCCGGAAACAGCTTAGCCCCCCTGGCAGACTGAGCGATCATGGAGAGCAGGGGTTGTTCTTAGGTGCTGACCTCGGTGTTAAACACAGATTGTCATCACACACAATTACACACCCCGTGCGCATACTCTCCGGGGAATCTCTGGTCCCCGTTTCATGTTCTTCCATCCACCACTTGAGTTTAAACTCTTGGGGGAAAGTACTGAAGATCAAACGCGGCGGCCATCTCTCCTGCATGACAATACGAAGAGAGCCAATATTTAAAATTCTGAGTTTGTGTAACAAACCAAATATGGAGTACCAGTTCTCATCGCGAAATGCTATATCCATGGTTTACCTTTTGAGAGAAACTTCCCCTTGGTGCAACTGAAGTGAGCTTTTCAGGAATTCTCTCATTAAGTATGCAAGTGCACCTGTACCTTCTATCTCCCAGGGTGTAGACAGAGGCTGCGTAATACCTAGTAGATGGTTGTTAGCAAATGTGGCTATTTGGTTTCTTCCTCCTAAGCCCGAGAGAACTGACACGCGTTTATTACTGCTGCAGTCGATAGAGATGTATTATTGGACACGTCTCTTGTTTGCCCGGCACAAGTCTGTCCAAAGCACCGACTTAAACCTTTCTGTGGGTGTTTACATCCCAGTACAACGGGAAACCATATGATTCTAGATTGGAATCCAAGACACTCAGACCCGCAGTTAATTTTCAGAGCCAAATTTTTTGTGTTGCTTCTCTGGGATTATGCTAATCACCCGATTCAAATTCAGTTCAACCCACATTTTTGAGAGCCCGCTGTGTGCTGAGGCAGTAGAGATACTCGATAAGATGTGTTTCCAGCCTTGAAGAAGAATCTAAAGAGAGGAGAGTCTGGACAGTATCCAGAGATGCGTATTGTGTTGGGACTAAGTCAACGTAAACATCCTTTCTTAGGTCGTCTCGTTACTCTGAAAGTCAGCTCTGTTCTCCATCAGCGAGCACCGTCATCTGTCTTTTCTCTTTGCGAAGCCTGAGGGGTGGCAGACACATTGCAAGCCTTTGTCACAGGAGTGGGCAATCATCTGATATTGTAATGACCAACATCAAGAATGCCACTTGCGGGGCGCCTGGGTGGCTTGGTCGGTTAAGCGTCCGACTTCGGCTCAGGTCATGATCTCACGGTCTGTGAGTTCGAGCCCCGCGTCGAGCTCTGGGCTGATGGCTCAGAACCTGCAGCCTGTTTCCGATTCTGTGTCTCCCTCTCTCTCTGCCCCTCCCCCGTTCATGCTCTGTCTCTCTCTGTCTCAAAAATAAATAAACGTTAAAAAAAATAAAACTTCTTTAAAAAAAGAATGCCACTTGCCACCAGGGGTGCCTGGGTGACTCGATTGAGCGTGCCACTCTTGATTTTTGCTCAGGTCATGATCCTGGGGTCATGGGATCAAGCCCTGTATCGGGCTCTGTGCTGCGTGTGGAGTCTGCTTAGGACTCTTTCTCTCTCTTTTGCTCTCAAATTAAAAAAAAAAAAAGAAAAGAAAAAAGAATTCCCCTTGTCACCAGTTTACTCATTTTTAAGGTTTATATTTTCTCAAATTGGTCTTCACTCCCTGACCACATGTGTGCTAGTTTTCTTTTCTTTTCTTTTTCCTTTTCTTTTCTTTTCTTTTCTTTTCTTTTCTTTTCTTTTCTTTTCTTTAGTGTTTATTATTTGAGAAAGAGACAGCAAGCAGGGGAGGGGCAGAGAGAGAGGGAGACACAGAATCGGAAGCAGGCTCCAAGCTCCGAGCTGTCAGCACTGAGCCCGACGCAGGGCTCGAACCCACAGACCGCGTGATCACGACTTGAGCTGAAGTCGGCCGCCCAACCAACTGAGCCATCCAGGCGCCCCCATAGTTTTCTAATTAATAGCAACAGCAACAAAATCCCCGAAAAGTCGAGCTCAGTTGGGGTCTGGAGATGCAGGCAGTGTCCCCTGAGAGTCGTGTGAAAGCTTTCCCTGCAAAGAATGGAACCATTTCCTTAACCTCAGGCTAAATGTCACCCACCAGCACCTTCCTTGGAGTCTTCATTTTCCACTTCGTTTGGGTGCAACTAAACCCAGCTGAATAATCTTAGTAAGTTATGCCCTGGGACAGGGCAACCTTACAGTGTCTGTGAGGAAAAGTGAATTTCAATAACTAGGGTCGACAGGAGTTGTTTTTGGAGAGTAACAGTGAAAAGCAGTGGGAAGTCCCAAGGTCAGGAGTCAGAATACCTGGGGACTGTAGTCCCACTTCCTGCTCTGAGAGCCGTGCGTTGAATAACTTCCCTCCAGTTTGGTCTCCTACAGAGTGGGAGTCTTAACACCTGTCCTGCTTACCTTTTAGACAAGAATCAAATGCGATATTGTAAGTGTCTACGAAATTAAAGTGATATTATTGTCATCATCACCACCAGGGGAAGTATGGTAGTATTGGACAAGAGCTCCAGATGTTTTCTAACAACCTACATGTCCAAAATAAAAGATAGCAAGACCTTCGGCAAACCGGTGGTTTGGCTAATGAAGTGGAGTGTTTCTCTGGTCACTTGCTTTTGACCAGCCCAGGAAACGATAAAAGGGATGATTCGGGGTTTCTGTCTTGATGGAATGCTCAGTGCATCCACTTGTGCTCCAGGGGAATGTGGATTGGGAAGGCTCTGGATGTTTCAGTTTTGTGAGTGGGAACGGGTAGTCGCGGTGGGAGGGGATGAGATGGAAAACTCAGTTTTCGTGGCTTACGAGACAATGTTAAACAGTTACTGGAACATTTATTAGTCACGTGATAGGGTGAGTTGGGTAAGGGCCTTGAAAGACCAGCAAAGGATGTGGAATTAATTCATGTTCTTGAGCCCAAGACTGAGATAGTGAAAACTGTGGTTGAGGATTGCTTTTCTGATCTTGGAGAAATTCAAGATTGAGTGAAGAGAATCTGCCTGAAGATTGAGATGGGAAACAGGGGGCAGATTTAAGACCCCTGGAAGTAGGCATGGCTGGTGAGCTGCGCGAGTGGGTGGGAAGTGAGGCCTATAGGAACAAGCAAAACCCACCTCTCTCTCTGATGGCCTCCATTTGCTCCAGGGTTATATTTTCATATTGTCATATTTGGGTTTGATTTAATGGCTCGCTTTAGGGAAGACATTTTACATTTCCCTTTATGCTCTGCAAACTACTGACAAGGCAAGTTTTGAGAAAGTCACTCCCAGGAGAATCCCACTTACAAAAATGCTTAAAGTTGGGAGTCACGCATTGCCGGTAGGAATGTCAAATGGTGCAGCTGGTGTGGAAGGTGGTAGGGCGGTTCCTCAAAAATTACGCATAGAATTTCCATATGATCCGTCAGTGCTCCTTCTGGGGGTATACTGAAGAGAATTGGAAGGAGGGACTCAAACATGTATTTGTACACCCGTGATCAATAGCAGTGTGTGTGTGTGTGTGTGTGTGTGTGTGTGTGTGTGTGTGTGTTTAATATGTATAAAATTCAGCCTTAAAAAAGGAAGACAACTCTGCAATGCTACACTGTGGATGAACTTTGAGGGCATTTTGCAAAGTGAAATAAGCCAGTCACGAAAAGGCCAGATCTTGTAAGCGATTCCACTTACGTGATGAGTCCGGAATAGTCAGACAAAATGTAGAATGGTGATTGGCAGGCTGTTTGTGGAAGGAAATGGGGAGCTCGTGTCTCATGGTACCGGGTTTCCGTTTGGGAAGATGAAGACGTTCCAGAGATGGGTGGGAGTGTGGTAAAACAACAGTGGGAATTACCACTGAAGTATACACTGAAAGATGGTTAATGTGGTAAATCTCAGGTATTCCACCGGGACAAAGATGTGAACGGTTCTCTTGCCTTGGCGGTTGTTTGCTTTCAAATCCTGGAAAATACAGAGTATAAAATTCTCTGCGTATGCTATTCCGGTTCGGGAAAGTTAGCAATGGTTGTCCTTTTCTTTTTAGTGTCATTTGCTCTAAAAAGAATTTAAAAAGGCAGCGATGTTTCCTAGGCCAAGCGCACCCTGTTGACATTTTCGTTAACACACTGCAAAGTGTAATTTAAAATTTGTCTTACTCTGGGAGTTTTCTTTCTGAAAGAGGGGCTCTAAATTAAAGGGAAACCTTCTGTCTTCCACAGGAGGCTCCAAAAGTTGGCTCTTTGTGGCCAGGAAGGGGGTCAGCCTCTCTGGGTTTGCATGAGTGTTAGCAAACCGTGAGAGACAGTCGAAGGGAACAACCCACAGAAGGGCTCCCGGCCCGCGGCTCAGACCTCTAGGACCCCCTTGTCCAGAACCCTCCCGCCTTTCATGCCAGGTGTATCAGAAGCAAGTCATTTGATTGGTAATCTTTCCATCTAAAAGACTGTCTTCTGGATCTTTTTCCTGGAATGACTTGGCATGTGGTCTGGACTCTAGACCAGAGGACGCGGGCAGCAGCCTCACAGCTGCCCCGTAGCACACCCCGTGATCAGTCACAGGTACCATAGCTACTTTGGAACCAGCCTCATTTCCCCAAGAGCAACTTCGGACTTTGAAAACCCCAGTTCCTAATTCCTGGGCAGGCATCCATTTTCCTTTGCCCGTAAGATTCCTGAAATGATTATCTACATTTCTAACAGGTGTCACTAAGACCTCAGCCCCTTTGTAAAGTGTTCCTTGACTTGAACAAAGTGGCCATTTCCCCTTAGTCTCAGGGTGCCTCGGTTTCCCCATAATGAATACGTACCAGATATGTATAAACATTTTTTTTTTTTTTTCATTTGTGATCCTGGATTTTCCTGTGATAAGGTACCACCACGGTTTGGGAGGAAAGTTGAAAAGAAGTTACCTTCTAAAATGGAAACTAGTAAAATCAATCCCTGATAGATGATGTTATCCATGTGTAGAAAGCCTTCAGACAAACCCACTGAAGGAATGATTGATCAGGGATGCGTTGGTGCAGCTAGGATGTGCTCTCTGGAAGATGTGACCGGATCATTCCTATGAAGAGAAGTTTATAAGGAAGTCGATTATATGACGACGTGGCCGTGAATTGATGGTGTCATGACTGACCAGAGAAAAGGAGAATTAGATGGTATTTGTCGCTGCCTTGCAAAATGCCAAGGGTGAGGGTATTTGACAATTGATTATGTGAATAAAATAATTCCTAGAAGTAGGGCTGTGTCCCATGAGGTCTCCCTGGTTATTTAGGGCCATGGCCTTTCCTGATTTACTGGGCACCTTTTTTTGATGGGTTGGGTATCTCTTCTACTATAATTAGTCACGGCCTCGTTCACAGTTTTGTCTCTATGAATTTGCCTATTGTAGAGTACCTCACATAAGTGGAATCCTACAATGTTTATCCTTCTACAAACACTGTTAATTAGCTTTACAAAATAATAATGAACTTAATCACCGTAATAATTATTTCAAGATTCCACCAAATTGCGAGCTTATTGTTATCCTCAAAGTGTAATTAAAATACTATGTACTGGGGCGCTGGGTGGCTCAGTTGGTTGAGTGTCCAACTTTGGCTCAGGTCGTGATCTCACTGTTCGTGAGTTCGAGCCCGGCTCGCTGCTGTCAGCGTGGAGCCCGCTGCGGATCCTCCGTCCCCCTCTCTCGGTCCCTCCCCTGCTCACGCTCTCTGTCTTCCTCAAAAATAAATAAACATTAAAAAAATACTATGTACTAAAATTTTAAATAAGAGAATTAAATTTAAGAAAACAACCACAGAAAAATAAAGGTGTTTAATCAATGGATGCAGAAGATTCTAAGCTTAAGGGAACAGAAGACTCCACCTTAAAGATACACAATGTTGTAGGTGAAATGTATTTTGGGATGCCTGGGTGGCTCAGTCGGTTGAGCATCTGACTTCGGCTCAGGTCATGATCTCGCGGTCCGTGAGTTCGAGCCCCGCGTCGGGCTCTGTGCTGACAGCTTGGAGCCCAGAGCCTGCTTCTGTTTCTGTGTCTCTCTCTCTCTCTGCCCCTCCCCCACTCTCGCTCTGTCTCTCTCTGCCTTTCAAAAATGAGTAAGTGTTAAAAAGGAATTTTTTTAAATTAAAAAAAATGTATTTCAATTAAAAAAAGAGGCAAAAAAAGATTGGAAGGTATCACAAGAGAACATAGGGACAGGTTTGGTTAGATACGTACATTCTGTATATCAGAAAACAGAAGGACATTTGATAAGTAAAACCAATCTGTAGAGGATGTAAAAAAAATTACAACACAGTGTTGTACCACACAGTGTTTCTGGTACCGGTTGTTAATGTAAACAGTGAGACCCTCACAGATAAATGGACTCAATTTTTGAACAGACTTTGCCAAAGGGTAGACGCAAATATAACAAAAATGGTTCAATCCCATTAGTAATCGAACACATGCACGTTACAACCCTGATTCCAGTTCGGATTCAGCTTAGCAAAGATTTTTAAGAATGTGATATTCTTTCAGATGGCAGAGGGTACATGGATAACGCCTGTTACGGAAAGCCGTCTGATGAGCCGTAAGGTTATTTTTTGCCTTTGACCTACTAGTTTCCCTTCTGAGGGTCTCTCTTACGGAAATAATCATAAGTACAAAGATCAACGCCCCAAGATATTTCCTAAAGCATTTTCTGATTGTGAGGAACTTAAAAGAAGCTATGTGTTCAGCCTTCTCGAAATGGTTCAGTGAATTACGACCCATCTGATCGAACACTATGTGGGGATTTAAGTGAAATTTATACAAAGTTTCCGGGGTACGGGGATAAGGTCAGTGACGTCATGATGTCATTGATGCTGAGCGAGCAGAGAGCAGGATGTGACACTACATGTGCTGCATGTTCTGGTCTAGACAGTTAAACATTTCTGGGGGAGAAAAAGTGAACGTTGGCAAAAATATACATTTCTTGGAGTGTTGGCTAAAATATTAAGAGGACGATATGAATGAATGGCTGCTAGTCTCTTGTAGCAAGCTGTCTTCTAACTTCGTCACCACGGGCATATGTTGCTTTAAAAATACTTAACATTTTGGTGTGTTTTGCAGAAATTTGATACTCAAATACCCATTTTTAGGATTTCTCTATTGAACAAACCGTCCTACGAGAAGTTAGCCAGTTTTCAAACTTTATATCCTGCTAAGTGATCGTCTGTACTGATGACTTTTTAAAATAGTATAATCTTGGGGCGCCTGGGTGGCTCAGTGGGTTGAGCGTCCGCCTCTTGATTTCAGCTCGGGTCATGATCTCGTGGTTCATGACATCGAGCCCCACATCGGACTCTGCACTGACAGCGTGGAGCCTGCTTGGGTTTCTCTCTCTCTTTCTCTCTCCCTCTCTCTACTCCTCTGCTTGTGCACTCTCTCGTGTGCTCTGTCTCTCTTGAAATAAATAAATAAATAAATAAACATTAAACAAACAGTATAATCTTTCAGAAGAGAGGGAAGAACTGTGTTCATTTTGGGTGCCTGCACAGCCCCCAGTGTGCATTCTGGGGGGAGGGGAATTGTCTGTTTCCATTGGCTTTGGAAAAAGAAAGCTTATGCTTTCGCTTTGAAAAAACATTTCTCCTCCCAATTCCCTATTGCTTTTCCCCTTTTCGGGTTGTAATAAATAGAGCTTATTGAGAGCTGGCTCTTGTATGAAGCATTTCACGTGCATCCTATTTACTCAACGTTCAGAGCAATCTTGTTAGGGGGGTACATTTTGATTCCCGTTGTGCAGATGGGGAAACTGAGCACAAGGGTGTCAAGTAAATGGAGAGGCCCATGTTCAAACCCAGGTAATCTGACTCCAGAGTCTGTCCACTGGGCCAAGTTTATTGGCAATTTACATGTACTTCACGCAGGAATCACCTCGGGCACAGACAGGCCAAGGCTGACCTCTGATGAAGCGTCTGGCGAATCAGGGGCAGAGAGAGGTTTGGAGCAGAGCCGTGGCTGTCCAGTTATTGTCCAAGGACCAGAGCTTTCCGGAGCTAGACAGTTCCTTCCGCATTCGAACACTGCTTCTGGCTTTCAAATGAGCATTCGTGAGTTTTCCATGGACTTTTGAGAAGAGTACCCAAATAACACTAACACAGTTGTTGAAGCACTCCAATGAGGATGCTTCATTTTTGTGGGATGGGAAATATGGTCACTGCTTCCATAGAAAGTTTTGATTTCCAGGACACCTGGGTGGCTCAGTCGGTTGAGCGGCCGGCTCTTGATTTTGGCTCAGGTCGTGATCCCAGGGTCGTGGGATCGGCCCCGTGTCGGGATCTGCGCCGAGGGTGAGCTGCTTAGGATTCTCTCTCTCCCTCATTTGTGCCCTCTCTATCTCTCAAAAAAAAAAAAAAAAAAAAAAAGTTGTGATTTCCTCTTCCAGCCTCATTTAGCTTTGGAAAAGGCCTGATTCCTCACCATGGCAAGTATATTTTTAAAATTCGCCCCTCGTGTTGGACCCCTCGTGTTGGAATCGACTTGGACTTTTCATTTTGCATGGATTGCCTGGTACAGGAGACAGTTCTGGAAAGGGTGGCCATCTCTGAGCAGGGTTGCCTTGACTCTGGTAAAACAGTAACCCTGTGGACTCAGGGTAGGGAAACAACAGGATAGTTCCTGTTTTGTTTTATTTTTTTTACTTTGTTTTAGTGTTTATTTTTGAGAGAGAGAGAGACAGAGCATGAGTGGGTGGGGGGTGGGGAGCAGAGAGAGAGAGGGAGACACAGAATCTGAGGCAGGCTCCAGGCTCCGAGCTGTCCGCACAGGGGCCGACGCGGGGCCCGAACTCAGGGAATCCCGGATTGCGTGCTGCTTTTACTCACCCGAGCAGTCTCCTCAACTATGTCCACGTTTCCCTGACACTTGGGCAGGGTGCTCCCTGGCACCCAGTTTGGGGAGTCTTCCCCTTTCTGAGGGGGGAGGAACGCTGTTGTTTTGCCCTGCCCCTGTTTCTCCATCATTTAAATAGGGGGTGTGCAGGTGGCCGTGAGCCACCTCGTCCGAATTCCCTGGAAGAAGTGGGTCACCAGCATGAACCTGAACCCAGCAGATCACGTCCAGGCAAGGGCTCCGGTCCCTCTGCTGCCCACCAAGGAGCCTGACAAGCCAAGGACTCTCCTCTGGGGCAGGCTGCACCGGCCTGCCTCCTTCCCTCAGCGTTCAACAGGGGCCCACAGGGCAAAGAAAACCTGCCTGGGACGTAATCTGCTGGGGCCTCTCAGGCTGCCCTTCTGTGGAACGAGGATCCTTCTAGTGCCCTTTGGCCGGGCGTTAGGACCTCCTGTGTCACGGCTATAGATGCAACACCGCGATTAGATGCTGTCCCTATGGCAAGCCCCTATTTAACAGTGTCACTGTTCTCCTGGTCATTGAGACTGAAAATATAGCGGTCTCTTGTCTCCTCCCCAGCGGCTGCTCTGTGGCCGAATCTGAATCCTGCTGATTTCTTGCTGTGGATGTCAGGGCTTGCCTCTTAGCTCGTACCCCCAGCCTCCTGCCTGGTCTCCCGAAGTCCGTTTTCTTTCCGTTCCTAATGGCTCTAAACACCACGCTCACTGGTTTTCAAGTGCGTTTTCAAGGAAGGCTCTTGTAATATCCTGGATCTGCTCAGAAGCCTTCACTGGCTCTCTACTGAATGGGGAGCTTAGTGCAAAGTCCTTAGGCCCCTAGGTCTCCTACCCGCCTCTCCAAGGCCGGTCCATTGTGCTGGATGTGGCCTGTGCTCCAGGCCAGGGCTCCAGAGTCATGTGGGAGACTTGTTAAGACGCAGACTTCTGGGCCCCACCCCCAGAGTCGGCCCGGGATGGGCCTGAGAACCTGCATCTCCAACAGGTTCCCTGTGATGCTTTGCGAAGCACCGTCATAGCCCAACTCTCGCTGGAGGTTAACAGACCTCAAAACCCTCCCTGGAATTTCTTTCTGGGGGTTCCTCCTTCACTTTCGCCCCCCCCCCGCCCCCCCCCCCCCCCACTGGGTCCATCCTACCCTTGGAAATCCTACATGTCCGGCTGGGCTTTTCCCAATGCCACCCTCTACGGACGTGATTGCGGTCTGACCACATGGCCCCGAGCACACCTTCCTTTGGCCACAACCCTGTTCCCTCTTTCATCGGAGCCCACCGTGTGCCATCGTTATTTGTCTTCTATCTTATTTCCCCCTTCTGGATGGGAAACTCTCTCGAGGGGAGCAACACACAGCTCCTCTGGGGTTCGGCGGGAAAACAATTTTTCGAGATAAGAGCCCACCCCCACTCCTGGTTGATTCTGTTCTGCTGTAAGGATGCTGGCAAGTGCTTCGATTCTCCTAAAGGGCAGGGATTGTGTCGTCTTTGTATGTGAATCCTCTGCAGCACCCGACTTAATTCCTTGTCCACAGTCGGCCCACAGTCAGTATTTGTTGAACGAATAACGAGCTTAGACACTCGAGACACTGCAGGCCTAAGGACTAGGCAGGAAGCTCTACACAGCCTCCTTGCTTCTGCGCCTGTAATCTTACAAACCGTGGGCCTTCTAGGAGAACATTTATTATTTTTCGTGAACTGGTGTGTGGCACAGTTTAAACCTCTTTATTATCCTTCCAACATGTAGCCCTGACTGCTGTCCTCCGGCCAGGAAGACATGAGCAGGGCGGGGCACGACTCATCCCCAGGTTATTACTTTAGCAGAGGAGAGGGCTTTGAAGGGCGAAGGCTGATCTCTTATTTTAGCTCGATATAATTACAGTGACCTCGTCCTTTAAAACATACACAGAGACGCTGCTCATGGCCGGTGATGGTGGCCCGTGTGCCTCCTCATTGGGGAAGACGGGGAAACGGACAAGCCAGGGAGAAGAGGTTTATGTTCTTAAGGATTCATTTTCGGGACTTGATTTGATTTGATTTTTGATTTTTTGTTATTTTTTTAAATGCGTATTTATTTTTGAGAGAGAGAGAGAGAGAGAGAGAGAGAGAGCGTGCACATGTGAGCGGGGGAGGGGCAGAGAGAGAGAGGGAGACGCAGAATCCGAAGCGGGCTCCAGGCTCCGAGCTGTCAGCACAGAGCCCGATGTGGGGCTCGAACCCAAGAACCGTGAGATCATGGCCTGAGCTGAAGTCGGATGCTTAACTGACCGAGCCACCCAGGCGCCCCTCAGTACTTGATTTTAAAAAGTTATGAATGGGGGCGCCTGGGTGGCTCAGTCGGTTAAGTGGCTGACTTCAGCCCAGGTCATGATCTCGCGGTCCATGAGTTCGAGCCCCGCGTCGGGCTCTGTGCTGACAGCTCAGAGCCTGGAGCCTGTTTCAGATTCTGTGTCTCCCTCTCTCTGACCCTCCCCTGTTCATGCTTTGTCTCTCTCTGTCTCAAAAATAAATAAACGTTAAAAAAAAAAAATTAAAAAAAAAAAGTTATGAATGTAATGCATGCGCACCGTAAACAACACACAGTGTGCAGAAATAGAGCCCAAGTTAAAGTACCCCTGGGGATGTATACTTAATAATTTAGTGTGGTGTTTGGAGAGATTTTGAGGATTTAATGCCCCGGAAGTAAAGTACATGATGTTCACAGCATAGACAACAATTAGCTACAGTTTTGTTATCTAGGATGGTCACCACATGATTCTTCTGATGGCTGCACAATTATTAGCACGTAAAGGGCGTGTGGGTGGCTCAGTCGGTTAAGCGTCCGACTTCGGCTCAGGTCATGATCTCACGGTCTGTGAGTTTAAGCCCCATGTCGGGCTGTCTGCTGTCAGAGTGGAGCCCGCTTCTGATCCTCTGTCTCTGCCTCTCTCTCTGCCCCTCCCCTGCTCATACTTTCTCTCTCTCTCTCTCTCTCTCAAAAGTAAATAAACATTAAAAAAATTATTAGCACTTCGGGCATGTTTTCAGTTTTCCGTATGAGTGTTTCCCAGTGGTTTCCAGCCTCGGCCCGCACTCTCTCACCTAGCTATTTGGGAGAAAAAGCTAAGGAAGCAGATCCCGTCTTGTGATTTCTCCCTGCCCTTCCCTTCTTTCCTTCGTTCTTCCAGCAGATTTTCATGGAGCACTTAGTTCGTGCTGCCACACTCGGGCACGGGGCCAGGTGAGCAAACCGGACCCTGTGCCTGCCTTTGGGGAGGTTTGAACCAGGGTAGCAGAGTCAGTGTGGTCTCTGGATCCAGACAGTCCACATCCCGCCTCCCGCACTTACTAAGCTGTGCGCCCTCAGTCAAGCTGCTTGTGTCTCTGGCCCTCAGTTTCCTCATCTGTACAATGGGGATGATGAACAATACCTCTCTCAAAGGTTATCGTAGGGAGTACAATAAATAACGCAGGCCAGATGATTAGAGAGGACCCTAATATTTGGTCAGCGTTCAACAAATGTTAGTTACTACTTGCAGTTGGGGTGGGAGGGCGGAAAGGTGGGAGATACCATGAGAGCGTATGACAGGGGGTCGGTCCTCACTTAGACTGGGCAGTTGAGGAAGCATCGTGAGCGGTGGGGTTGGGAAGGAGGCCCGGGTGGCAGGGCAGGGGTGAGAGGGGAGTGTGTGTGAGCTGAGGCTGGAGTCTTGAGCGGGGACAGACCACGTGGGGCCCGGGATGTCTAGTTCACTTCACGTGAGGGATGAGGCGGGTAGGGCCTTCTCCACGTGGCAGGGCTGGTCCGAGCTAAGGCAGGACACAGGTGTCCTTATTCCTGACGCACTGCCTAGAAACCCCTTTACCCTTAAACTTATATTGCTTCCAGTTCCGGTCAGATGCAAAGCTGCATGTTTCTCGAGGGTCCTCATGCCCAAAGAGGCCGAAGCGTTAGTGGATATAACCGACCGGTTCCACCCCGCCCGCCACACGCAGGCACGAACACACCTCCCCCTCTGCCTCCTCTCTCGCACCTTCCTTAAGGGCTCGGAGCTGTGAGCCGGGCGACCGAGGGTAGCTGAATGGGGGAGAATTGAGGCTGCCCCTTTGTTTCCAGATTTAAATCGTCTGGTCCGGGAGCCTTTTTATGCATCTCTCAGTTAGCCAGCCAGCCAGCCCGCCAGCCCGCCAGCCCACCATCTGCTTGTTCATTCATTTATTCGTGCAAGTCCACAAATACTCATCGGAGGGCAGGTACGGGCCAAGCGTTCGCGTCAGGCATTTCTGCTAGTCCACCAAATCAACCCAGTCTCTACCCTCATATAGTTTATAATCTATCAGTGATAAGTCAACGGCAACTTCGCACAGGCCCACACTTGCTCTGTGCTGTGGGATGTCAAAAGGTATGCAGGATGGTCCCGACGCCCCTACCCAGTCTTGTGGATCCCGCCAGGCTCTTTTCTTTACGGGCTTATTTCTTTTTAATTTCCACGATAGGGGCAGTGATAGTCCCAAATCTCATTTCTCTCCGAAATCTAATTTCCACAGATGCTCAGTGAGTGCTCGGGCGGCTGTTCGAGCAGCACATGGCTTTCAACAAGGAACAGAATTTCATGAACCGGTTTTTTATTTTCCCTTCTGGTCTCTTGGGTCTGGTTGATCTTGTCTAGAGCCCTGATAATCTCCTAGACAAAATATTTAAATCTTCCTCAGCTCTAGGGACTTTGAGGAAGGAATATTGTGGCTGAAGTCCTAAATATTTTGGAATATAATTAATGCAAGTGTTACACACAGATGCTGCTCTGTTACAGCCCCCATCCCGAGAGAGTGTGGCACTGTCTTTGTGTGTGGAAATGTACATGTATGCTCATAAATTTCTCCAGCCTCCCGACTGCTCATCTCTTCCCCTTTGGGCCACCCCGTACTTTGCCTTCTTCGGCCCCTGGTCGCCTTCATGTGCGTTTTTCTCTTTGTTTCTAGAAGAGGAGGAAAAATTGTCACTGGGAACGACTGACGGAGGTTTGAGCTGTTGTTATCTCTTCAAGGGGAACTTGCCTTTTCACAGAAATGAGAGCTTTACTCCGAAGGAGCAAGCGACTCCCTTGGTCCTTCAATTTCAGATGTGGGCGGGGCCGATTTGGGGGGTGGGTCATAGGATTTTCCAAGCGTTCTCAAAAGCAACGGCGGAGGGTGTTGCAGATTTTTCAAGTAGGGTAAAGGCCTTGCGCTCTCCCTCTGTATTCTTATTTTTTGGAAAAGGTAACCAGATTTCTGTTAGTCCCACACCCGGTACCCAGCATCACCCCTACAAGAAGCCTGAGGAGAGGCGTTGCCGTTTCATTTTACACAGGCGGCAGCCGAAGATCACAGCAGTTAAGGGCCTCGTTGGGGCCACACGGCTAAGAATTGAGACCTGGGCCCCTGAGTTTGGATGCCCTGCCCGAGGGAGATCCAGCCCCGGGACCCGCACGGCCTCGCCTCGCCCGCCTACCTCTTAGCAGTTTTCAAGTTAATACAAGTTAACCACACAAATACGCCGGGTCGGTTCCATTTTGAAATAACACAGCAGTTAGAACGTAGGTAATCATAAGAAGAATGGTATGCCTGAAATAAAACAGTCCCGACAACAGAGCCGACCCACCCACCTGCCCTCAGATTTGTTGGCAGAGAGGATGCCAGGGTTGGGGGGTCCAGTGCCAGTGAGGGCCTGTGACCCGGTTCTGAATTCTTGTTTGTTTTTTTGTTTTTTTTTTTTTTTTTAGATTTGGCCCGTTGGCCTCCTAGCCCGCAGCCATGCCCGTGGTTTTCTTCCGTGACCACTGGAATTCCGAATTCAGAAAGGTTATTAGCCACCTGGATAATTGCACCTTTATAACTTTTAAGACAACCACCCAGAGGCAGAGGATAACTACAATAAATGGCTTGTAATTCTAGGTCTTAGATCTTTGCTTTAACATAAAACCAGCTTTCCGCTTCCTTAGATTCACAACCTGAAGAAATCAAAGCGAGACATTAGCAGAAGTCATTAGCTGCTATTGAAAGCATGTTCTGAGACAGAGGCGAGTCTCCTTTTTAGGGCACGTGGGGGTAAGGGGATGCATTTGAAATTTTGCCTGTGCTGCCGTAGGGATTCGTTTAATAGGGAGAATTTTCACCCCCCCACCCCCCCGCCCCGCCCCGGCTGTTTTGCACCACAGGGGTGTGATTGTATCTGGGGAGGCCGCTTGACCTGCTGCTTCTGAGAGAAGACTTGTATTTCCTGTGGGGTTTCAAAGTTGCTCTGGTTTGCCTCGCTGCGATGTTACAAGTCTCCCTGACTGTGGAGAGGCGGGAGGGCTGTTGGTCAACCCTTACGGCGGCCTGTGGGGCGTCAGAATTACAGAACAGCTTTACCGAGGGTTGTATGCACTCCAGTATCCCATTTGAACGACTGGGTCCTTCGTCCGTCGCCTCCCCCGGCCCCTGCACACAGGCATGTTCGTAGGACGTGGGACCCTCTGGCAGAGAGCGCTCCCTTCTGTATCACTGGGCCCTCCTAACACTACCCTCTGTCCTAACGCAGTTCGCAGCCCCCTGAGCAGCCTGTGCCATCAGCACCGAACCCGACGCGGGGCTCAAACTTACGAACCGTGAGATCATGACCTGGGCCGACATCAAGAGTCAGACACGTAACTGACTGAGCCACCCAGGTGCCCCTTCAAAATATTTCTTTCCATTAAAAAAAAAAATTGCTTTTTAAAGTAGGCTCCATGCCTAACACGGGCTTGAACTCACGACCCCGAGATCGAGAGTCACATGCTCCCACCCGACTGAGCCAGCCAGGCGCCCCGTGTTTGTGGATCATCCCGGTGGTCTTCCAAGATGTGTTACCTTTGAACCTCCACTGGAAACACCCGAACAGCAAGGATTTTAAGCTGTGACGGCAGGTCACGGGGCAGATACTTGCGGTCGTGTGTGGAATGCCTTCCCGGGACTTGGAGTTAGCGCACAGCGTTTGTCCCCTTTTGTCCCCTTTTAAAGCGTTTGTCCCCTTTTAAAGATTTTCAGGATTTTCTTACCCGTATTTCAGGTGGAATCAGGAAGTGGACTTTCTGTGGCATGTCTACAGTTTCCGTGATGCATTTCCTCCCACCTCCTAGTGGTGCAGCAGGAAAGGGCCTCCCCCCACAGCTGTCTCCTTGTCCCCAGCCAGCCAGCCTCTTCCTGCACTCCTGGCATCTACTCCCCGGGCATCAGGAAATGTTCTGAATGCGTGGTGGCCACGACCATATTCCAGCGGCTACGGCCAAAGAGAAGGAGGGTTAGGCAGCAAAAGCGCTTCTGGATAAAGCTTTCGTGGGAACCCCTGTCAACCGTGGCTTCTAGCATGTCGTCAGGACCTGGGTCCCTTCCCCAGAGGAAGATGGACCCCAAGCTCTTCACGTCAAGCTCACAGAGAGTCAGCAGTTAGCTCGTGTCTTCACGCTCAGATGTTTTAGGTTTGTTTCACATTTCCTTCTGGAAGCTTTGCCTGCCAAGCTCAGGCAGGCGGCAGTGAAACAGTAGTGGTGGGACCTGGAGAGGGGTCTCCTGAGGGGCCTGGAAGACCCATCGGGTCTAGAAAGCAGCACACGCAAAATCACATTGGAGCTTCATGGGTGATAATAATTCACATACGAAATATTCCAGCTGGAGCACGCAGTAGAAGTAGTGTTTGGAACACCGCCCTAGAAACTCTGCGGATTTGAAATTGTAGTGAAATTCATCTTCTGTGTTGTAAGGCGCTCTTAAAATTCCTCTTATGGCTCTGTCTCAACCTCAAAGCAAATAATTGCCCTTAAAATTTCAGGTTTTTATCTCTTTCTTGCACAGGGTTTTATACTGTGAGATGCTTCTTAATTGTTCATCAGCAGCCCTGATTGGAGCTATAAAGGGGAGTGCATGTGTTTGTTTAACCTCCTTTGTAAACTCAGGCCACTGGGGTACCTTCTAGCACACGGTCTCCCCAAACACTGGATTTTGTGCACGCCAGGGTAGCAGATTCTTGAATAGAATCACTGTAGTTGTTTGTCTCTGTGAACGCAGTTTACTCGAAGCACAGTATGCCGGAATTATTTCTGTAATTCAAGGCGGTGTTATCATTAAGGTGTGTGCAAAGGACACTAATTCCTGTTCTACGGGATAAAACAGCCAAGGCACAGAAATAATTCTGCCTTATTGAATCTTCTCATAAGAATCTAGGGGAAATAGTGCTTGAGGTACACCATAATAATAACAATATGCTCAGCCAGGTACACCAATTACCCTAAGAATGCTGTGGGTGGGGACCGCATTCCCGCAATGATTACGTTAACTGTGATTCACCTGGGAAAGCCAGCAGCCATGTGACATTGCTTCTGAAGCAGCCCCCCCCCCCATCCTCCCGGGTAGCTGCGTCCATGATGGTTCCACCACCCAGTCTTGTTCGGGGCCGACGGAGAACCGGGCCAGGTGTCCAGGGTCCTCTTCGTTGACTCTTGCTGTGGGTTCCCTCGCACACGCTCCACCAATGTCCTGAGAAGCCAGGGTCCCTGGTCCATTGCCAGTGCCCTGCCAAGGCTGAGGACCTTAGCTCCGGGGGGAAATGGAGTCACCGGGTCCAGAAACAGGGTGTGAAGCCTGGAGCCTTGATCACACCTGCATCCAGCATGGTCCCCGCTTCTTGTACCGGTTGTATCTGTCCCGGGCACCCTCTGCTGTCCTCGCGTTTCTCGTGACATGTCTTAAACGGGTTTTCCTGGCGTGAGGTGAGGAGGAGTGGGTGTAGGAGACAGCTGTTGAGTGAAATAATGTGTCTTCTTCATGGAATAACGTGTTCTTTTTATTTATTTATTTTTTGAATGTTTATTTATTGTTGTGGGGGGGGAGGGGCAGAGAGAGAGGGAGACACAGAATCCGAAGCAGGCTCCAGGCTCTGAGCTGTTAGCACAGAGCCTGACGTGGGACTCGAACCCACGAACCGTGAGATCATGACCTGAGCCAAAGTCCAGAGTTGGATGCTTAACCCACTGAGCCAGCCAGCCCTACCCACCCCCCCCCCCCAGTCACCCAGCGCCCACCTAACACACACATACATGCATTTCTCACACATCACATTTTTACTCTCAGATGCTTTTGGTAAAGAAAAGCGCACCTTTCTGTCATGGGTCAGTCCTGTCCCCGCCAGGTGTGCACATCGCTGGGTCTGCTGAAACGGGCTTCCAGGTTGATGGAAAAGTCTTGGGAACGCCGCCCCGGAGGGACGTTCACTGGTTTCCTTTTTCGGCAGGCTTCTTTTCTCGGTGGATAATTAATTCCCTGTGAGCTAATCAAGGGCTCCTCGGATGGAGCCCCTCTTCGATTCTCACCTCCGTGCCAGGGACGTTTTCTTGGCAATTGAAACCAGAGCAATAGATTGGCAGTGGGACCGTGGTTGGCGAGGGGTAAAACAACCCGTGATTGCACGTAATTGCAGCAAACAATTTTGAATTTTATTAATGAGGTGCTCCAAACAGCATCGTTTAGCCCATTGTCCCATTAACAGCAGATTCACTGGAGTTCAGGGGGCTGTAACTTACGTCGGTCTTCCCCCTCTGAAGGCACCTGCCCCTGTAGTCCGAAATTGACACAAGTTCGTCATTTTCAGGAATGGTTCTTCCCGGAAGCTGTAAAATGAACAGATTTGTTGGAGAGCCGCGTGGCTTTAGCCTCGCGTGGAGGGCCAGTTGGCGGTTTCTGCTTGGAACCTCTTTCCTTTCCTTAGAGGTGGTGTGGGCACAGAAAGTCCTCAGGTCTGCGGTTTTGAGGAAGGGGCCCAGGGAGGCAAGGGGATATCTTATTTACAGCACGAGCTTCGTTCCCAGCCATTTGTTTCCTCCCACCCAGCGTGCAGCATGTCCGGGTTAAGCGGGGTTTTCGGGGTACCCAGGAAGGCTTCTGGGGTAGGAGAAGAGGCAAGGTGGGGAGCAGTGTGCCGTGTTGGCTGTCGGCTGCTCCTTCCCTCAGCGTCGTAGCTCGAAATACGGCATGTGTGGGTGTTAGTCTAACGGAGGAGAGAGGTCCAGTCCGACACACATGGAGAACTGGAAAGGAAGAGACATACCGATCGTCAGAAGTTTCTTTTTAAAAAAAATTTTTTTTTTTAACGTTTATTTATTTTTTTGGGACAGAGAGAGACAGAGCATGAACGGGGGAGGGGCAGAGAGAGAGGGAGACACAGAATCGGAAACAGGCTCCAGGCTCCGAGCCATCAGCCCAGAGCCCGACGCGGGGCTCGAACTCACGGACCGCGAGATCGTGACCTGGCTGAAGTCGGACACTCAACCGACTGCGCCACCCAGGCGCCCCTGGTCAGAAGTTTCCAAGGGGGATGTAGGACGTAGACAGAGGACTTAGATTTTGCCCCTTGTGTTTCGGGTGAGCCAGGAGGGCTTCCTGGAGAGGCTGGCCTGGGGGATAAGCATTGCAGGCGTGAACTCGGAGAGCGCTGGGTGCCCAGGTGCTGCTGGCTTTGGCCTGGAGGTGAGCTAGGTACAAGGACGGGGTTGGAGGTCAAAGGGGAAATGTAGGTTGCAGGGCTTTTCGGGTCATGTGGTCATTCTGACGATGAGGGGGCTTTTTGCAAGATGGACGCAGAGGAGAGGCGTGGCCGCTTCATCTGGTCCTTGGGCCGCTGTCAGGATGTGCTGCGGAGCCACAGGCGGGAAGATCATCCTTCGGCAGCGCAGGGGAAAGGGACCCTTTGAGCAACATCTTGAGTGTGAAACAGGCTCCAGGCTCCCAGCTGTCATCACAGAGCCCGACGCAGGGCTTGAATTCGCGAACCGAGAGATCATGACCTGAGCCGAAGTTGGACGCTCAGCGGCGGGTCCTTAGCCATCTCTGGTCGTCTCCACTGCTGTGTGGAAACCTCGGCAGGTGCAGAGCAGCGACTGAGGGTAATTCCCCGACGCTGCTGGTTCTGCGGGAGCCTCCAGGCCTCTGGCTTCTTTCTTCCCCAGAGGAGCCTCCCAGATGAGGGAAACCCTTTCGGAAGACCCATTTGGCTCCTGACAGCTGGCAATGTTGCTTCCTCCTTGGGATACCACGGCCTAATTTATTTCTTGAGACCAAAAATCTATCCCGAGGAGCCATGGCAGTTTTAGAGCTCACACCGAGAGGCTGTTTGCACGGGCTCTGTGTTCTCTCGGGGAGATGGTTCCAGCAGGGGGCTGAGAGAGGAAGACCGCCGACTGTTGCTAAACGTGGCGTCCCTTGTGAATAACAAGGCCCAGCTTCCAGCCAGACTGGGGTCTGCTGCACTGGGCGTGGGGTGGGAACAGCCGCCACGCGCTCCCCAGATAGCTGTCTGAGCCCCTGTGTGGCCCAAAGCTCTCCCAGTTAGTAACGCCATAGAAGGCCTCTCCCTTCTGGTGACGGGCCCATCTCCAGACCCACCACAACTGTCTAGCTTTCTGCCTGTTGGCGGGACCAGAAATGATCTGTCTGTGAGGTCAGCTTTAAAAAGATCCAGGGCAGGGGTGCCTGGGTGGCTCAGCCGGTTAAGCGCCTGACTTCAGCTCACGTCATGATCTCGCTGTCTGTGAGTTCGAGCCCCACATCGGGCTCTGTGCTGACAGCTCGGGGCCTGGAGCCTGCTTCGGATTCTGGGTCTCCCTCTCTCTCTGCCCCTCCCCTGCTCGCACTGTGTCTCTCTCACTCTCTCTCTCTCAAAAATATGTAAGTGTTAAAAAAAAAAAAATGAAGAGACCCAGGGCACTGAAAGGAGCCCCCTCTGGGGGAGGACAGTGTGGTGCCTTCTGTCCTGTGGAATCCCGTTTTCCATCTGAACTTGGGGCTCTTTTCCACATGCCTGCGTGGGGCACCTGTTCACGGTCTTGGCCTCTGGAAGAAGCTCGGATGTGACAGTCATGCTGTGTTTCTAGGCCCAGTTCTGGATATGCCTTGTTCGTCATTTTGTCCCTTATGCTCGTTAGTATTTCCCGAAGAGTTCACGGTAATTTTTTATAAATTAAAAAAAAAAAAAGCCTCTTCTCTTTCTCTTCTCCTGTTTTCTCCCTTTGCCCACAAACAGGGAAAGAACTTTCTGTCAGGATTCATTTAATTTTCTCTTGGGAGCAGTTTTTTTTTTTTTTTTTCTTCTCCGTTTCTCAGGAAATACAGCCTGACTTGCTGTAGGCACCAAACCCTATCAGATGTTTTTCCTTTCCACTCCGCGCACGTGCGCCCAGGGAAGCGAGCGGCTCGGGACGTTTGTTCCTCAGGGAATGGGGTGGGACGTGGGAGGGGGCTCGGCGCCCGGGGATCGTGACAGGGGGTGCTCCCCACCCCGAGGCTGTTGGGAGGCTGGAGGCAGGGAGCACCCCTTAGCCGCACCCAGGACGCCAGCCCCCCTCCCGGGCCCTCCCAGTCTGGAGAGTGGCCTCTGGCTGAGCGCTCGGTGATGTCACATGCGGAGGCTTCCATGGGAGAAGCACTTTGGCCACGTCTCGCTCGGGAGAGAACTGTATTGTTCATCTCCATTGCGAAGGCTGGGAATTGGAGGCCCAGGGGGAGTAAGTGATTGCTCACCACCAAGTAGAAGGTCGTGGGGCTGGGGCTTGAAATTCGGTCCTCACGGCCCACGGCGGCGGCTGCTTCCCCCGGGGATGGGTGCAAACCCCTGAGGGTCCTCTCTGTCTTCTGCTCCCTTCCGGACAGCGCTGTCACCCTCCCCACTCCTCCCGGCCCCCTACTCGCAAATAGGTTCTGATGCCCGGAGTGGGTTTGGAGTGAAAAACGCACGAGGTTTTCTGTCCCCTCCCTTCGGGGACACTGTGTCGCCCCAGCTCCTACCGGGTGCACGGGGGTTTGCCTTTCTCCTTTGACGCCGTAGAAAAGCCGCAGCCCAGTGGACTGCGTTCGGCCATCCCGCTGGTGGGAATCCGCACGTTGCCCCTGGTTTTGGACCCACGGTCTGTACACGTGGCACCGCTTGTGTGAAGTCACCCCGAGAGGTGTCCCCGTGGCGGGCCCAAGCTGCCTGCGCTGGCCTGTCCCCCTTCACCCCCGCTGCTAGTTATCACGGTGGCTCTTTAGCGGAATACCAGCCACTTAATGAGTGCTTAACACCCACGAATTGAATAAAATTATTCTACAGCTGGCGTCTTCCATGACTATAATTACAAAAGGATTCCAATCATCATTTATGGGTGTTCTCCCCGGAGCGAACACTGAGGAAGGCGTTGACCCAGTTCGTTGAAAGCTCGAGCTGATAAACAACATTAACGCACGTTCGGGTCTATTGACCGATGTCCTTTAAATCAGTGGGGTTTTCCAAGGTGGGGGGGACCCCTAATGGAGCCAGACCATTATTATTTTTTTTTTTTTCAATTAACCTAGTTCAATTTCAAGTTCCTTTTGGTTCAAAACAATTTAGGTCAATCTCAGATTTTTAAGAATGAATCTCTGGAGGGAAAGGAAATTAACTGGGCCCTGAGGGGGCTCGGCTACCACAATTAACCCCAAAAGACAGACTGTCAGGCTGATGGGGGGCCTGGAGAGGGGCCGTGTGACCACTTCAGGCCATCTTCTCCTGCGGAGACCCTGGCGGGGACGGCCTCTTTTCTAGCTCGCTGCCTGCTGGAATCAACCCTGCCTGCTACGGGGCCTTGCTGACGTCTTCCTGTTTCTCAGGCTCTTCCTGTCTTTGAAAGTGGACTGTTCTCTCGCCTCCTGAGAAGAGGGGTCAGGGGCCTTCACTCCCGGGGATCACTGGCCAGGGGACCAGGGTGCAAGAGACGCCCCAGGCAGACTTTGGGGGGTGGGTGCTGGGGAGAAGGGAATGGTCCAGCACGGTCATTCACTGGCCCCAGGGCCCCAGATGAGGAGCAAAGCTCCTCGGAGCCTTTCCCCATCTCATGCGGCCGTGTGTTGCACCTTCCCGACTGCCCGTCGAAGGATGTGGAGCCTCAGCTCCGAGCTCCTGGCTGAGGGCATCTTCATACCGGGAATGCAGATTTTTCTAAGGTTGGAAGTCTAAAATGTTTTTAACATCTATTTATTTTTTGAGAGACAGAGACAGAGCACGAGCCGGGGAGGGTCAGAGAGAGAGGGAGACACAGAATCCGAAGCAGGCTCCGGGCACCGAGCCGTCCGCCCAGAGCCCCACGTGGGGCTCGAACTCAGGAACGGTGAGATGGTGACCTGAGCCGAAGTCGGACGCTCAACCGACCGAGCCACCCAGGCATGTCTAAGGGTGAAAATCTAAAACGCAGTTCCCTCCTTCACACGGAGTAAGACGCCCTCAGGCCTTCTGTGCCCCTTCCCGTGACACGGTTTCCCCACGGGGGGCAGAAGCTGAAGTTGCGTCAGCGGGGAGACGATCCTCTCAGAGGAAGGATGGTCCCCGCACACTTGAGTTCGTAACTGGGTGGAGACCCGAGGGACGGGAGGCCCCCCCGAGGTGGTTATTCAGTGGCTGGGACTTACCGCTGCCTGGCGGATGCTTTCCGCACGTTGGGCACTTAGTGCTTGTGTTCTCGAATAGGTAGTGTCCAGACCACGGGTGTCGCAGAAAGGCCCACACCCTGAAGACTAGTCTCTTGGCAGTTGGTCTGCAGTCTCCAGAAAGTGGAGGCGTTGAGTTTCCTTTCTGGAGGCTGGTCCCTCTTCCGCCCCCGTTCCCCACCGGTTTCCAGAGCTGGGACCTGAGTTCGAGGCCAGGCTTTGCATTTGCCATTTCCTGGTCTCGGCTCGCGGGGGCCTGGCTCACGGTGTCCGTCCCCCCCGGGACAGCTAGTGTCCTGGATTAAGGGGAGACGGTGCTCACCCAAGGCCGGCTCTTCCTCCTTCTCTTCAAGGAGCTTTAAGAATATAAAACACCAGTGGTCACAAAACCCTTTTGGCCACGCCGACGCGTGTCTCCCATTTCGTTCTAAGCGAAGGATGCTTTCTTGCTGCCAGGACCCCCCAGACAAGTCTCGTTTGGACAGAGGTGACTACCAACTAAAGAGAAATTTTAAGGGCAAGATCCTTCCGCCGCCCACGAATGTATGTGGCTCTCGTGGCACCACAGTGGCCCCGGTTTCCTGAACTCAGAAATTCTGGCCTTCTTCCTGCTGCCCGATGCCATTTTGTGCCTCTTCTACAGCCCACTTGGAAGGGGAACCTTTGATGTTGGTGCAGGTGAGGTTCTCTGTGATGTTCTGACCTGCAGACTCGTAGGGAAAACGAGCGTTTCGTATTGTCTCCACCTCCTGGTTTGAATTTTGCTTCACTGCTCGCTTCTTTTGGCGTGTCTGACCTTGAGGTTTTCTCTTCATTGTTCCGTCTTTCGTTCTTTCCTGAGATGATTGGCCTACAGCCGTCGCCTTCTCCTCCGAGAGTCTCCCAGGCCCCCTCAGAGTTTGTAATTGGCTTCTGTCCTTCTTTCTCAGTGTCGACTCCGTTTAAAACAGTCAATGTTTTCTTTAAGAAAAAGTTTTTTAAGCGTTTATTTATTTATTTATTTTTTTTTAAATTTTTTTTTTTTATTTTTTTTTTCAACGTTTATTCATTTTTGGGACAGAGAGAGACAGAGCATGAACAGGGGAGGGGCAGAGAGAGAGGAAGACACAGAATCGGAAACAGGCTCCAGGCTCTGAGCCATCAGCCCAGAGCCCGACGCGGGGCTCGAACTCCCGGACCGCGAGATCGTGACCTGGCTGAAGTCGGACGCTTAACCGACTGCGCCACCCAGGCGCCCCTTAAGCGTTTATTTTTGAGAGAGAGAGAGAGAGAGAGAGCAAGTGGGAGGGGGTGTAGAGACGAGACACAGAATGCAAAGCAGGCTCCGGGCTCCGAGCTGTCAGCACAGATCCTGACGTGGGGCTCGAACTCACGAACCGTGAGATCATGAACTGAGCTGAAGTTGGATGTATAACTGACTGGCTGAGCCAGTTATTTCCTAAGTGCCAGTCGTGGCCCCACACCAGGCCGGGAGCTCTGACAGCAATGGAGGTGAGCAAGCCGCCGTCCCGTCCCTGGGAAGCGTGTGGTTTACTGGGGGTGTGGGCGTGGGAAAGTGGTGCGTGTGTAGCGTGTGGGGTTTGGTAGAGCTGGTGGAGAAAGGCTGGACCACAGGACGGGGGCTCAGAAGAGAGGGCATGGTGTCTGACGGGTTGACGAGGAAAGGCTTCTTGGAGGAGGTGACGTTTTAAGTTGGCCAGGCTGACCTCTTCTCTCTGCTTCAGTCTTTCTCCTTAGCCGTTCCTTTCGGTTCTCTTCCCTTTCCCCGGACTGAAAGTGCTTATCCTCTGCTTGGCTCAGGTCGTGATGAAAGGCGTCCTCAGGCTTGGTTTACATGCCAGTCCGATGGCAGCATCAGGGGAGAGAGTGGCGGCCGAGTGCGGTTGGCCCTTGAACAACCTGGGTTTGAACCGCAGGGGTCCACTTGTACATGGTTCCGTTTTGTTCCGGCAAATACAGTACAGTCCTGTAAATTATTTTCTCTTTGTTGTGATTTTTTCTTTTTAAGTTTAGTTGTTTTGAGAGAGAACGAGTGGGGGAGGAGCAGAGAGAGGAGAGAGGGAATCCCAAGCAGACTCCGCCCCATCAGCCCAGAGCCGGATACGTGGCTCGGACTTACAAACCACGAGATCATGACCTGAGCTGAAATCAAGAGTCAGATGCTTGACTGACTGAGCCCCCCAGATGCCCCATCCTTGTGATTTTAAAAACTCCTTCCGTTTCTCTGGCTTACTTCGTGGTAACAATACAGTATATACTACTCATGGCATACAAAATAATGTGTTAACTTGTCATGTCATCACTAAGGCTTCCAGTCAATGGTAGGCTATTGATAGTCTAGTTTCGGGGGAGTCACGCGGAGGGCAGGGTGTCAGTACCCCAGCCCCCATATTGTTCAAGGGTCAGCTGTACTTCCAGGGTCTGGCTCCTGGGTGACCAGCCAGGTGACCCGATGTGATGTGGTCTGAGGAGCCTTCCTTCCCTGGGGTGTTGTGAAGATGTCAGGAAGAATTCCTGTGGAGTAGATTCCGTTCCTGAGAGGAAAAGAACTCCCAAATTACTGAACATGCCTCTTTGACAGAAGGGGATCTCTTGGTTGAGGGCGCCCAGAGCCAGAACTTCCCTCCCTCCCATTTCTGGAAGCCTGGGGCGACTTTTCCTTCTCTGAGGATTCATTTCATTTGTTAGTTCACTCGTTTGTTTGTCCATCCATCCATCCATCCGTCCATCCATCCATTATCCATCCATCATCCATCTACCTACCAGTCCATCCATCATCCATCCACCCACCCACCCATCCATCCGTCCATCTGTCCATCTTACCAACCACCCATCTGCCCATCCATCCATCTATCCACCCACCCATAATCTACTCATCCTCCCATCCATCCACCCATCCATCCACCTATCCATCTACCTATCCATCCACCCATCTATCCATCCATCCATCCATCCACCTATCCATCCATCCATCCATCCATCCATCCATCCATCCATCCATCTGTCCATCCATCCATCTGTCCATCCATCCATCTGTCCATCTATCCTTCTATCTACCCATCCATCCATCCATCCATCCATTATCCATCTACCTACCAGTCCATCCATCATCCATCCACCCACCCAACCACCCATCCATCTGTCCATCTGTCCATCGTACCAACCACCCATCTGTCCATCCATCCATCCACCCACCCATAATCTACTCATCCATCCATCCATCCATCCACCCATCCATAATCCATCCATCCATCCATCCATCCATCCATCCATCCATCCATCCATTCATCTGTTCATCCATCCATCCTCCCATCCATCCGTCTATCATTCCATCACATATTCATTCAGTGTCTGTTCCGTGCCAGGCATTACACTGGGCTCAGGGGCTGCAAAAGGGAACTGGAGCTGGTTTCTGCTCCTGATGGTCTTACATCCTTTAAGGTTGTATTTTGGACCTGGGAAGCTGGCATAGTAGAAATTGGGTCTCTGTGTATCACCTCTGTACTTTTGTGTCTCTTTAGAGACTTACACGATAATTTCTTAGATTATTTGAAAATGCGCCCTCTACGTTCATCGTGTGGAATGCTGTGATTTTGGCCTGACCTAATCTTCCTTTCAGGATTTTGTAATTAAAGGAGCCAGACCCCAGTGTCAGTCATAGTTGTAGTACTCGTTATTTCTTGAGGAGAAACCCCTTCTTCTTGAGTCCCATTTTTATTGGCTTGACTTGCTTCAGTAAATTCCAAACCGCTCGACACTGCATTGATACCTTATGAAGATAAAGCACCACTTCTTTTAATGGAGCTCTTTGCAGGAGCAGATGTGTCTGTACCAAAGACAAGAGCAGGAGACAGGACTCGCGCTCGTGATCTTGAGCAGGGTGAACTCAGAAAGATGGCGGCCCCTCTGCCCACCCTGCCCCCACCCTGTCCTCAAGAACTCCCGAAGAACAAAAGGCAATTCACATCCCGGAATATTACTTCTGTCGCCGTGGCACCAAACTATTAAAAATAAAACTGTCCCTCAAGGCAAAACATTTCATTTATTTTCCTTTGAACGAGTAACTTGTTTATTAAGATGAACTAAAGTGGCTAAGGCTAGATCGTACGCAGGCACGAAAAATTGATTTATTGTAGCCTTTCGGAAAGTGCGCTTTCTGTTCCTGGGAATTATCGTTGGATTTTAAATGAAGAACTCGTTTAGTCAGATGGGGCGCAGCTCCCCTGGAAATTAGCCTAAGCAGGCTGTACGTCCTGGGGTAGGAGTCGACCTCTGTTCCTTGGCAGATTGCTTCTTTCGGACTGAGTCAGGGCGTTGAAAGATTTGCCTGGGTTTAGTGATCTTCAGGGAGGACTGTATTCTGGCCTCTAGTTTTTCTTGTTGGTTTTTTTTTTTTTTCTTTTTTAACTGTTTCTTATGAAAATGTTTCACTTTTGCCTTTTCTCACATGAGACCATCGTAGCAGCATATCCATCACGGTTCTGAGAGACGCTTTGCTCTTCCTGACCCAGCTCAGAGGCATTCCTCCTGCAGGGAAGGTGTTGACCTCGGCAGGGAGGTTCCCCATTGCTCTCTGCTCATCTGGGGATGGAGATGGGATGGCGAATTCCCCTCTGTGGCCCTGTTTGTTCTCCAACGATAGAACTTGAGAGAAGAAAGAGCTGTACATGGTTAAAAAGAACAACAACAAAAACTTGTACCCAACTCAGTAGCAAAGCAGAGGAAACTTTGCGTTAAGGAGAGATGTTTTTTTTTGTGTTCTGGAACGTTTTCCCTTGAAAATTTGGACAACGGATGGTTGTTATTCTGTTTTTTGGTTGTAATTGTTTTATTTTAATACTGCAACACGCATATTATTTCCGACATGTAATCTCATGACATCCCTTGTCCCCGCCCCCAAGAGTCCCGGGCGGTTGCCTGCTAAAGATAATAAGCTCAGTTTTGAGACGACAAAACTGAGGTTCAGAGTGGCTTCCTGACTTGCTTAACGGTAACGTTGGTTATCGCTGCCAGGGACTGTGCGTGCGCGCTTCTCCGTGTCGCCCTTGGTCACCAGCACCCTGCCGGTTAGGTTTTCCGACCACCCCACTTTTACAAGCGAGGACCAGAGAGAGGCACAGGGAGAATGAGCGAGCGCTCGAGATTAACCAGCCGGTGGCAGCGCTGGAACTTAGCCCGCCCTTTTTTCCCTCAGTCCCAATTTGGCGATCTAGTAATGTCATTTTGATCGGTGGCTTTTGCACCATGCAGGGTGCCATTCAGTACACATGTGTCCTGTGCACCGGGCAGAGGGCAGAGGCCAGAGGCCAGGGCTGGGACCCCTAGAACTCTGAGGCTGAGTCCCAGGCGTCTGGCTTTCCGTCATCGTATTCGTGTCACCGAGCGGTGAGATGAGGCCCCAGGAGGAAGGCTGTGCCTGGGGCTTCTTGGTGGGGTGCCTTAGGGCCACCTCCGCGCATGGGGTTCCGTCCCTGTGGTCTGCTTGGCCTAGGTGAGCGGGTATAGGATCCGTGGCTGTCACGGGACGGGGGTCGCTCAGGTGCAAACAGACGGAGTTCAGGGTCTCCTTCTCCGTCCTGCTTCCCCTTCTGCCCATCTGAGATGGAAGGAGAACAGGAGGGTGAGTGAAGAGACAGAGGCGGGTGTGGGGCTTTCACCCGGTCGGCTGCGGGATCTGCTCTCCATGGGAGAACAAGAACCAGCTTTCGCCTTCGGCCCCGTTGCCAGCCCGGGGTGGCCCCAGGAGCCATGTGGTGTGCTGTTGGGAATTCGCGAAGCTGGGGACGGTCCGGGGAACAGACCGTTTCACTGGGGGTTTCACAGGTGTGTGCTAAGAATTTTCACCAACAAGTGTGCATTGTACCTTGCTGTAGGGGGAGGGCTTTATATTTCCAAATCTGCGAATTAGTGAACAGGATGATCCTTAAATATTTTTTTAATGTTAATGTATTTTTTTTTTGAGAGAGAGAGAGAGAGACAGAGAGAGGGAGAATGGGGGGGGGGAGGGGCAGAGAGAGAGAGAGACACAGAATCCGAAGCAGGCTCCAGGCTCCGAGCTGTCGGCACAGAGCCCGACGCGGGGCTCGAACTCACGAACTGTGAGATCATGACCTGAGCCGAAGTCGGACGCTCCACCGACTGAGCCACCCAGGCGCCCCAGGATGGGCCCTTTTAAAAAAAAAGGGAGTTTGGGGGCAGAAATGAGCCACTAAAAAGTTATCGGTCGTCCACTTCTGCTTTTTGTACATCCTGGCAAGCTCCCTGTGGTCACACCTGAGACCCTTCTTCCCGCATTCGTGTGGGCGGTTCTGACCTAGCCGTCTCAATTCGTGCGGATCCTTCGGAGACTGGGTGTTGCCAGGAGGGAGCATTGTGCACACACTTGGTTTTCTGGGAGGCGCCCCTCCCCCACGGTCACAAGCAGCTTGTTCTGACCCTGGGCTTCTCCCCGTCTGTCCGAGAGGTTAAAGCACTGTCGCTTCGAGAGGCACCAAACACCTGCTTGTATTAGGAACCAGCGCGTTAGTTGTGTCTTTCCCGTTTCCAGCCCGATCTTGGCCTTTCCTGACAGCTCCGCCCTTCCCAGCAGAGGCGGCGGTGGCGTGGCGGTGGCAGGGGAGAGGGGTGACGCCCCGCCCGGGCTGCTAGGACTGTCCCTACGGGTCTGGGTAGGCTTTTGAGGGGACGGGCAGATTGCACCTGCCTCCACTCCTGCCAGCGTCTCTGAGCAGCTCCCTCGCCCGTGAGCTCCTTGATTTGCCTTTGCAGGTGGCGTGGGGACAGGTGAGACTCTCCACCAGGACGCTGGGCCTTCAGGAGGACCCCTGCCGGGTCCTTCCTGTGGCGCTTCTTGCGGTCCAGTTTGCATCGGCAGCGGGGTGGGTGACGCGGGAGGCGTGGACCAGAAAATTAAGAGGAACAGGGCAGGGCTTTCCTTTCTGAGAGTTATTGGTCTTCCCCTTGACAGTTGAGACCAACAGTTAATAGTAAATCACGCCGATCGGGGTCTTAAGTCTTTCATATATGTTCACAGTCAGTCCTGCCGCAGCCCTGCAGGTCGTAGGGTGAGAATTATGACCACGGCTCCGTTTTTCCCGGATGCAGGAACGAGGCTCGGGGAGGCTAGGTGACCAAAGGAGAGGGATGTGGGTCTTTTGTCTTCACGTTCTCTGCTCCTCCCATTTTCCCTCCAGCTTTGGGTTCGAGAAGCGTCAGCCCCCAGCTTGGCGGGTAATTGCACCGTCGGAGTGGAGGGCTGAGGGGGTGAGGAACCGGGTGTAAAATTTCTGAGCGATTGGTCATCTGTGATGGATGAGGATTCCCAAGGGAGTGTCCCTCACTAGTCAGGCATCGGGAGGGATAAGAAATGTGACAGTGTGGTGTTCCAGTGAAGTGTGTGTGCGTGCGTGTGCGTGTGTGTGTGTGTGTGTGTGGTGGGCACTGTGGGAGATACGTTCTTTGAGGACACAATTCTGCCTCTTGCAAGAAAAGGCTGAGATTTTGCAGCTGGTTTTCTTTAACTAACAGCAACACCAGCATTGTTTCGCAAAGCCACAGAATCTCCAAACACAATGGAAGTCCCAGGAGTGTAGGGCGTGGGTTCTGGGGCCTGGGGTGGGCGGGACAGGCTTGGGGAGGGACCAGCACGACCCGAGCCATTTTGTCCTTCCTCGGTAACGAATTTCACAGGGCTCCACTGTCCTCATTTTGTCTGCGGGATGCCCAAATTTCAGCCTGGGAAAGAAGGGGATGGGCAAGGAGCAGGCCCCAGGGATTGGTGGTGGCCATGAAAACCAGACGCCAGCCCAGGACGGTGGCATTTGGAGTGATTCTGATGATTGTCTTCCCCTCAGCTGGTGTCCGTTGAGCTCCAGAGTGACATTTGAATAAATAAGTTTGTTCCTGGGAGATTAATTTTTTCCCTCCCCACCTGAACGTTTTCAAAACAGCAGCAACAATAACAGTAAACAGGGGAGATCATGTCGCCCGCGGGACTCGTGGGGCCAAACCAAAGAAAGAGAAGGAAAACAGGGACGAAAGCAAGGAAGGCATCTTTGGAAGGGGCTCCCCCGTCCCTGTGAGCGCGTGGCGAATTTGTTACGAGCCTGCCGGCCCCTGGCTCAGAAGTGGCCTGACTCCCCCCCCAGGTCTGAAGGAAAGGAACACCACTCTGTCTGGTGCTGCCTCTGCCCTGACTCCTCCCGCCTTCCACTTTGGATTTGCATCCAGTCTGCCCAGTAGCCATGGATTCAATTCTGGGTTTGGAAGTAAAACCTCAGAAATGTGTTTTTTTTTATCCTTTGAAGCCCAGGGAAGTCAGGACCCTGGGTTCTAGGTCTGGCTGTGCCACAAGCTAATGGGAACTACTTAATTAATTTTTAAGTGTATTTATCTGAAAGAGACAGCGCAGGTGCGGGAGGAGCAGGGGGGGCGGGGGAGAGAATCCCAAGCAGGCCCTGTGCTGTCCGTGTAGAGCCAGACGAGGGGCTCGAACTCACGAAACCGTGAGATCATGACCAGAGCCGAAACCAAGAGTTGGACGCTTAACCGACTGAGCCCCCCAGGTGCCCCAGCTGATGGGAATTTATGATCTATCAGAATAGTCAGATGGACGCTCGAGGGGAGCTTGGGTCCAGGGCAGATGGGGCCACAGCTGTGGGAATACAAAGAAGATGAACCGGAATTCTCCCCAGGTGTGAAGCACATAATTCTAGAAGATATTCTTGTCCAAGAATATCTTGTTCAAGATATTCTTGTCCCCCCCCCCCCCCCACCGCCATATGTGTAGGAAGAGGTACGTTGTAATGGTTAGATATCACATGCCAACATAATGAGGGGAGAAAGAATCTTTACATAAGGGGTCTGGAAAGAACACCGAAAGATAATACATATACTCCGGAGGGAGTAAATGATTCATTGTAGAAAATGAAAGTCCGAAAGGAAGAGAAGGAAATACAGGTGAATTTTTATTGGGTCTCAGAGCGGGGAGAGCCTCGTGTAAATGGCAAGGGAAGAAAAATCAAGGAACGAGGCTAGCGGATTGAGTCGCGCATTGCACAGACAAGCACATTCATAGCCTCACAACGCAGAGCCTTGAAACCACACCAACAACACCACACCGACGACTGCTGAGAGAGTGGATACACTGTAGAGTGGTTCACACAGTGGGATTTTAAAAATTGTAGCCAAAACGAATGCCTGCAGGGACACACAGTGATCTGGAGGAATCTTAGCAGTGTAATACTAAGTGCAAAGAAGGTTACTTGCAGCACAAGAGCATTTAAAAAATTATATTTAAGTTGAGGTTTGATTGACCAACTAGTCTGTCAGTTTCAGCTATACGACAGAACAATAGCGTGTTTACCCCCGAGTTTAATAGGAGAAGTTTCACAGGTTAAGTAGAGTTGGAAGGATTTTACAGTAGACGCCTGTATCGCCCACCCTCCGGTTTGTACCTTTCACATTTGGTTTTATTTGCTTTTCTGCGTATCCCGCCAGCCTTTCCCTTCATCCGGTGGTTCTCAGCTGGGGGGGTGAGTTTGCTCCTCAGGGGACCCTTGGGCAATGTCTGTGGGCATTTTTGTTGGGCACAACTGGAGGAGCAGGCTGGTGGCATCTCGCTGAGGCCAGGTGTGGCTCAACGTGCCGCATCGCACAGGACCGCCCCCGCCGCAAAGAATTATCCAGCCCCGAACCCGAGTGGTGCTGCGGTCGAGGAACCCTGCATTCATTTCTCGATCTCACTTTCTGATGCATCTCAGAGAAGTTTGGAGACACCCCGCGGAATATGATCATGGCCTCAGAAAGTCCTCTCTCGGCCCCTCGCGGTCACGCCCCTCGGACCACCCACCCCCGAGCGACGCTGTTCTGATTTTCTGCAGCACAGATGATTCTTGCCTGTTCCGGAACTGCATATAAACAGAAGCATAAAATAGACGCCTTCCTGTGTGAGAGTCCTTTCAGGTGTGAGGCACAGCAGTGCTCAGGGTGTTCAGAGCCCCTTCGGGGGGCCCGGATGTCTCCGTTAATTTCATAACAACGCTAGGACTTTTCTCACCCTTTACATCACGTACCTTGACATTGATGGAGCAAAGGCAGCGGCAGGTGCCCTGGGGCTGTGGCACCAAACTGTACTTACTTGTTTACCCCACACCTGTAGAAAAAGAAGCTGGTATTTGATTAAGAATGCCCATGGTGACGGGGCGCCTTGGGTGGCCCAGTCAGTTGAGCGTCCCACTTCGGTTCAGGTCACGATCTTACAGTTTGTGGGTTCGAGCCCTGCGTCGGGCTCTGTGCTGACAGCTCAGAGCCCGGAGCCTGCTTCGGATTCTGTGTCTCTCTCTCTCAGTCCCTCCTCTGCTTGCACTCTCTCTCTCTCAAAAGTAAATAACATGAAAAAAAATAATTCTGGATACTGTGCCACCATGAGCTTGATCGCTGCTCAGCACCTGAAGGCTTTTCTCATGAGATGGGTGGCGACTTTAACACATCTGGTTTTTAAAGTAATGTAGATTTGGGGCACCTGGGTGGCTCAGTCGGCGAAGTCTTCGACTTCGCCTCGGGTCATGGTCTTGTGGTTCGTGAGGTCGAGCCCCACGTCAGGCTCTGTGCGGACAGCTCGGAGCCTGGAGCCTGCTTCAGATTCTGTGTCTCCTCCTCTCTCTACCCCTCCCCTGCTTGTGCTCTATCTCTCAATAATAAATAAACGTTAAAAAATTAAAAAAGAATAAAATAAAATCTCGTAGATGGCACGTACCAGCATGTGGAGATTCTGCCTAACTCAGTGAATTGCTGTTTTCTGGATGACCCGTGTATGACGTTCCATCATACGTGGTAAAAGTTCCTTTCCAAGGGTAAACGGACCAAGGAATTTTCACGTAGCAGAGTATGAAAAGTCATTGCATGGTTTCAGGTGCCCCATTGAAACTGCCCTTTAAGAAACTGCCACTTGTGAGGTTTCGCTTTGTATCAAAGATGAATAGCCACGATTATCTGAAAAGGCTATTAAAATACTCCACTTTCCCCCTGCGTATTTGTGAGGCTGAATTTTCTTTATATGCTGTAACTACAAAAACCAGTCACGACAGATTGGATGCAGAGGCCGATAGGATATCTGGCCTGTATTCTATTAAGCCACACATTAAAGAGATTTGCAAAAATGTTAAAAAAAAAACAAAAAACAAAACATTTGTCATTCTTTTTTTTTTTCTGGCTTGGGAAAACATAATTATATTTCTCGAGAACATTAGTTTGTAATAGGTTTGGTGTATCATATTTAAATGAATTAATACATATCTTGGAATGTCCTCATTTTAATTTCTATTATTATAAAATACAAACCACATAAACAAAAGCATTTGGGTGTTCTCAGCACTTTAGAGGGTAAAGGGGTCTTGAGGCCAGAACTTTGTGCACCGCTGATTTTCATAATGCATTTAAGATGTGCGTGTTACTGGCTCAGTAGTTTATTCCTTTATATGGTGATACATACAGGTTTTTCTCCCTGTCCGAAAGTAGAGCATTCTTATTAAAACTTTACTAGGCTGAAGTGGCATGAAGCAGAGAAGCAATTTCTATTCATCTGCATGGAAAAATTTTTGAGCATTCGTCGACCCCCAGAATAACCTCTCTCAGGTTTTTTTTTTCTGGTACCGTAGGACACATCTTGCTAGGGGATGCACGGACTAAATGGAGATCAAGCACAGATGCTCACAGACACAGGTCACACTCTGGAGGCTGGACACCGAGATGCCCAGTGGGGTTCCGGGGAAGGAGCCGGGCTCAGCCAATGCTTGCTGCTTGGGGGCGGGGCAGGGACGCTGCCTCTATGGCACTTAGCGCAAAATAAACGCTGATCGTATTTGCACTGTTTGCCTGTTTTCAGAAAAGCAAAAGTCCTCTTTGAATTTGGCTAGATGTAAGGCTTTGTAAAGCCCAGTTAAAGCGCCAGATAGTTTATAAAACAAGGAGAACGATACCAGGTAGGGGGGCTCTTTCCAAAAGAAAACCACTTCCCAGAATCAGGATCTGTGGCAGGAGAAAGCCTATGTCTGTGGCTCCCATTGGCTGCATCGGACGGGAGGAGTGAGGCTGTTAGGCCTGACATTTAGAAATCCCCACTGGGAATTATTTTTCTGTTGGGTTTCCTCTCACCCATCTACTCCCGGCTTTCCTTGCTGTGGACTCTCCCCTCACTCCCAGGTCCGGCGCAGGTGGCTTGAGGCCAGCGAGGGGCTCCCGGAGCTATGATCGGGGGGCGCCCCGCCCCCAGTCCGTAGGGGAGAGGAGGGTTTCAGGCCAAGTTTATTCACCCTTAGCAAAGCACAACTAACTTTTATTATTATTATTATTTTCGGACTTGGGATAAAAAAAAGGGCCATAAAAACGAGAGCATAAAACAGCTTTTACTGAACAAACATCATGCCGATTTATTTGTGAGCGAAATCTGAACCATATGGTCTAGTTTCCCTTAAAACACACAAGGGGTTCAGGATTAAGGGAACAGGCACTTGGCATATTTGTTCTGTGTTTCACTGAACTCATGATGTTAGAAAAAATAAAAGAGGGGGTCTCGGTGGTCCCAGGGTCGCTGAGTGCTTGCTGTGTGCTGCCGCGGTGCGGAGCGATTCCCAGCCCCGGCCGGCGTTAGTCCTCCCCGCGGCCCCAGCAGGGGGCGCCCCCGCCCCCGGGGCAGCAGCCGCGCCCAGCGCGGGGCCTCACCACCTGTACGAGTTTTTGCCAGCACGGGGAAGGTGTGGAATCCAGGCTTTGTCCGACAGTGACAGCTTTTCCTCCTCCAATCCCGGGCAGTGAAAAGATGAAACTGAAAACGGGGCCGTGAACTCGGGGCCCGCAGGTGAGCTGGTTTCTCAGGTTGCAGGGCCAAGCGCGCGTCCCCTTGAACCAGCCCCTCCCAGGGGGAAGGGAAGCAGGGCCTTCCTGAGCGGCTGGGGGAGGGCGGGGAGCGAGTCTTCTCTCTCAGCCACCCTGCCTGGGAGCCGCGTGCACTCGTGCATTCGCGGGTGTGTGATCTCTGAATCTGGGAACGAGCAGAGCATTGCCGAGTCCCGTGCTGCCCGCCGCGATCGGGAAGGTGGCCTTTTCACCCACGGTGTCGCAGACGCCTCGCAGACACCCGGGTGCGCGCCCCAGGCTGGTCAGGTGGCGTGTTTTCGGGTTCTTGAGACGCAGGCGGTCTGCTCTGAATGGACTGTCGGGGATGGAAGGCTGTGGGCTCCCCGTCAGCCCCTACGTATTCTAGGGACACTGCCTTTTCAGCCCGAGGTGACATTAGTATCAAGATGTGGTTGCTGAGGGCCATGCGTTTCTGGCGGAGCCGAGTGGCGGATGGGTCAGGAAGGAAGGAAGGGTATCCTTGTAAGGGACAGGGTTGTACACTTGTAAAGTATAGGGTTCTCTACTCTTGTATATTTCTCTAGCCAAAGTTACCTTTGTTTTCTTTTTAATTTTTTTAATGTTTATTTATTTTTGACAGAGAGAGAGAGAGAGAGAGAGAGAGAGAGAGAGTGAGCGAGTGCATGAGCAGGGAAGGGGCAGAGAGAGGGAGAGGGAGACCCAGAATCCGAAGCAGGCTCCAAGCTCTGAGCTGTTAGCACAGAACCCGAGGCAGGGCTTGAATTCACAGACCGAGAGATCATGCCCTGAGCCAAAGTCGGACACTCAACCGACTGAGCCACCCAGGCGCCCCGGCCGACCTCACCTTTGTATCTAGATGTTTGTAAGGAAGAGCTGGCTTGAGGTCCGTATCTTCCCATGTGTTCTGAATTAAGAAACAAATGTCAGTCTCTTCCTTTCCATTGGGATCACCGCGTACTCACCTGTGTGGTTAAAGAGAAAGCGCCCCACCTGTTTACTCCACAGCCGGGAGATTTCAAGTCTCCTGAACCCTCTGCCCAATGTTGCTAAAACAGTAGCTTAACAAATCTTCCAGGTGAGGGAGGCACATAGCCACAGGTAAGCCAGCATGACGGGGAAGCTTGGCTATGTCTTCGCAGCCAGACCTGAGGCCTGGCCTCCATTCTCTCCTCTGTCATGGCCTTTCTTCGTCTTACTCTGGTCATGTGGCCCCCTGGTGACAGTGCGTGCCTCTCGGATCCAATGTGTGCAAAGCCACTGCCTTCTCAACTTGCTCCCTGCTGTGCTCCGGGGTGTGGCGCTGCGAATCAATAAGGACAGGAAAGTGGGAAGAATGGTTACAATTTTAAACCCGTTGTTTTCTGAGCCACTAAATGTAGCAGACTGTTCTGCTTGGGTTCTTTTTCAAAAAGCCCACTGTATTTTTTTTCCCCCCAGACTCTGACTATATGGCTTATGGGAAACGGTGATACAAAATTCTTAGACCTGCCTTCAAAAGCCGCTTCGAAAGCCTTCAAAAGTCATATAAAGTGCACCTGCCACTGATAACATAAATTCCTTAGCAAACGGGTCCACCAGGGAGACCTCTTCCCTCTTCACTCTCTCTTGTTTCATCCGCCATCCCAGCAGCCCCTTCGTGCATCCTCCTTCAGAGCCTTAGGGGTTCTCGACACCTGTGTATTTCCATAGCTGAAGTCACCTTTGTATCTGGATGTTTGTCAGGAGGCGCTGTCTTGAGGTTCGTATCTTCCCATGTGTTCTGAATTAAGAAGCAAATGTGGGTTTCTTCCTTTCAATGATAAAGATGCCCTAGTTATAATTAGGACTAGAGGAAAGAGTAATAATAACATTAATGAGAGCAACGAAACACCCAGCATCGTGGAGTGCTTACTGTGCGCAGAAAGTAGTGGTTAGTGATCTACATCTGTTATCTCAATCCTTGCAACGATCCTAGGAGATAATCCCACCTTCAGTGTGCGGCTGGGACTTAGCAAGGTCACCTTGCTCACAAAGGTCATGGGCTGGGTAGGAGTGGAGCGGGGACGGAGGTCCAGGCTTGTCTGACTCCAGAACTGACCTCCAACCACCGCATGATACTGTCTTGCAAAAGCAGCCTGAAGCTTAAAGGAGAGTAGACAAGGTTACATTCCGGCCATACGGACCGGTTTTACCCACACCTCTTTGGGTAGATTGTCACATTCCCCAAATTGTATTTTTAGGGAAGTTGCAAATTTCCCTTCCAAGTGATCTCTTGAGAGCCGGATGCCCTCTGCCCAGAGTGATGTAGGGATAATTCCTAAAGGAGGCACGTTGTATTTCATAACTCCTGATGGTAAGGAGCTCATTACATATAAAACTTTGATGGGTAATAATGATAGAACTGTCCCCTGGAACCAGATCCAGTCTGGTCACCGATTTGGTCTTGGGGTTGTAACTTTGGTCTTGGCTATTCTGTTCATTAATCCGATGCGTACTACCGCGTTTGTGTACATTTTACTAACCCTGTATTGTTGTATTCTTGTAATCTATAAGTGATGGGCACAGTGACTTCAAGTGAGTTGAAGGAAAGGTTTGATTATTCTATAATCGGAGTGTTGCTTTGGACTTAAAGGGGCTGCCACCTAAGCCTGAATTGCTGTAATTTTCCAAAAGTCTCTATTCATGCTCCTGTTGGTGTATATAAAGATTAACAAAGAGAGCAAATAAAAGCATTTGTAGCCCACGCCTGAAGTGTAACTAGGGGATAGAGAATACTATAAATCTCAGTTACATATAAATGGGGAAATAAACATCCAAGACCAGCAAAACCAACTTCTTAGCGCGCCCCCTCCCGCCAAAAAGTGCCGTTTGTTAAGATACTACACTTTACTGTAGCAACAGAAGAGGGCGCTCTTGAACTAAGTAGCTTAGTAAGCCACCCAAAGGATTTTAGGAACACCTGTTCTTACTGGTCTGGGAACATCCAAGTTATTTAGAAATGACCAGAAGATGATATGTAACATGCAGAAAAATGTACTGTAAAAGGAAAATAGGACATGAGAACTAAAACCCTTCAGTGGAAGGAGTAGAATACACCCCCTGAAAACAACCACTAAGAAAATGAAACCTATAACACTCCTTTCAACATGAACTGAGTATTTGGAGAAAGGAAGCCTCAAATCGGAAATTTGAAAATCTCAAAATAGAAACAAAAGCCTGGAAGATCTAAAACGAGAGATTATGGCATGCAAGAAGGAAATTGAAGAGAAAGACAAAATCATCCCAGAGGTAAAATTACAAGGTGTCCATTCAGGATCTTCTGAAAATATATTAAGGGATATGGAGAAGAGGAGCAGAAGACAGCCAAAATGAGGTGGAAAGGGACACAGAGATAGTGATTGACAGAAGATAGGCAGTGAAGGTCCAACACACTGATAATTGAAGAGAAAAAAAGAAACAGCTCGGTGGACTAAAATGGACTTTTAAAATTACAATCCAAGAATTCTTTCCAGAACAAAGAAGATGAGAATCTACATATTGGAAGTTTCTACATGTATTTGGGAAGACTGACCCAGAATGCTTAAATGCTAGACCTATCCTAATAAACTTGTAAGTTAAACATGATCAGGAAGAGAAGAGATGGAAGAGGAAGAGGAAGGTGATCTCTGGGTCTGCAGGCAAAAATACTAAGTCACTTAAAAAAAAAGGAAGAAAATTAGGTTGGTATCAGACCTGTCAATGCTGCATGCACAATATTTTCAAGAGACCTAAGGAAAGCGGGAGCTGAGGATTTTATATCCAGCAAATCTATCCTTCAAATATCAAGGCTATGGGGGAAAATGTTAATCTTACAAGCAGTCTGGGAATACCGTACCATCCACCCCTTCCAGAAGGATGTGCTAGAGGGTTGGCATCACCCAACTAAGATAAATGGAGACATTTGGCAAAGTAACCGGTGATTTGAACAAAATAAGTTGCAAAACTACTTTGAAAGAGGACTTCGGGTTTCTGAGGTTAAATGGATGTCCTCGTTCATTAGATCCTTGTGAAGACAGCTTGAAGAGTAAAATAATGGAGCCAGGTTGCAATGTTTCCACCAAATCCGGAATCTCTGAAGAACAGTCATGGCTTTGGAGGCTCTGGGTGACAAGTGGGTAAAGCAGGGGAAGGGAGAAAGTGGAAGTCATTAATGGAGGTTTAGAAGAACCCGAATCACTATAAGTGGGAAAAGATGAAGGAGTTATCTAGGGGGAGAAGTGCAGGATTGGATTTGGTCAATTTTATTGACAGAAGGCACCCAGATACATTGGGTTTTTACAAACATAAGAAATATCTAACGATTCTAAGGAGATAATACTCCTTAATTAGAATTTGGTAACATTATGGAAAAAAATCTGTCCCTATCCCGCCCTTTTGTTGTCTAATCTCTGGAAGATCCTGACCTAGCAATGGTGGCCAATTCATGGCCCGTGTGCTCTTTACTCCTTTCCTTCCAAGTCACGTTGGACATCAGTAACTGAACTTGGCAATGGTGCGCTTGTTAGGAGCTAAAATGTATTTGTCATCCCTGCCCCGAATTGTAGGTCTGTGGTTTGATTACTTAGCGTCCTCATCTCCTTGGTGGACACTGTGGGAATTACAGACACATTCTCCCAGCAAACGTTTATTAGTCATTAAGTAAATGTCAAACACCATTCTAGACACTGGGCGTTACAAGATGATTAGGACACGTTCCCATCCTCCAAGAGGTTCTCAGAGCCCAAAAGGAGGTGAATGATTCCGTAGGATTTGCCCTGTAGATGTGTTACTCATAAGCTATGTCGGGCATTGCGGTGATCATACAGTATTCGACTTGGTCGAAAAATTGCCGAGTCATATGAACCCCTAGTGTTAGGCGTGGCAAAACGGGATGCACAGCGTCTCAGATAAGGTGGATTTCCTTGTCCTCATTCTCTAGCACCTTGTGACTCAAAGTGTGGTCTGAGGACCAGCAACATGGCATCCCCCGCAGAATGCAGAATCCCAAGCCCCATACCAGACCTACTGAAAAGAGTTCACATTTTATTAAGATACTAGCTGATTTATATGTACAGTAAAGTCTGAGGACCACCACAGTTTTCTTTCTCTTCAACCACACTTTTTTATTTTATTTTATTTTATTTTATTTATTTTTTAATATGAAATTTATTGTCAAACTGGTTTCCATACAATACCCAGTGCTCATCCCAACAGGTGCCCTCCTCAATACCCATCACCCACCCTTTCCTCCCTCCCACCTCCATCACTTTTTAAAAAAGCTCCTCTTAACCAGCCATAAGATATGTACTCCATGTATCAGTTCCTCCCTTAGCCATAGTTTTTTTTTTTTTAAGTTTATTTATTTTGAGAGAGAGAGAGAAAGAGCGAGTGAGCACACAAGCAGGGGAGGGGTAGAGAGAAGGAGACACAGAATCCCAAGCAGGCTCCACGCCATCAGCACAGAGCCTGATGTGGGGCTCGAACTCACGAACTATAAGATCACGACCTGAGCTAAGATCAAGAATTGGACACTTAAATGGCTGAGCCACCCAGGCGCCCCAAACCATAGTTTTCTTTTAATTTTTTTAACATGTATTTTATTTTTGAGAGAGACAGAGCATGAGCCGGGGAGGGATTGGGGGGGGGGGACAGAATACAAAGCAGGCTCCAGCCTCTGAGCTGTCAGCACAGAGCCCGACGTGGGGCTCGAACCCACGAACCGTGAGATCATGACCTGAGCCAGACTCGGATACTTAACCAACCGAGCCACCCAGGTGCCCCAAGCCATGGTTTTCTTATTTGTAGAACGGACATGCTAGTAGAACATTTTGGTGGTGTTGGTATCTGTCCGGTGGATTGGCTGCTTGGATTTACTGAAATAATCCGTGTCTTGTGTTTCATGTGGCGCCTGTCTCAATTAATAAATGTTAGTTTGTGGACGACATAAATAATACCAGCCTCATGGAAAATTTGGGACTTAAAAATAGCCTTTCTGTACCCTACCCTGTTCCTCAGTCGGGCAACTTTGGAACCTTCCAGTTGTTGGACTCCCCTTTGATGCTTTTACGTAAGCACCCAATCATTTGTCCCCTGTGAGGCTGGGTGGTGCCCACACTCACAACTCACACTCATGTACGCGTGTCACATATGTGCTCAGGGAGACCAGCCCCGGCCCTGGATGAGCTTGGCTGCGGAGCTCTGCCTTATTGGGCGTTGCAAGGGCATCACTCAGGTCCCAGGGCTACCTCGCCGCCCCTGATTGTTTCTGGGAGCTAGACGGCCAGACAGGGAGTTTCCCAGCACGGCGAGGCTTGCCGGTGAGACAGCAGTGTGTACCCTGGGCCGTGTATAGGCAGGACCTCGGTGGGGCCAGCCCAGGGCCTTGGGGCTTCAGTATGCAAGTTGAAGGTCCTCTTGGGGGGTATTCGCAGTTCAGAGTGAGGAGAGGGACTCTGATTGATTGAAACTCCCCGGGTTTGACTGGAAGCTCTTGATTTGCGTGAACTCGGCGGGGGAGCTCCCTTTCCGGGTCTTGGCGACACCAGCCTGCTGTTCTGTTTCCAAGAGAACGAAAGCCTGTACTCTTAAAATGCCGCGTCCCCGCCCCCCCCAGCTGTGGTGGACGTTAGCCACTGCTGGACACCCAGGGGCACTTGGACCAACTGTGTGTTGGCCGTGGCCTCCCTGGCTTCCAGAAGGCGGAATCTTCCGGAAGAGGTAGACTGCCTCACCACACTCCTGTCTGCTGAGTCGCCAAGAGGTGTCACCGGATACCATCATTTTGCGCTCTCTGCTCTTCTGTTCTATGCCCTGCGCTTTGCTGCCATCGAGGGCTACCGCCTTTCTTGGCAGGGTTGATGTGTTCGCGAAAACGTTGGCATGTGTTGGCGTTTTGCAAGTTAGGCCACTCCTCTAAGTTGTACTTGAGGGGCGCCGGGGTGGCTCAGTCCGTGAAGCATCTGACTCTTGGTTTCAGCTCAGGTCACGATCTCACGGTTTCGTGAGTTCGAGCCCAGCGTAGGGCTCTGCGCTGATAGCACGGAGCCTGCTTGGGAGTCTCTCTCTCCCCCTCCCCCACTCACGCTGTCTCTGTCTCTCTCAAAATAAATAAATAAGCTTAAAAACAGAAGGTTGCGCTTTGCTTTTTTTTTAATAAAAAAATTTTTTTTAATGTTTTATTTATTTATTTTTAATTTTTTTTTCAGTGTTTATTTATTTTTGGGACAGAGAGAGACAGAGCATGAACGGGGGAGGGGCAGAGAGAGAGGGAGACACAGAATCGGAAACAGGCTCCAGGCTCCGAGCCATCAGCCCAGAGCCCGACGCGGGGCTCGAACTCACGGACCGCGAGATTGTGACCTGGCTGAAGTCGGACGCTTAACCGACTGCGCCACCCAGGCGCCCCTGTTTTATTTATTTTTTGAGAGCGAGAGACAGAGTGTGAGTGGGGGAGGGGCAGAGAGAGAGGGAGCCACAGAATCCAAAGCAGGCTCCAGGCTCCGAGCTGTCCGCATGGAGCCCGGTGTGGGGCTCGAACCCACGAACGGTGAGATCATGACCTGAGCCGAAGTCTGATCTTAACTGATGAGCCACCCAGGCGTCCCAAAAGGTTGTACTTTAAAGGCCATGGTTAATTAGAGGTAGGTGTCCTTTGCCATTTGAAATGAAAATTTACGTCAGCTGCATAAGAACATGTATCAACAGTTACATTTGCTTTTTAACTTCTGGGAGTAGGGGATAGAAGGGAAAAGTTCAGAGTATCGGAGGGCTTCCTGATGTGATATTCTAAATAAAAGAGCTGGGGTACAGTACGAAGGGCCGTAAGTAATCACTGCTAAGTGGGACCCACGCGTGCGGCTTTTAAGGCAGGTATGTGAAATAACCGGGTTTGCCATTTGGATCGTTGTTTTGGGTAGTTAAATGAGAAAATGCTTACCACCTTCCCACACACCGCCACCACAAGCGGTTTGTATGCACTGTGTCATTTATGCTTTGGTGGATGAGGCGTGGATAGGAAAGAAAGGCTTGTGAGAGCTCGCTTCGTATGTTGGTTCGTTCCATCATTTGCCAGCCGTGGGTCTTTGGGAAAAGCAGTCTTAATCTCATTCAGCCTCAACTTTACTGCCTACATCATTGGTCTGTTGTTAAAAGAAAGGCTACTATACGTTAAAGAGCTTCACACGATGCCTGGGGCACCGCTAATGCTCCTTGAGTGTTATAATTGTTAATGTGTGACCTATAGGATTTGTCACGTGAAGGAAACTTGGAATAAAGTCCTTTATAAATCTGTGATGTTAATAGTTGGGGGCCCCGGGGTGGCTCAGTCAGTTAAGCATCTGACTCTCCTTCTCTCAAAATAAATAAATAAGCTTAAAAAAAAAAAAAGAGGTGCCTGGGTGGCTCAGTCGGCTAAACGTCTGACTCTTGATTTAGGCTCAGGTCACGATCTCACGGTTCGTGAGTTCGAGCCCCACGTTGGGCTCTTTGCTGTCAGCACTGAGCCCTGTTTGGATCCTCTGTCCCCTTCTCTGTCTGCCCCTCCCCTGCTCGTGTTCTCCCTCAAACAAACAAACAAACAAACAAAACAACAAAAAAACCCAAAAAGCCCAATCGGCTCTGAATGAAATTTGTGTGATAAATTAGAGGTTTGGTGTAGTGAGTTTTCCTAAAGAATCCGTGATTTACATTGTATGATGCAAATGCTTGGGTTTTCCGTGTGCTTGCTTCTTTTTGGTGAAATAAAAATCTAAACCCCAGAGCTCCGGAGGGTAGAAATAAAAAGCACACTGCATAGAGTCCTAGAACTCTAGAACTCGAGCGTGCGCCCCACAGGGGCAGGGACTCTGTCTGCTTTGCTCTAAGCACACGCCAGGGGCCCGAGAACTGTGTGTCACTTGAATAAATGCGTGGGGTCACACAACTCAAAACCCTCACTTTGCAGTTGGGAAAACGGGGTACAGCCGAGCGAAGCGAGTTGCCCCAAATTACAAAAGGCAAGACGAGACCCCGGTCAGAGCTGGTGGCCTCACCTGCTTCTACGGCTGGGGGAACAGCGGAGGTCCTCCGAAGAGAGATTGTGATGTCTTAACCAGCACTGTGGCTGGTTGCAGGTCTGTCCGCCTCCCTCCCCTCTTCTTCCTCCCGTGCCACCGTCCCCCATGGTATGGCCTTTGCCAGCCCGGGGCCTGGACAAAGACAGATGCGACCTACAGGCCTATGACGTACGATGCACCTCTGAAGTGTCTCCTTAGATTAAGCCTGTAGCAGATGTGGGCGTTTAATCTCCCTTCTTAACGGACAGATGGCACAGCCCTGATCTCTGTTAGCAAGCCCGCTCTCCTGCCACCAATTTCAAGGGGCCGTTGGCTGCTGGAGGCCATCTGGATGGGTTCTGTGGCAGGAAAAGTGCTTCTCCAGCACCCAGGGAGCCTTGGGTAGGTAGTGGTGCCGGCGATCACTCAGCTGTGGTGCAGCCCACGTCCTGGGCTCCGGGAAACCATGTCCTGGTGAATCGTGACGCTGTAGCTGGGCCCCGGGCATTTGCAATCATCGTGGCAAAAAAAGCCTTTGTGGGACTTCCCCGTTTACTTCTTTAAGGTTTTTATAAACAACCCCCCCCCCCCCCAGCCGCCCTTGTTTGCTGGAAAATCTATATTTTGAGCTGAGTGCATTACTTCACATTATTCTAGGGAACACACACATTTCTGTGCAAACAAGAAAGCCGTTCTTTGAAAGTCATAAAACATGTGTCTTTTTACTTTTTTAAAAAATTTTTTATTATTGAGAGAGAGTCAGAGTGCGAGCAGAGAGAGAGGGGGACACAGAATCGGAAGCAGGTTCCAGGTCTGAGCTGTCAGCACAGAGCCCGACACGGGGCTTGAACTCACGAACGGTGAGATCATGACCTGAGCTGAAGTCGGACGCTCAACTGACTGAGCCACCCAGGCGCCCCTTGTCTTTTTAAAGACTTTTTAAAGAATCCGAGAGAGCAGTGCTTCTTAAACCATCTGTGATGAAGGCCCAGATTTAAAATTTCCCAATACGTTACATGTTGATATATTTGTAAAATACAGTCAAGATGAGTTACTGGAAAAATACAGTGAAAAACCTAAAGACATTGGGTCACCTGCGTGGCTCAGCTGGTTAAGCGTCCGATTCTTGATCTTGGCTCAGGTCATGGTCTCACAGTTCAAGCCCCACATCGGGCTCTGCACCAATGGTATGGAGCCTACTTGGGATTCTGTCTCTCTCTCTGCCCCTCCTCCGCTCACAGTGTCTCTCATCTCTCAAAATAAATAAGTAAAGTTAAAAAAAAAAAAAACTCCTAAAGACATGTAAAATATAAGCCTCTACTATATATATGTATTTTTAAAAAAAATTTTATTTTTTACTATTGGAAACAATGGATATATTTTATACCCAGATTGGGGCAAGAGATTGTAGCTGCTTACCCTGAATTTCTATACTTATCTCTGGCATCAGTAAACTGTCTGCAGATTTGACTTTGAGTAGCCCTTAATATGGAGATATGGCTTCTTATCTCAAAGTTTGTTTTCCAACATGGACTAAAGGGTTTTCTTTTCTGCCTCCCATGTCACTCCCCGTCCCAATCCACGGATTTTCCTTCCCGAATCTGACAGCGGCCTGAGTAGCTGGGAGCCCCTGACACTTGGTGGAAGAGGGAGGTGGGTCAGGAGGAAACACTGCTATTTCCCGCCACCTTCGGGGGGTTCTCCCTGGGGATGAGGCTCCGTTCCTCTCTCGTCTATGCAGACAGCTGAAATCCCACAGAAAACTGTGACACAGCACATGGCTAAAAAGCCGTTATTGACATGAGGCCAAGAAAAAAAAGAACGTGAGCTAATGAAAATCTCTCTGGAAAAGCTGCATCTTAGTGACTTACTAGAACTTACTAGAAAATGCCTTCTTTCTTTGCATCGACTCCTACCAGAAATTCAGAGGAAAGGCCCTATCGGTGACTAGAACCCATTTTTTTTTAAGTTTATTTATTTATTTTGAGAGAGAGAGAGGGAGAGGGTGAGCAGGGAAGGGGCGGGGAGAGGGAGAGAATCCCAAGCAGGCTCTGTGCCGTCAGTGCAGAGCCGGATGTGAGGCTCGATCCCATGAACTGCAAGATCATGACCTGAGCTGAAACCAGGAGTTGGACGCTTAACCGACTAAGCCTCCCAGGCACCCCATAGAACCTGGTTTTTATGCACCGATTGGGATCATGCTTAGCACCACGATCTCCTATATGTCTTGGGGTTTTCTCATCCAGAAGTCATTCCTCCTGACACTGTATTTTCCTTTGCCACATAAGAATCTCTTCCCCTGAAGCTATGCCATCCTCCTTGATACTTTGAATTATTTGGATGCTTGGTGACTTCCTGAGTGCTCTTTTGCAGCTTCCAGTACTGCGTTTCTTTATCATTTTTTTCTTGGGACTGGGAAAGCAGGATGTCCTCGTTGTAACCTGCCAAGCAGGGTTGCAACATCACACCTTACTGGTTGGTGGCTGGATTCCTTGGGTGGCCTTTGGGGCTCATCCCTGAGATGAGACAAATGAGAACAATGTCTGTTAGATTTCAAATAGCGTCCTGAATGTCACGGTTCTTTTCAGATGGCCCAAACACACAGGTAACAGAGAATGCCATGTGGACTTTCCATCACCAGCTTCATCGGATCTTAACGCTCGGCCGTATTTGCTTCAGATCGCATTTTATTCTGTGGATTTGAAGGATAAAGTAGCTGAGGCTCTCTGTGGGCTCTTTCCCGCACCTGTTCCCCTTCCTGAGAAGTGGTAACTTCTCAGTAACTGGTGTTTACCATTCCTGTGCTTGGCCTTCAAATGCCAGCTACTTGCACACGTAACAAACACGGACATCTGTAGTGCCTCGAGCCATTGAAAGGTTGTGCATAAATGGTATCATATCTTGCATAGGAAGATTCGATAAGTTTCTTTTTCATTTGATGATTTCTTTTTGAGATTTTTTTTTCCCGAGATGATACAGGTGTAGTATTGGCTGCTGCATATATTCCAGGGTGAAAATACGTGGCTCATTTATTTCTGCGCCTTCTCGGGTTAGGGTCTCCTTCTCTGTTATGTACATGCTGCCGTGTACATTCTTCGATATGTCTTCTTTTGTGCCTGCATGGAAGTTTCTCTTTGTGTACGGGGGGGGGGGGGTTGTCAAGTCACTGATTGTACATCCCCACTTTACCCATTATTCCCCAATTCCCCATACTCTAAAGTAATTGTTCCAGTAGACACTGCCATCTGATTTCTCACTTGCCAACGCTTATTTTTGTCAAACTTCATATTTTTGCCAATCACATGGGTGACACGTGATGTCTGATTGTTTTTCAATTTGTATTTCCCTGATTCCTAGTGAGATTGATTGTCTTTGTGCATGCTTAGTAACCGTTTGTAGTTTCCCCTTCTGTAAATTGCCTGTTCATGTCATTTGCCCATGTTTCTATTAGATGTTTGTTTTATCCTTACTGGTGGAGGGGTTCTTTACATATTCAAAATAATAACCTTTTGTTGGTTGTGCATTTGGCATATTTCTTCTCCAAGTCCGTGGTTGATTTTTTCATGGTGTTTTTGTTGTACAGAATTTTTAAACTTCCATATAGTCAGCTTTGCCCATATTCTTCTCTGTTCATGTTTTTTATGTGTTTGATCTAGGAAATACTTCCCCAAATATCATCCCCTATTTTCTTCTAAAAGCCTGTTTGTTTCATTCGTCTGAGGAAGACAATCCAAGTTACTTCAATCTCTTCTTGCGAAATATAGAATGGCATCTTGAATATCGTCATGATATCTAATTCTACTACAGAAGAATCAGTAAAATCCATGAAAGGGTGCACATTGTGCTTTTAAAGTTATGCGACCACGGATCTGGCTCCACAGGCTTCTGCCACAGTTGGAAAAGACTTGCTGCTGGCCGCTGGCCTAGTGTAGACTGAGAGCATGGCCGAATCATAGCGGGAGGCAGATACAGAGTGAGATGAGAGGACATTTATGTGAGTGAGCATGGGGGGTGGGGATCACAGGCATGGCAGGGGCCTGTCCCTCCTTCTAGCATGTCTTGTGTAGTCCCTGACCTCTGCTCTGTCTTAGCTGTCGTTGGTGTTCACTAGAACCAGATTCCAAGCGGCACAAAGGGTTTGTGGGAAGGGACGCATGTGCACACGTGCACACGCACACACATTCCATGATTTACCAACGATCCCTTCTGCTCCCCTGCTGCTTCCGCTTCTGGGTCCGGAAAGAGGCTCATAAGGAGGGTCACCTCAGCCACAGCTCAAGTCAGAGGATAAACTCAGGACGAAAGTGTTAGCTCTCGAGCATTGGGCGTCACACCAGGACTGAGCTGAATTCGTTGTTCCTTTTTATATGTGTCAGGTGCAGAGTTCCATACTGGGAGCCCATGAAGCTCAGAGTGATGGGGAGGAAGGAGTCACGGGACTGTGAGAGACTGAGAATAGGAAATTAACTGGTAATGAAGAGCATTGATGGTGGAGCAGGTGGTGTCTGAATGGTGTGACCGGATGTGCTTCCCCGGTCTGTGCCCTCTGGCCTTTGTTCCTAACTGGCGAGTCCTCCATCTGTCCCGGGCTGTGTGCCTCACAGGCCACGTATGCTGTCTGCTTCGGATCTGAGCCCCTGGCCATGTGAACCGCTGTCGTGCCACTGCTGTGCCTCAAGGTGGAGAGTTTGGGGAACACTGGGCCTTGCTGTTGCCCTTTCCTGATGGGGCGATCCTAGGCCAGAGTCCGGCCTCCTGGCTCATGTGTTGCTTGTTCTCAGCAGAGGGTAGCGCTTTGGGGAGCTCATACTTCACACACCTCAGTCCAGGACATGCGTTGCAGACCCGTGAAAGGCCTTAAAGTGTGAAGAACTTACAGGTGCAGCCTTTGGCATTTTTGCACTTCAGGGATGTCACTTCTGAAAAGACCCCGTCAGTGAAGTTCCAACTTTTTAAACATCAGCCCGGACCACTTAGATGCCCCCTGACTCAAGACTCTTGTCTTTATTTTATTTATTTTATTTAACTTTTTTAAATGTTTATTTTAGAGAGAGAGAGAGAGAGAGAGAGAGAGAGAGCGAGGGAGCGGGGAGGGGCAGAGAGAGAGAGGGAGACACAGAATCCCAAGCGGGCTCCAGGCTCCCAGCTGTCAGCACAGAGCCCGACACGGGGCTCGAACTCGGAACAGCGAGATCATGACCTGAGCCAAAGTTGGACACTTAACTGACTGACCACCCAGGTGCCCCAAAGCTCTTGCCTTTAGAACCATCAATCCTTCCAGGGATGGTGATGTCTTCACTAGTCTTCTCCTCAGTAGCATCCACAGCAGGGCTGGCCTGGCGTTCACTGGCAGGGGTATGTGTGGCCACCGTGGTTGTTATAATACCGAAACACAGCCACACATGCTGGTTAATTACGGCTTTCCTCAGTCCAAGTCCCGACTCCTGCAGGATTTTGGGACCACTCTCCAATCAGCACCTGGAGGGTAGTACCAGGCACAGCACAGGGTTTTCAGGACCCTGCTTGTGACTCTTGCTGGTTTTTATTCTCACGGGGGGACAGACAGGCAGACAGCCGTGCACACAGCCCCGCTCCCCCGTACCTGGTCATTGAAGAATCCATTTCCATTGGTAGATGTCCATGCCACAAAAGTTGTTAAACATCGTGAGTGTCGAAACATCATAAAACCAAAATTTGAGCCCTTTTCTCTGGTTGGAGGACAAAGGAGTTCCACTGTATGCGGAGCTATGTGCTGGGTTCTTTGGCGACGTTATAATAATAGATGGTGCATGAAGAGCTTGCTCGTCAGGGCAGAACACACACACACACACACACACACACACACACACGCACACACGCACACACACAGAGTTTAAAAAAGCAATGCGTCACCGTGTCGACACTGATGTAGAACACAGGTGCCCGGGGGTTGGGCAGAAAGATACAGCCAGACTGCTCCAGAGGGTAAACGATTTTCTTTCTTTCGTTCCTTATGGTGCCTGCCAGCATAGCTGCGTAGGATTTTGGCAAATATGTAAAAATGTAATTGATTGGCGAATATCAAGTGAATTTTTAAGGCAGGTTGGGGAGGGTGGAAAGAGGGGAGAGGTGGGCGTTCGGGAGCTGGACAAGGGCATGGGCGGGCCCGTCACAGTGGTGGCCTCGGCTGGCGGGACGGTTGTGGATGAGGGTAACGGTCAGCGGGCTGAGGGACGTAGAGGGGGGCTGACAGGACCCTGCGGGCGGGACACGGGGGTTTGGATTTAATATAAAAATCAGCAAGGATGCAACAGCGAAGGTGTTTCAGCCATCACTTAAGTTATAGGGCAGGGTCCTTGCCCCACAGTAGTTAAAACTCACCTTTTTGGAAGGGGTGGGGGCAGAGGGAGGACCCACCCCCCCAACTACGTATTTTATTACCACGTCCTGCAGAAAGCCTTGGTCTTTTTCTCTTTTGCCCCGTGTACCTTTCTGAGCGGCTCTGCGCAGGGCTCCTACAGCAGACGTCCGCGGCTCACCAGAGCCCACATCAGCCCTGGTTGCAGCGCTCAGTCTCGCGGAGGGGGGTTGGGGAGATCCGGGAAACTGCTTCTATTAGTCACACCACCAAAAGTGCAAAGACTGCCGTGCACATTCAAATGGCTTCATTATCCTCTTAGCATCCCGGGTAAGTCTGAGGCTTACGGCGCAGATAACACCGTTCTTCTCTGCCTGTGATAAAAGTGCCGGTAGTATACTTTTATATCCCCGAATGACTGAGCACATTGACGGAGACGTTGTGACCCACTTGGGAACCTGAGCACTTTCACTCGGAGTGCTGTCTCGGTAGGGAGAGACCCTCTGTGGGGGCTGCCGTCGGAGGTCTGGGAACCCCGTGTTTCTCCGTAGCCACCGGAGGCATTAGCCCTCTTCTGCCTGCCTGTGAGAGGGCAGAATTATCTCGCAGGAGCTCAGATTCCTCGAGACTCTTGTGGTGGTTCCATTACTGCTTTAAAACACCTTTTCACATAGGAAGATACTTGTGTTTGGCCAGAGCCCAAACTCCGGCTATTTCCTGAACTTGGGAACAACGCTTAAACGAAATTCACTCGTTTTTAATGATCACTAAGGAAACAGGCTTGCTTTTACAAGCCTTACCGTGATGGAAGCGGTTAGTGCCAAGAACTAAATTGTAATAAGCTTGAAATGCTCATGTGTGCTTCACAGCAGGGATCTAGGCTTAGATAACACTTTGTTGTTTTTATGGGTTAATCTGCTCATAAAATCTCTTCAAGCGAACACATGATTATCTCCCACCGTAGTTTAAACTGAACTTGATTTGTGATCTTATTTTCTCTTTTCTGTTGGAGATATTTGTCAGTATCGCTGACATACGATGTCACATCGAGGAGATCAAGTGTCAATCAGTCTGCACCTTGAGTGGAAACCAGTTGTGGAGACCTGAGTAAAGTTAGTATGTTCTATTTCCTTATTAAAATTTTTTAGAAAATTTATCTGAGAGAGAGCAGACGCAGGGGAGAGGAGCAGGTCACGATCTCACAGTCTGTGGGTTTGAGCCCTGCATCAGGCTCTGTGCTGACAGCTCAGAGCCTGGAGCCTGCTTCGGATTCTGTGTCTCCCTCTCTCTCTGCCCCTCCCCCACTCACACTCTGTCTCTCTCTCAAAAATAAATAAACATAAAAAAAGTTACAAAAAACAAAAAGGAAAGTACCTCACACATATCTGGCTCTTGAAATGTGCTGGCTCACAGGACACACAACATCAGGTCTGCTAGGTGTTGCCAGAAAGTTCTACAGAGGGGTTTCTCTACCATTGCACACGTTGCCATGTGTTTTCATACTCTAAAATTTTGTCAATCAGAGGATCACAAAAGGGTGTTCCATGGTTTTAATTTGCATTGCTCTAATGACTAGTGAGATTGAGCATGTCCTCATAGTTTCATTGGCCATGGGGTTTTTCCCTTGTAAAAATACTCTGCTCATTTCCTTTGCCCGTTTTTCTCATTGTTTTGCTTGTCTTTTTCAAACTCACTATCGTAATTGAATTTTAGGAGGTTTGAATGTAAGTCTTTGTTGGTCACTGTCTCGGGGGTCTCCAAGACCATGCCTAGGTCCTGGTTCCCGGGGGGCTCACAGGACTCAGCATACAGTCTTGCAGCAAAGATTCATTACAGTGATTTTGCAGAGCAAAATTAGCAAAGAGAAAAGGGTGAGGTCCAGAGGAAACGGACTGTAAACTTCCAAGAAGAGCCTTTTTCCAGGAGAGTCGTACAGGGTGATGCACTTCATTCCTTCACCATCAAATTGTGTGGAATGTTGGCTCCCAGGGAGGCTTGTTGGAGACTCCGTGCCCAAGGTTTTTATTGGAGGCTGGTCACGAAGGCATTCTCTGCCTGCCACATACCAGAATTTCAGACTCCCCGAGGGAAAGCAGATGTTTGGCATAAACCACGACGTTTGTATGAACAGGTTAGGCACAGTGAGCCACTCCTATCAGATCTAGGAATGGTGGGAACCTTCCCGAAATGCAAGTCCCAGATGCCAGCTGAGGACCAAGCCTGCAAACAGGCATTTCTGAGGAGAGCAGCGAGGCCTGCTATGGAAACGTTTTTCTACGCAAGTAGATTTATTTCAAATATCTTCTCCTAATCTGCATTTACGTCGTTTTCAGTCGTAAGTAGTAACATCTATGTTTTCTTCACTGCTTTATGATTTTGATGTCGTGCCTAAGAAACCCTTGCCTGCCCCGTTCGTAAAGGTAGCTCCCTATCTTTTTCTCGAGTATATATTCATGTGGTATGCCACAAACAGGCCGAGTCTTGGTGAGTCTAATACTTGGCGGGTTCTCTTGAATTTTCAGAATTTGCAATTATGAACACCTGCCTCCTTTCGGTCTTTACTCCTCTTCGTGACTTTTCTTGTCTTACTCCTCTGGCTATGTTCTCTAATGCCTGCCGAGTGGGAGTCAGGGCACCCTCATCGGTTGTAAGATTTTTATGGGAACGTGTCCATCATCTGACCATTAAGTATGATGTTTGCTATGCGATGCAGGTAGATGTCCTTTATCAAAGTAAGGAAGTTCTTGTCCCAGTTTGCAAATATTTTTCTAAATTTTATGAATGGGAGTTGAATTTTATGAAGTGCTTTTCCTGTGTCTATTGGGGTGATTATAATTTTTGTCCTTAATATGTTAACGAGGGAGCTATATTAAGAGATTTTCTAATGTAAAACTATTATTCACATTAAAGAAACTTTGGTTATTATTATTATCATTTTAAATGTACCACTGGGCTTGACATGCTAAAATTTTATTTAAGAATCTCACATCTATGTGAGAAAATTATAGGCTGTAATTTTCTTGTACTGTCCTTATCTGATTTGGTTTCAGACTTACAGTAGCTTCATCAAATGAGTTGGAAAAGTTGTTTATGTTTGTTTTTCTAATCTTTGGAAGAGTTTGTATAAGACTGAAATTCGTAAAACTTAGTAGGATTTGCCTGTAAAACTTCTTGGACATGAGGAATATTGTGTCAGTGTTTAACCACTCAATTTAAAAAAAATGATTATAGGACTGTTTATTATTTTGATTTATTCTTAAATTACATACAGATTAAATCACTTTTTTATTGTACTGTATATAGCATTTTAAATTGTCCTTTTTTCCATTAATGGGCATTTCCTACATCATTAAATCTTCATCAAGAAGGTGGCTTTTAAAACTTTAAATTTAGCACTGGTTTTTTATTTATGATGAACTTTATTTCTAGAATTTCATAAGGTCACATATGTTACTAGATGTGCTGGGCACATAGTAGACGCGCAATAATTCTGGCCGTAGGTGGCACCCAGAACTAACCAGGTATTGTAACTTTCCAGGGCATAATACTGGAATTTCCTCATGCTTTACTGACGGAGGGTAAAGGCAATTCTATGAAAATTAATGGCCAGGGGTGGGGTGGGGGCTTTCCTTTCTGCTAAAGGAAAATAACACATTCTTTTGGAGTGATGACTTATTTTTGAAACACATCCTGCCTGAAATGATGAGCCCAGATTTCTAGGTCTGAGCAATCTCTGTTGATTTTTTTTTTTTTTTTTTGCTTAGAGATTTCCAAAAGGTGCCAGGTTCTTAGTTCTGGGGGAAGAGTAACCTGGGGAGGAAATACTTTTCCCCTTTTATTGATCTCAGTTCATAGAGCCTAGCATATGGTTTCTCATGGTGCCATTCTTGCTGGCCCACATGGGGCCAGCAACACCCTTGCAGTACAGGCATTTAATTGCTGCTGGACACGGGGATCACAGAGTCCATTTCCCTGTGGTGGGTTTATGCATTGCTCGTTTCAGGTTTGGAAGTGTTGGACCCTTTTGGTGCTTGGCTAATGGCATAGCAATTACATTTCTTAATAAAGACAAAACACTCTCCCCATTTTATTTTTTTTAATTATATATATATATATATTTTAATGTTTATTTATTCTTGAGACAGAGAGAGACAGAGCATGAACAGGGGAGGGGCAGAGAGAGAGGGAGACACAGAATCTGAAACGGGCTCCAGGCTCTGAGCAGTCAGCACAGAGCCTGACGCGGGGCTTGAACTTACGGACCATGAGATCATGACCTGAGCCGAAGTCAGATGCTTAACTGACTGAGCCACCCAGGCACCCCCACTCTCCCCATTTTAAAAAATCTTAATTTATATTTGAGAGAGAGAGGCAGAGACAGAGCGTGAGCAGGGGAGGGGCAGAGAGAGAGGGAGACACAGAATCCAAAGTAGGCTCCAGGTTCTGAGCTGTCAGCACAGAGCCTGACAAGGGGCTCGAACTCACGGATGGACCGCGAGATCATGACCTGAGCCAAAGTGGGACGCTTAACTGACTGAGCCCCCCCAGGCGCCCACCCTTCCTTTTTTTTTTTTTTTTTTTTTTTTTTAATTTGTGCCTCTCCTCTTAAAGAGTCCTCACTGATCCTCACACACTTTTTCTCAAAAGCACTCTATGCACCCATGCCGTGTGTGTGTTTTCTGCTTGGTGCATCACATGCCCTCTACAACCAGTTTCCACATGAGATCCGACCCAGTGGCCTCGTGCTGTACCGGGGGCACAGAAGACTGGCTGCCAAACTCTCTTATCAAAAGCAACTTGTCTTCCTTCGAGACGTTTCTGTTCTGATTAGTTTATTTGTTTTAAAGTTTATTTACTTAGAGAGGGAGAGAGAGCAGGGGCGGGGCAGAGAGAGAGGGAGAGGAGGAATCATTCCCAAGCAGGCTGCAACACTGGCAGCACAGAGCCCAACTCGGGGATCGAACTCATGAACCAAGAGATCGTGACCTGAGCCGAAATCTAGAGTCCAAAGCTTAAGGACTGAGCTACCCAGGTGCCTCCTGATTAGTTTAATTAAAAAAATTTTTTTTTCAACGTTTATTTATTTTTGGGACAGAGAGAGACAGAGCACGAACGGGGGAGGGGCAGAGAGAGAGGGAGACACAGAATCGGAAACAGGCTCCAGGCTCTGAGCCATCAGCCCAGAGCCCGACGCGGGGCTCGAACTCACGGACCGCGAGATCGTGACCTGGCTGAAGTCGGACGCTTAACCGACTGCGCCACCCAGGCGCCCCAAGTTTAATTTAAAACAATTACTTCCTTATGGAACGTGCAGACAATCTATGTGAAAATCTTACACAGCAAACTCTTTTTAAAAAATCTGGGACGTGGCTTCCTTTTTTCTTTTTGGCAAGATGGTGACCCTGCTGTGTTCTCCTCATGGCCATGGAGTAGCCGTTTTTAAATCGTTAGACGTGGTGCTTCTTGGGTTTCACATAAACACATTTCTTCCTGGTACTCAGCGCTGGTGAATGGCTGAAATATTTCTTCGCAAAGTAGAAATGAGAAAGCGCAAAGAGATGAAATGAGTCACTTCTCGTAATTCTAAGTCATTTTTGGGGTGTGTGTGCTCTTGGCCTCCTTCCTCCTCCACCTCCTATATGGCCGCGGACTTGGGTGGAGGCCCCCTCGAGCAAGCTGTGTGGCCTCTCAAAGACTCCCAAATCCAAGATCCCTTCTCCTCTAACGGCCAGTGAATTTATGACAAAATCAGGGCCCTCAGGTCACCGCTGCCGTAGGCCAGGAATATTACCGCCACTTGGGATTTTGACAGAATCCTGGTTGGGCCTCACATGACCCGGGCCACCAAGTTTACTGTGGGTCTTCCACCGGCCGGAGGCCTGAACCTGACCCACGCGTTCCCATGACACTTCCAGGCAGGTGTCAGTGTTCCACGTGGGCGAGCCCTCGGCCGTCAGCCCGTCCAACAATCTCATTTTGAGGAGGCCGAGGGCCCTCAAGGACCACGTGCGAAAGTGAGTGGCCACTACTCACAGCGCGTCTCAGCTGCTCCCACTTTATGAGTCTGCGGGAGGCTGCCTGAGTTTTTGTAGGTCACGTGTGGATTCGCAGATGCACACGAGCTCCCCAGCAGCCCGGGGAGGGCTGGGAATGAGAAGTGAGCGTCTCACTGAATCCTTCTGTTGTCTCCGATCGCGCAGGCCAGGAGTAGGTATTTGTCATCCGGGCTGTTGGCCGGAGGCTTCTTATTCTCCACACGTTCTCTGGGGGAGCTGATGGCCACACGGGCCTGGGTTCCTGGGGCCCTTGATGTGACCGCCCTAGACTGCTGAGTTTTCATTGCCATTTCCCCACCATTACCATCAGCCACGAGTTTCGCTGAGCGCCCGGGCACCGAGCCCTGACACCCTCCAGAGCTGTAACACAGAGCCCTGTCTTCTAGAAGGCGGGCGTCCGTCCCGCTAAGTGGCCACTGCCACATGACGGGCAAACAGCCACACTAGGCCCCCGGGGCCCGGTGAGATGTGCACTTCAGGTGCCAGAGTGCTCAGGGATGGGAGGAGTCTCGGGCTCCCCTGGGGGACGGAGGCCAGCACGGTTCGCCCCTCTCCCTTTGCTCAGTGCCGGGGCAAACAGTGCCGTTGGTGTTGGAGCAGGATCAAAGCCCGCTTCTCGCTAACCTGCAGAAACGAGCAGGTAAACAAATGGGGCCCGTAAAATACAGAGAGACCGACAGGAAAGTTTGTCTCGCTGTGATCAGCAGCTGGCCCCTTTCCAGATTCCACCTGCTCTGGGCCGAGCCTCACGGTCTCGTGCCAAGGGCCTCTCGAGGCGTCTGGCACAGCCATCGGGTAACAGCGTGCCGGTGTTAGCCAAGGGTGACGGGGGCAGAGCCGCGCCGGGAGGAGGCGTCGGGGGGCAGCTCGAAGCCACGACCAGCAGGACCCACGGGGGAGGGTGAGGACGAGCGTCCCAGGCGGGGAGCGGCCGGTTGCTGACTCACCGTGCGTCTGGGAGGTGACTCGGTCTCCCCTGCTCTGCCCAGTGTGTGAACCCGACTTAGCGCTTGGCGTGCCCGCGGGCCTGCTGGCGTGAAAGGTCCCCACGTGGCCCGCATCTGATGCCACCGCCGATCCAGGCGCGCAGTCTTGGTCACACACGGAATTGAGCATCTCGTCCCGTCTGCGCAGCTTCTGAGAGGCCGTGCTGACCTTGCCCCAGGACGTGCAGACGGTTGCTCAGTTACTCGATGTGAATTTGTTCCCTGGGGGAGAAAAGGGACACGTCCGTCCCTTGTCTGCAGCTGCCAAACCCGGCAGCCCCCGGGCAGGGGCACGATCGGGTTGGGTCGTACGTGATATGAGACCTCGGGCCAGGTGAGTTTGGGGAGTGATACTGTGACCTGAGCCTCAGGCTGCTTTTCGCTGGAAGAAGAGGCATGGGGCTGCTGGTTTCTGAAGGTCTTGGCTGGGTTCCGCTGTCCCGCTTGTCTGGCTTGGTGCAGAGCCCAGATCAGCGTGGCCGGGGCGGTGGGGCGCGAAACGCAGGAGGACGACGCCCGCCGTCGGATGCCTTCTCTCCCTGGCCCTGCTCGACGAGGGCTGGGCCGCGGGTGCTGCTGGGCAGGGAGTCAGCGTCAGTTCCGATGCACACAAATGCCCTCGTCACATTGGCCGTCTGGATTCTGGAGAAAATAAGGCCTAGGGCGTGTGAGACTGAGGACGGGGTGGAAAGCCCTGGGCTTGGGTTGTGTCGGGTCACTTCCCGGGAACCTGGTAATCAAGCTTTCGTAACGTGGAGAAGCGTTTTGCAATGTTGATAATACCTGAGAAGAGATCTGTTTGAAAAGGATGAGCTCTCTCTGTTGACACTCTTGGCTGGCGTGTAGCACAGCTGGGACAGCAGGGTCGGGCAGGACACCTCCCAGCGCCCTTGTGCTGGGGGGAGGGGAAGGAGGGCCTGGTGGACCAGGCGAGGAGATGCAATAAAAGAGCGTCGACGGAGGGGCGCCTGCGTGGCTCGGCGGGTTGAGCGTCTGACTCTTGATTTCAGCTCAGGTCATGATCTCACGGTTCGTGAGTTCGAGTCCCATGTTGGGCTCTGTGCTGACAGTGCAGAGCCTGCTTGTGATTCTGTCTCTCTCTCTCTGCCCCCCCGCCCCCCCCCCAAATAACTAAGTAAATAAAAGCATTGATAAGGTTAACATGTAAGAGGTTGGATTCCCAGAGGGGACTATTTGCCTGACCCCCAGACCCCCACATTTCCCATGGGGCTCAGCAGAAGCTTAGCTTACGGAATCCGGACCCCATGCTGGACCCGCACGTACACAGAACCCTCCGTGCTTCCTTTCCATCGCGTCATTCAGGCCAGTGAAGTGATGTGCTGTGGAGTGTGGCCGGGGGCCGTAGCAGGTGCTCCGTGGTTTATCTCAGCTTCTCTGCCCACTTACGGTGTGGCCCAAGGCAGGAACTTAACCCCTTTTGGATTCAGGGGCCTGTAAGAAAGGAAATGAAAATGTCAGACCCTCCCTGGGGACCTGGAGCAAATAACCAATAAGAACACTGTGATGCTTGATCAGTATAATCCTGTTGGCTTTCTTAGACTTCCAGCAAGGTCTGTAGGATCGACAACTTTTGAGGCTTGCCTGCTGGGTTGCTGTCACGCTACCTGGTGGGATTTACTCCCCGTGAATGGCAGGAAGAGGGAGGTTCCTTCTCACATGTCTGTTACTTTCTGCCAGGTGGACATGTCACGCTGACGTTTGTACTGGGTTGGAGAGGGGTAGGTGTTCAATCTAAACCAACCAGACCCAGGCTCCTGACCGTGGATTCGTTTAGTTGATGGACTTCAGATGCAACATTTTTGCAAACGCCATCTTGCCTCCTGTCCTCCTTTCTTACATTCTCCATGGCACCCCACCCAAGACTGTGAACGTAACTTCCCATCGATGACTGATGGGCTAATGGATGGAGCCTGAGCAGTTAGCCCTTGAATTTCTTGATGGTTCTTGACGTGCAAAATCTGAGATCTGGGATCATCATCTTTGGATCTGACGTGGAAACGGTCTCTTCACAGCAGTTTCCTGTGCCCCTTTGGTCATTGATAAGTGTGGTCAACACTTTGCAAGTCTCCTATCTCAGCCGGGGCATGAAATACTCCAGGTGGGGCACACTATTACCATTGCTTCCTGTGCTGACAGATTGGTCACGTCTTTATACTGGTCTCCGGAGAGCCTCGTTTCCTCCTACGTAACATACACACCTAAATGCCCCAGGACCAGCACAGTTAAGAGCAACTGTCTTCCCCGTTGAAGGAAAGACCAGGGGCCGCGGAGTTCGATTACTTGTTCTAATTTTGCTTTGCGTACAATTTTATTTCCTTGGTGAGAGCGACTTCTTTACTTTCCTGTTGACGCTTAAGAGGCGTAGGGAGGGGGCCCTTCAACATCTGCCTATGCTTCACTTTCTGATTGCTTTTCCAGGTAGTGCCTCCAGTGAGGGGGCGATTTCCTAATGGGGGCTCTCAGGAGTCTCACTCTGGAAGTAGAATGGAATTTTTAGAAGGCTGGAAGACGGATGTTCATTTCATATACACACACGACGTCAATAACAGTGACATTTTAGCCAGTGTGTGGGGTTTAGTCAGGAAGAGAGCTTCATCCTCATTGGCTCATATGTACATATGGTAAAGCACTTGGAATCCTACCCGGCACACGATAAACACCCCGTGAGTATTCACGGTTATTCATATTCCCATCTTTTAGTATGTGTTCCACGGCAGGCTGCAGACGAGAGTGTCGTGGGAAGGGGACATCAACAGCCTGCCTCAGACTTATAAGCCCTGCGTTTGTAGCCCCAGGACGGAGGGGCAGGGGGGCCCCTCATCAGAGATGAGGTGCTACTTCTCCTGACCCGTGGCCTCCCCTGAACTGTTGTGTTCTCCACCCCTGCCTCGGCGTCTCCCATTGCTTGCTTCAGGGTGGAGAGAGGGGGGAGGGGCTGTGCCTCTGTCCCATACGCCATACCCAGCTCCAGGTTTGGGTTCTTGGCGTTTCCGTGCTCCCCCCCCCCTCGCTCCGCAGGCACAGTGTTGGCATGTTTGGTGAATTGACATGCTCCAGCGAGCAGCTCTCCGAATAGAAGCCAGGAACTTTCCAAAGGGATATGCAGATACGTCTCATGACCGAGTGAGTACTCAGTGCGTGTGGGCGCTGAGATAGTCACGGGGGACGGGGCGTCCTGCCCAGGAGCTCCAGCTACGCGGTCCAGGAGCTGGTGGAGCGTCAGGCTTCGCGGACCCCTCGTGGCTCACGGGACGCGTGAGACCCGATTCCTAAAGATGCGGTCACCGTCGTGAAAGATTCTCTTCCTAGGGTTACGCACCAGTCATTTAGCCAACCTGGGTGATACCACAGACTTCGCTCGGAAAAAAAGCACAGTTAGCTCACAGATGTCATAATGCTAAATAACTGGTTTGGCCGACTTGAACGAGCTGACTGCTTTCTTTTGTCGTCTCATAGCCACAGTCTGTGTGTCTGCTCAGCTTTCTTCTGCTGGGGCTTTTCCCTCAGGATCGCCATCAGGTTTTTCCAGTCTTCAGATGATTAAACTCACAGATGGCAGCTTCTATGTTATTATGCCACTGATTAGAGAATTGTTAAGGCAGATTTATTTCTCTAAATACAAACACATGCAAAACTGAGATCTTGGCCCAAACTTCGCGAGACACAATAGCGCATTGTTTCTCTCCTCAAGATGTGTTTCATTATATCCTTGTGTTATAAACCAGCAGTGCCTGGCATTTCTATTATGGTGGCTGTCACTAAGGAACTCGAAGCTCTTGACTGCGGTTTGGGGAAGATACTCGGCCTTTCTGGTGTTTTCCTTTCTGCCATCGTCACCAACATGCTGAGGTGCGATGATGTATGCAGAGCACCGCATCGCATACAGTGGCGCTCACTAATTCTGGTCGTTCCCTTTACCAGTCGTCTGATCTGAGCGATGTACTCGTGGTTCAACCTGCGTGGTCCTCGCTCCATGTTTCTGCATGCTTTCTTCCCTCCTGGAGCAAGGTGAGAACTGGGGTTCATTGCCATCTTTTCCCTTTGTCTGGTTAAAGTTTAATTAAAAAAAAAATTACTGGTCTTGGTCTCATGCCAGCTGGTCTCAAATTATTGTCCTTAAAAAAATAAAAGCGCTGTCATTCATTGTGCACAAGTATAATTTGGTATGTAGAAGCCCCCCTCCAATTTACGAATAAATTATTAACCTAATACAAGAGTTTATCAAGATTTCTGGATTCAAAACCAATATACAGAATTAAATCGTATTTATTTACATCCCCAATAGTTTGATAACGAAAAGAGTATCCAGGAATAAATCTAATGAACGACGCATACCACCTCTGTGGAGAAAATTATACATTTTTTTCAAAAGACATTGAGAATTCTAAATAAACAAAGAGCGAATACGGTATTCACGATAGGATGGCTTGATATTGTCAAATGTCACCTTCCCACCAAGTGCCGCAAAGATCCAGGGCAATTCCAATCAGAATCACCACAGGCTTTTGGGGAGAAGAAGTGATAGACATTTATATAAGGAGCTGAGAGAGTAAGGCAGATTCATTGTAACGCTATGTAAATAGTTAAGAGAATGGGTATCAGCAAAGGGAGAAACAAATAGACCAGTAGAGCAGAAGAGAGAGCTAGAAGCGGACCGATACATGGGGAAATGTATTGTACGACAGCCTTGTGGACAAGTGGGAGAAGGAAGGCTTATTTAAGAAATAGTGCTGAGATCATTGAAAGCCAGATGGGAGGGCAGCCATTGAATTAGGTCCCTGTTTTCACCATATACAAAAAATTAATTCCAACTGGATTAAAGATTGAAATGAGAAAAGCAAACTCTAAACATTTTAGGAAAGACTGCGGGAAGGTATTTCTATGACCTTGGGGGTAGGGAATGACTTCCTGAAGAAGACACAGAACACATAAACCATGAACTTAAAGATTGGTAAGTCTGACCGTATTTAACTAAGAACATTAGTTCCTCAAAAGACACCCCAGAGAGAGTAAGAACAAACAGAACAAAAACTACAGACTCAGATAAATTATTTGAAATATATATAACTGAAAAAAAAAACAACTAGTACCCAGTATATATAGAGAAATATTACAGATAAATAAAAAAAAGATAATTCAAACAAAAATGGGCAGGGGACTTGAACAGGCATTTCAGACCAAAGCAAACAGGATGAGCTGATAAACATATGCAAAGGTGCCTAACCATCACAATTTAGTAAGCCTCAACTTAAACCATAATGTGGTACCATTTTGTGTAAGCCAGATGGACAAAAATATAGAGTCTGACATTATCAAGTGTTCGCGGTTAGGTTGTGTGGGCCAGCAGGATTTCTCTTACAACACTGGTAGGAATGTGACATGGCACACTGACTTTGGAGAGCAATTTGTTTTTACTCCTATGATCCAAGCAATGGGCTCACAGTCCTACCAGTCCACTCCCTGGTGTAGACCCTGGTGGGAAGAGAATGAGCTTTGGGGTCAGACAGACCAGGAGCAGAACCCCGATTTTGATATCTAATGGTATGACCTAAAGCATATGACTTTTTGAGCTCCTTTATCTGTACTATGACAGTAGCAATAGAATGTTGTGTATAATGACTGAAAATTAATGGCACAGAGTAAACCTCACAAAGGGGTAGCTATTTTTATTATTTTCTGACTGAAGGGCAAGCTCATTGAGGACCCCGTCTTACCCTTCCTGTCACTGTGTATGATGGGTAGGCAGTAAAGAGAGGCTTGATGTGAATTCTCCCCTAAATGCCAAGCTCCTGCTCTGTGCATTTAATTGTACACAACCCTCCGTGCATCCTGCCACCTCCACGCCATGGAATGTTCTTCACCTGTGAGATTCCCTGCCTGCTACTGTCACATCACTGTGGCGTCTTCTCTGCCATAGCGTCAACCTTTGGCCTGTCATGTATCCATTCAGACAACAAATGCTATTGCCCTGGGAGGATGTGTCGTTTCTCTATGGATGGGCACCTTTTGTGCTTTTTGTGAGCTTCAAACCCGGCTCTGCAAAGAACACAGTAGAGCAGAGGGCTGCCGTGTGGACAGATCCAAGGAGCACCACTGAACTTCTCTCAGTGCGGCAGTCTCAGAGATAAATATATCCTTTCCTGAAACCTCATTAAAGTGTGCATTTGTCGTGATGAGCATTGAGTAACGTGTAGAATTGTCGAATCGCTGTATTGTGTACCGGAAACTAATATAATGCTGTATGTTAACTATGCTGGAATTAAAATAAAAAAACTTAAAAGAGAAAGAGCATGGCCTTTGAATGCCCTTCCCATGTCACACATGGGGCCACCCCCGCCTCTGGCCATCATGAAGCCACGTTCCTAGGCGCGCTGTTAGGGCCGCGGCATGAGTTTAGATGTACAAGTCAGCACACAGAAATCGGAGCCCAAGAGGATTAGATCTGACATTTGAACCAGTCTGGGCCTTCTTCCCAAGCATCTCCTCCAGTCCTTTCCGCCTCTCTTGATGTGACATCCTAACTTCTCCTTTGTAAACATCATGCTATAAATCCAAGTCTTTCTGAGCCAATATAGGACAACTGAGCATCCGGTTGGCCTGGAACTGAGGGGTTTCCTGGGAAATGGGACTTTGGGTGCTAAAACTGGGAGGTTTCTGAGCGAACTAGGACTGTTCACCGTAGCCAATCTTGGACACAGGCAGTTCCCGGCTGCGTGTAGGTGTGTCGTGGCTCACCAAAAAAGATCCGTCCCACCGGAGCCTCAGAACATGACCTTGTTTGGAATAAGGGTCTTTGCAGATGTAATAATTAAGATAAGGATCTTGAGCGGAGATCATCCAGGATCAGGGTGTGCCCTAAATCCAGTCAGTGATGAGGGTCCTTCCTAACAGGAAGAGAAGGAGAAGACGTAGAGACATGGCAGGGGTAGAGTGATGTCTGTAAGCCAAGGGACACTGACGATTGTCAGAAGCTAGGAGAGGCAGGGGCAGACCCTCCCTGAGAGCCCTCAGATGGAACCACCCTGGTCTCAGACGCCCAGACCCCAGAGCTGGGAGGGAATAAATGTGGGTTGTTTTAAGCCACCAAGGTTGCTTAACATCTTGCTATGGCAGCCACAGGAAACTCCCCCAACGTGGCAAGTGAGTTGGGGATGTTTACTGCGGAAAGCTGGGAGGGGGATTTTCGATTTCTTTTGTAGTTGGCAGCCCAGCCCACCCACCCCTTTGCTCAGAGTGAGCCAGCCTCTCTTTGTGGCCGTGGTCTGTGTTTGTTTTGGCGTGGGCTTCTGTTCACTGGTGCTCTGGGCACATTCGTGAGTAGTGCCCGGGGATGCCTGCAGGACCCCCGCCCCGTGCGCGGGCTGCATCGTAGGGAATGTGCCAAGCAGAGGCTGGGCCCGTGGCCTTGGATCCCTGACCTTCCTAAGCCAAAACAACAGTCTTCGACGACTCGTTTTTAGGGGATTCAACATAGGGTTTTGTTGGGCGGGGAGAAATGTCTCGCCGTGTAAGAAGGAAAAGAAAAGGGAATCTCTTGAAATCTCTGTAGGTTGCATTTTCTCTCTCTTTGCTCTCCAGATGCCGTTTTCTGCCCTGCCACTCTCGGCTCCTTTCCTGGAAGTACCCCTGCAGGGGTGTGGCAGCTTCTGTGGTCACAAGGACTCCGTGATTTGGAAATGGGGGGGGGGGGGGGGGGGCTTCCAGTAGCGTCTCCCCCGCAGATGGGAGTTTGAAGAACCCCCAGGGCTTCGGCTCGCACCCTTGGGAATGGCTGGCCTCACCCCTGCCCGTGCATCTCTGTTACGTATTCTTGTCCCCTCTTGGGACCCAGTATCCTGCAGATATTTGCACTCGAGGCTGGGTCTCGTGGTTACTGTTCGCTCAGAGCTGGAGAAAGGAGAAAGGGGGTGGGGAGCAGTGGGCAGGCAGGAAAATGATTGTAAAACGGTCACAGGAGACGGGAGGTGGTTAACGACAAAAGGAAACGCCGTCCCTCCATTAGAGTGCTATAATTTCCCCCAAGTACTGCCACAGAAATTGCACTTCAGACTCTCTGCCACGCATACACCCGAGAACAATTTACCTACATTGTTCCCTCTGTGTCGTCTGCGTCCTGTCCCCCGCGCATCGGGCACACGATCACTTGGTACCGTGGAGTATTCATTTCTTTTGCACTGACTTTGCTGCCAACACGTGCCCCCCCCCCCCCCTTCAAGTCACGGCCGTCGTCAAGTGCACTCTTTATTTTACGTCGCTTCTCGTGTTCCAGGCGCTTCATTTCATTGCTTTGCATTCAGAATTTTAGATGATCGTAGAAGCTGGTGATGGGGATTTCCTGCAAACGGAGTCTGCCCTCCTCCAGCGGCACTCGGTTCCTCCGCTGTCATCGGTGCTGGTGGGTGGAACCCGGGTGCCTCGGTGCCGAGCTCCAGCCCCGCTCTGCTATGCACTGCTCAGCTCTTGGGAAGTTAACTTGTCTTCCCGTTTTCTCTCCTCTAAAAACGAAGACCCGTGGAATCTTGGGGAGTATGTTGGCTGATGAAGTGACAGGCGCATCATGAGACGCACCCCCGTGCCGGGGCTGATGGATGTGGCTCAGACCGGTTGCACGGGACGCCTGCCTCTCAGACTGTCTTCCAACCCCTTGTTTGGAGCCCGGCTTCCTCACCTCCTGTGTGACGGCTGGTCCCGGGGAGGCCTGTGCGTGCTCCTGGAGTGGGTGGCCCTCTCGAAGGGGATGGGAAGGAGTGGTGGATACCACGTGGGTCCTGTTGATGGGACCCGGTTGGGAAATAAGACGTCCCAGGTAGTCTCTGAGCTGCGTGGGTCTGGAAGGGAGTCCCAGTTAGCTGAAGCCAAGAGGAGAAGGCCTTCTTACCTCTTCCCCACCAGCTCAGGGCTCCTGCCCGTCGGGGGACGGAGCCCGTAGCCTTTCCTGGTGACACACTGAGGCTGGGGCATTCGGGCGTTAGCGCCCGGTGCTTTTATTCTATCTGGTTGATGTGGTGGCGGCCTGGACCTTCACCAGCAGGTGACTGTTCTCATGTCTCCCCAAGGAATCTCAACGTCCTGTGTGTTCTCTTATCAAGGCTGCTTCCCAGACTATTCATGGCAAGTCCTCAGGTCATCTGCTTTTTCTTCCTTGGGAGAGAGGAGGGCCCCTGAGAACCTTGCTGGCCATGGTGCAAACCACACTAGTTGTGTGCGAGCGCTCAGCCTTGGGCTGTAGGAGCCGGGGGGTCTGCGTGGCTCTCCTCTTTTATTTTTATAGCAAAAAATGTATGCAAAAAGTATGCATAGTGGAAATACAAAGTTTGAAGAAGCGTATTAAAAAAACACCCGTGTTCTGTCCATCAAGCATAAGACATAGAATGTTCTAGTGCCCTTGAAGCCCCATATACATTGCTCTCTCATTGTTCCTCCCGCCTCCTATCCCCTCGAACAAAAATCTGTCCTGAGTGTATCGCTAACCAACTCCTTGATATGAACACGGCTTTTACCACATATCGTACGTTCAAATAATATATTGTTTAGTTTTGCCACCCTTTGAGCCTCATGTAGATGGAATCACACCGTATAATGATCACATAGTATTTTTTTTAGATCTGTTTATTTCTGCATTTTTTATTGGGAATTATATTCCTTATAATTTTATCTCTCGAGTTTTGGGTTTAAAACAACTTTCTTCGAGAAAGTTTTTTTTTTTTTTTCCCTCTAATACCTGGGGTATGTTAGGTCAACTCAATTTGACTTTAAAAAAAAAAAACACACGAGTAGTGTAAATTCTGACTCCAACACCAAATTCAGACGAGGCACTGTTTTCATTTCACCCATTCTACCTGGAACCAAGTCTGAGAGAGGGGTGTATGTCCATAGCTTTCTTCCGTGGGGTAGATGTTGTCCCCCAGGGTGACTGCCTGTGGTTGACAGACATCAGCCTGTTTCCTGCAGAGTTCTCTTACGTAGATTCCTACACCTAGCGGTGCCTGGTGGCTCAGTCGGTTAAGCATCTGACCCTTGATTTCGGCTCAGGTCATGATCTTGCGGTTTGTGAGTTCAAGCCCCGCGTCGGGCTCTGCACTGACAGTGCGGAGCCTGCTTGGGATTCTCTCTCTTCTCTGCCCCTCTCCCGCTTGTGCTGTCTTTCTCTAAATAAATAAATAAACATTAAAAAAATATTTAGATTCCTGTACCTCTAAAACGCGAGGCTGGGGATACAGCAATAAAACAGTAGAACCGACATTGGTTAGCTGTTGCCACCGCAAAATTAGTGGCTTAAAATACCGATCATCTATTGTTGCCCCCCGGGTCTGTGCAGTGAGCTGGGGTCTGCTGATCGAGGCTGGGCGCAGCTCCGCGTGGCGCCCGCCTGCGTGTTGGGTTCAGCCCGCTGCATGTCCTCGGATCATTGGAGCCTTTTCTCCTCTTCCTCTTCCTCCTCCTCTTCTTTGAATTGACATGTAGTTGACACACAGTGTTCCATTAGTTTCAGGTGTACAACTTAGTGACTCGGCAAGTCCCCATGTCACACTGTGCTTTGTCTGCCTCCGTGCAACGCCATCAGGGCACCACTGACTTGTCTCCGTGCTGCACCTTCCATGCCTGTCATTTACTAATATGGCCAATGGAAGCCCGTGTCTCCCTCTCCCCTTCTCTCACTCTGCCTTTCCCCACCCCGCCCCTTCCCCTCACAGTCATCGCTCGTTCTCTGCATGTGGGTTCTGTTTCTGCTTTTTGTTTACTCATTTGTTCTTTATTGTTTTTTTTTTTTTTTTTTAGATTCTGCACATACATTAAATCATGTGATACTTGTCTTTTTCTGTCTGATGTATTTCACTTAGCATAACACACTCTCGGTCGGTCCGCGTTGTTGTAAATGGCAAGATGTCACTCCGTTGTGTATATGCATCACGTCTTCTGTATCCATTCATCTATCAGTGGACACTTGGATTGTTTTCATATCTTGCCTGTTGTAAGTGATGCTGCAATAACCATAGGAGTGCATGTATCTTTTTGATTTCGCGTCTTTGTTTTCTTTGGGTAAATACCCAGTATGGAATTACTGGATCAAATGATATTTCTCGTTTGGATTTTTTGATGAACCCCCATACCGTTTTCCACAGTGGCTGCACCAGTTTGCATTCATTCCCACCAGCAGTGCTCAAGGGTGCCTTTTTCTCCACATCCTCACCAACACTTGTTATTTCTTGTTTTTCTTTTTCTTTTCTTTTTTTTTTGTTTTTTTGATCCTAGCCATTTGGACAGGTGAGGGGATATGTCATCGTGGCTTTGATTTGCATTTCCCTGACGATTAGTGGTATTGAGCATTTTATGTGTCTGTTTGCCATCTGTATGTCTTTTTTTGGACAAGTGTCTTTTTAGGTCCCTTGCCCATTTTTTAATGGGGTTATTTGTTTTTTGGTGTTGAGTTGTATAAGTTCTTTATATGACTTCAAATGTTTGTAACTCCTTATTGGATATAGCACTTACAAATATCTTCTCCCATTTAGTAGGTTGCCTTTTTGTTTTGTTGATGGTTTCCTTCCCTGTGCAGAAGCTTTTTATTTTTGGTGGAGTCTTAATAGTTTATTTTTATTTCTGTTGCCCTTGTCTGGGGAGATATATCTGGAAAAATGATTCTATGACTGATGTGAAAGAATGCTTATGTTTTCTTCTAGGCGTTTTATGGTTTCAGACCTCACATTTAGGTCTTTAATCCCCTTTGAGTTTATTTTTGTGTGTGGTGTGAGAAAGGGGCCCAGTTTCATTCTTTGGCATGTAGGTGTCCAGTTTTCCTGACACCGTTTATTGGGGAGACTGTCTTTTCTCCCATTGGATATTTTTTTCTGGTTTTGCCAAAGATTAATTGACCGTATAATTGTGGGTTCATTTCTGGGCTTTCTGTTCTGTTCCATTGATCTGTGTGTCTGTTTTTGTGCCAGTATTTTACTATTTGCTCACTACAGCTTTGTGGTTATCTTGAAATCTGAGATTGTGATACCTCCAGCTTTGTTCTTTCTCAAGATTGCTTTGTCTATTCAGGGTCTTTTGTGGTTTCATACAAATTTTAGTCCATATGCTTGTGTTTGTTCTCTGAAAAATGCTGTTGGTATTTAAAAAAAAAAGAATATATGTGTGTGTGTGTGTGTGTGTGTGTGTGTGTGTGTGTGTATTTTAAGTTTGTTTTTATTTATTTTGAGAGAGTGCAAGCAAGGGAGGGACAGAGAGAGAGAGAGAGAGAGAGAGAGAGAGAGAGAGAGAGAGATTCCCAAGTGGTCTCCACACCATCAGAGCCTGACACATGGCTTGATCCCATGAACCATGAGACCATGACCTGAGTCGAGATCGAGAGTCAGACACTTAACTGACTGAGCCACCCAGTTGGTACCCACTGTTGGGATTTTGATAGGGATTGCATTGAGTCTGTAGATTGTTTTGAGTAGTATGGATATTTAAACAATATTAATTATTCTAATCCATAAGCATCGTATATCTTTCCAATTATTTGTGTTGTCTTCAGTTTCTTTCTTCGGTGTCTTCTAGTTTTCAGAGTGTAGGTCTTTCCCCTCCTTAGTTAAGTTTATTCCTAGATATTTTATTCTTTTCCATGCAGTTGTAAATGAAATCGTTTTCTTAATTTTTCTTTCTGCTGCTTTGTTATTAGTGTATAGAGACACATCCGATTTCTGTGTATTAATTTTGCATCCTGCAACTTTACTGAAATCATTTATCAGTTCTAATAGTTTTAATAGCTTTGGGGTGGACTCTTTCGGGTTTTCTTTTTTTTTTTTTTTTTTTAAATTTTTTTTTTAAAAGTTTATTTATTTTGGGTAAAGGGAGAGGAAAAAAAAAAAAAAAGGGGGAGGGGCAGAGAGAGAGGGAGACACAGAATCAGAAACAGGCTCCAGGCTCTGAGCCATCAGCCCAGAGCCTGACGCGGGGCTCGAACTCACGGACCGCGAGATCGTGACCTGGCTGAAGTCGGACGCTTAACCGACTGCGCCACCCAGGCGCCCCTCTTTCGGGTTTTCTATGGATAGTATCATGTCATCTGCAAATAGCAACAGGTTGACTTCTTCCTTACCAGTTTGGATGCCTTTTATTTCTTTTTCTTATCTGATTGCCTTGGCTAGGACTTTCAGGACTATGTTGAATAAAAATGGTAGGAGTGGACATCCTTGTCTTGTTCCTGATCTTAGCGAGAAAGCTCTCAGTTTTCTTCTGTTGAGTATGGTGTCAGCTGTGGGTTTTTCATGTGTGACTTTTATTATGTGAACAGTGGCAGAAGGCCAAGACTGCTGGGCATAAAGATGCATGCCACTTAAGGTCCGGGCCTTGCATACTTAATTTCTACCCATATCCCATTAGCCACAGCAAGTCACATCGACCCCAGGGGGGAAGGATATACACGCTTCCTCTAGTGGAAGGAACTGCAAAGTCACGGGGCAGATACAGGTAAGGAATTCGGAATAAGAATTCAGTGTATAAGAGCTCCCGCTCTTTCCCTGTTTGTCATTGTGTGTGGATCTGTGCTCACGGAGCTTCATTCTCAAAAGTTTAACTGTCTCGAGGGTTGGGTTTATTAATCAAGTATGTTCAAGATCTCTCCGGTGGAATATTCCAGACGGAACATTTCCTAAAATTAACAAAAAGGAAAAAGAAAAGCAGAGGAATACTAACTCACGCTCACCGACGCTTCCTCTTGCTCTATCGGCTGCTGAGCGGAGGGCTCCTGAGAACAGGAATTTATGTGGCAGCCTTGTCCCCTTAAAACTTGCCCCTCACGGGCCTAGGGTGTCGCCTAGTCTGCGGAGTTCTTGTGGATTACCTGGGGCTTCTTCGGCTGGGATGGGGAGGAGAAAGGAAGACAGAACTCAACCGCATATATTTTGTATTTTGGACATTGCTTCTTGAGCTACTGGTGAACAAAAGTCTCTAATTCTGCAGGAAATTACTGGGATCTGAATTGGTTCATTTTCAGGATATCTAGATGTTTGGCATATGTATTAAAAAGAGAAATTAGGTGGTGGCTCTTCATGAATTAAAGATTATTTGATTTAATTTAATTTTAAAAGGACTTGGCGTAAATGCTTTAAGTAGCATTTTTTTCCAAAATGTTTTTAAAATTTCAATTAAAAATCTTTGGTTTCCTTACAACTTTTCACAAGGTTTTTGTTTGTTTTTCATCGCATAAAACAGGAAAATCTTTGCAGATCTGGAACGATTTTTTCCCTCTCTGGTGATCACTATGTATTTTTAGCTATTTAGTTTAATTAAAAAAAATTTTTTTAATGTTTATTTATTTTTGAGAGAGAGAAAGAGAGACAGAGTGTGAGTAGGGGAGGCTCAGAGAGAGAGGGAGGCACAGAACTCAAAACAGGCTCCAGGCTCCAAGCTGTCAGCCCAGAGCCCGACACGGGGCTCGAACTCTCACGGTCTGTGAGATCATGACCTGAGCTCAACCGCTTAACCGACTGAGCCACCCAGGCACCCATAGTTTAATTTTTATTTAAAAAATGCTTAAGGATTCATATATGGTTCATTTTATACCCTTGCTCATTTCTGTTACTTTAAGTCATGAAGTTTTCACATGAAGCAGGATTCAAATGTCTTAAAATTGGCCTGTGTTTTCACGTTGCTTTAATTATCTCTTGGTTTTTCGAAACTATGTAAGTGAGTTTTTTTCTTTCTGCCAAATTGTTGGGATGGGGCTCTCTTTTCAAGGCCAAGTGAGACATTATTGTAACCTGCATTTTTGGTAGACTGACACCCTTTCAGCACCACACAGAGATCACATTGTTAGCGAGGGCCCCTGGGTGCCTCATGTCTTTGCTGACATGTGCCCAAAGAAGAGGAGAGAATTCTAACTCCAAGAGTGATTTAGGAATTTCACTGCAAAGTAGCTGCTCCTTTTCATCTCCCCAGCTTTATTTTTTCCCCATCAGCTTCTGGGTTTTGATAATTATCATTTGAGTGTCCCAGTCATACTGTTGTAGGCTTTGTTAAAAATAAAATGGGTGATCAGAGAAGGAAACAGCTAGAAAATCCACTGACGGTCAATTTCCGTGTCCTGAATGGTTTTCTTTCATGGTGCAATCCCTTTCCCACTCTGTTTCAGCACCGAGCATTATTCCCGGAAGGACTTTTGTGTTTTCTAAGAGTTCACCTGCTCTCACTACTCACTTATCTCCTGCCTTGAAGCCATGATGTTCATTCCAAGCATCGTAATCTTTTCACAGCAACTCAGTGTGATTTCACACACACGAGGCTGTGGCTTCTATGGAAGAGTAAGCGGTGTAAAATTATTAACCCCTTGGGACAGGGACCCCACTGCACAGTAATCTCCTTAGCAACAGCAGAAGACAGGAAAGCGGACAGCGTAAGTGGTTTGGGGATAATGCAGCATCCGATTTGATAATCTGTCCTCAATGCCTCCAGAACGTAATCCCTACCAGAAATGATAGCCTTGCCCGAAGAATTTGGGGCCGATTTCTCTAGAAAAGGTGGCGGCCTTGTGCAGGAAGGGCCTAGGAATGGGGTTGGGGCCATTGAAGCTAAAGTCTTGCCCTGCGGTGGTGGGCCACGGGGTCCGTGGGGCTCCTAGAGAGACAGCATCACGAGCTGGGTAGCAGTGTTCTGCATAGATGAAGGCGATTCTGATGTGGGTCTGCTTTCCTTGTGTTTCGAGGAGGAAGAGCCACACATCACATTGAACTGGGTGTGTGAATTAACATTCCCAGCCTCCCTGTCATTAGCAGCAACAAGAATAACCTGAGGGTCTTGAGGTCTTGCCCAAAGACCTCTGACCTCCACGATTGTCGAATACCCTGTTTTCAGTTTACTGTGTTTCTGTTTCAAGGAAGGGACATTTCAGCCACAAGAGGAGAGTCAATCCAAACAGTTCAACTGTTTTTTCCACACCTGCTGGGCGTGCGACACAGGTACCTAGCATAATGGGCTGCAACCGTATTTGATGACACTGGAGGTTTGTGCTACCCTTTGATACATGACTTACCTATAAAAGAAAGCTGTTAGGACTGGTGAGTAGCAGTTGCTCAGAAAGAAAATATTTCCCTCTGAATCACCACTAATTTTGGAAACCTCACCACAACCGATTGATCGAGCCAGGCAGCCTTCTTCGCAAAGCGCAATGAAACGGAATTTTGGTCTAATCGTAGATGCGGTTGTAGGGTGGGATTTGAAGGCACCTTTTCTCCTTTGTCGAAAAGAGTATCACTGAAGAAATTCCTGAGAAGCCAGCAGGGATCCAGACTTTGTAGAACCCTTCCATTACCCCGTTCAGTTCTTATTACTGTGATTTTCTACTTAGGGAGTGTATGGACTTGAAAAAATCATCTAATAAACATCGATAGCAGCAAATTAGAAGGGACCAGATGCACCCACTCTACTTAATCGGTGTAATCAGTAGTGGCATGCAACATCCAGGATGGAAATTGCGAAGTTGAATTGTGGCTTTGTGGCTCCAATGAGTTTTTGCGGTCTCAGGTTTTTCCTTCCTCGTTGAGTAACTACATTATCTGGGGCTTCTGTGTTTTCCTTTCCCATTTACTTGCGTGTTTTCTTACTTTTATTTGGAGGGTGGGAGGGGGTTCAATTAAAACTCCTTTCATGGAGTGATAGGTTCCAATTATTCTGCAGGAGAGCTGGGGGTCTATTCTCGGGGTTTTCTTAATTCATTCCAAAGACCCACAAAGAGAGGAGTGTGTGGAGTAATGGAAACTTAGATGTCTTCCTCTTTTTGATGATGAGTAGTACAGATTGGAAAGAGAAGTAGCACATCTCTGCCTCGAAGAATCTTTTCTGGTTTTCCTCTGCTTAGACATTGTTTTCTCTGGGAAGCCACCCCCACTGCCCCCACTCGACCCTCTGTCCTTCTTCCAACTCTAGGCCTCCCTTCCCCTGTGTTAGTAGTCACTCTAGTCTGTCTTGCAATTGCCCATTGATTGTCTGTAATTTCTTCCATTTGGGACACGGGACTGTGTCTCGTCACCTGTGTATCCCCAGCATCTAATGCAGAGCCTGGCATTCAGCAAGTGCTGACTAAAAGCTGCACTGAATGAATGAGTGAATGAATCGAGGTAGTATCTGTGTCGTCAAGGTGGTGTGGGCTCTTGCACACCTCATTCCTTTCCGCGTCCCCGGTGCCTCCTGGGTGCATCTGCTATCTCTTGCTACCGTGAGCCACTCCAAAACTTTGTGACTTAAAAAATAGTCATTTATTTAGCCAAGGTTTTGCCGACTGGGATGTTAGGCCAGGCTCAGCCGGGTGGTTCTTGGTTCTCTCCCACGTCTGCTGTCAGCTTCCGGGTCAGCCGGGGACTTGTGATCTTTCACCTCCTGAAAAATTAACCCAGGCTTATTCAAGAGGCCACGGGGTGGTGTTCCAAGAGGGAGAAGTGTGCATGATGTCCTGAGGCCTAAGCTTAGAAGTAGTGGAACACCACTTCTGCAGTATTTTGTTGGCTAAAGAAATCACAAGGCCAGTTTAGAGGGAGGGGAGATCGAGTTCACCTTTTTAATGGCAGGAGGTTCAAAGTCACATTGTAGAGGGCAGGGATAGAAGAGAATAATTGAAGACTTTTTTTTTTTCCAAATAATTAGCCAAAATCTGGGAAAAATCTCTCAGAGAAGATAAAGTTTCTCTTTGGTTCCATTTTCCATCCCTTTCTTATCCTTTGCCCACTTCTTGATGGCTGTACCCTGTTGTCAGCCGGGTACTCAGGCTTTCATGTTTCATGTTGTCCTGTCAGCAACCCGTTCAATTGACGGATGGTTGCTATACTGTTGCTATGTTACCGGAAGCCAGACTCTGTAGCAGTGAGCAAGTGAAACATAGTTCTTGTCCTGTACTGGGAAAGATGTTGGTGTGGGTAGAAATTCCCAGTGTGATTAGTTACAAAGACACGTAGGGAACGGCCGACGACCGGCCGTGGAGGGTATGGTGTCGAAGGTGGGACTATCGTGGAAGGTTGGAGATGCTAACCCAGGAGCGGCGATGAGGCAGGAAGGCGGCGTGGAGCACTTCCCAGGGAGGGCAAGCACGGAGGAGGCCCTGAAGAGGGAAAAACATCCCCAGGAGCGGGGGAGATCAGGTCACCCAGGGCTGCGTGGGCCATAAAGCCTCCTTCTCAGGAAGGGTGAAAAGCTGTTGAAGGGTTTTAAATAGGGAAAGGTAGAACCCGATCCACTTTGAAGAATCTTCCTGGCTGCACAGAGAACAGATTAGGGGTCTGCAGGACTGGATATGAAATCCTTTCCATTCTCTACCATCCAGACGCCAACACCCCGCTTCCTCAAAACATTAAAAATAGAACCACCTTGTGATCCGGCAATTTGGGTGTTTATCCAAAGACAACGAAAACACCTGTTTGAAGAGATACGTGTGCCTATGGTTATTGCAGCTTTATTTACAGTAGCCAGGAAAAGGAGGCAGCCCAGGGTCCGTGGGCAGATGAATGGATAAAGAAGACGTGGTGTGGGGCCATCTATGGGTGGCTCAGTCGGTTAAGCATCCGACTTTGGCTCAGGTCATGATCTCGCGGTCCGTGAGTTCGAGCCCCACGTCGGGCTCTGTGCTGACCGCTCAGAGCCTGGAGCCTGTTTCAGATTCTGTGTCTCCCTCTCTCTCTGACCCTCCCCCATTCATGCGCTGTCTCTCTCTGTCTCAAAAATAAACATTAAAAAAAAAAAAAGACATGTATCTATCTATATATACACACACGCACGTATACTTATACGTATACGTACACATACATACACGTATACACACATACACATACGTATACATCTACATATACACATCCACATGGTCCCACAGTGGAATATTACTCAGCCATAAAAAAGGATGAGCTCTTGCCATTTGTGACAACATGGATAGACCTGGGGGGCATTGTATACAAAATGAACACACAAAACGAAACAAAAGCGGACTCCTAGATGCAGGAAATAAACTGTTGGGTACCAGAGGGGCTGGAGAAATGGGTGGAGAGGACTAGGAGGCACAGACTTCCAGTTGTGAAATTATAGGTCGTGGGGATGTGACGTGCTGCATAGGGAACATGGTCAGTCACACCCATGATAACTTTGTATGGTGACAGGTCATAACTAGACTTATGGTGGGGATCGTTTTGTGATGTATAAAGATACCAAACCCATATGATGTACACTTGACATGAATAGGCTACTGTCTGTCAGTTCCACTTCAATAACACAAGAACGTCATTCTCTCTCCTGCCCTGACCAGGTGTGAGGAAGAAAGCAATCTGACTAAACTGAGTTCTCCACCAGGATTGCCCATGACCTTGTCAGCAGGACTTGTTCAAATAAATCTTTAATGAACACTTCTAGGTCCTTCTGAAGCTCCTGTTGGAAGGCGTCCTGTGGAGGTGGAGGGGACAGGGACGGGAAAGGGAGGGGGGGAGGGAGTTGTCCTGCCCACGCTTGGGCCACCCCCGTTCCTTCCACTGTGGGGCCCTGCAGGGGAGAGGGCTGCGGGCTGCAGAATGCTCAGGCCTCAGAAGAGGCTGAACTTCATGGTGAGGGTGCCCGAAGCCTGTTCTGGGCAACTTCCTCCTTGCTGCTGACCTGACAGTTGCTTACTTTTATTTTTCAAACCTTTTTTTTACTTTTAAAGTTTATTTATTTACTTTTAGAGAGAATGAGAGTGAGAAGGGGAGGGGCAGAGAGAGAGAGGGAGAGAGAGAAACCCCAGCAGTTCCACACTGTCAGCGCAGAGCCCCCACCTGAACTGAAACGTGGAGTTGGACGCTCAACCAGCTGAGTCACCCAGGCGCCCTCTCTTTTAACCCTTTTCTTAGGCGTCATTTTAAAACCTTTGTAACTTGTGGGGTGCTCGGGGAGCTCAGTCGGTTAAGCGACCGACTTCGGCTCGGGTCGTGATCTTGCAATTTGTGAGTTCGAGCCCCGCGTCGGGCTCTGTGCGGACAGCTCCGAGCTGGAGCCTGCTTCGGATTCTGTGTCGCCCTCACTTCCTCGTGCTCTGTCTCTCTCTGTCTCTCAAAAATAAGTAAACGTTAAAAAAAAATTAAAAAAAAAAAAACTTTGCAACTTGTTAGAACCTTTTACTATCTTAGGATGATGCCTGGCTCTCAGGCGAAGCAGAGATCTTCCTTCTGGCTTTGCTGTGTGGGAGCGTCTTGAAGCATCGCCTTACAAGTTTCAGGGTGTCACTGGCCCGTTTTATTGGGAGTAACTGACCCGTTTTTGTGGCTGGAGCAAACCAAGCATGTGTCCACAGCAGGTGTCCCTTTCCAGCTGTCCTCGGGTCTGAGCGGGCCACAGAGGCAGGGTGGTGGCTGTCCAGCTTCCTCCAGATGACACATTCACAGCCCCTCTCCGGCCAGCGGTCCCTTCGCCGGTGGCCCGTGGGCGCCCTTCTGGAGTTTTCTTTTCAGCCCAGGTCCTGCTTCTCAATCATGTTCAGTATTGGGTTACTTGCAGAATGGAGTCATTATCTTTAATGTTCAATAACTGTGCCACAAAGGTAATGTAATAAAATTCGAGAAATGTAATTTAGAGAGGCTTTCTACTCAAGCCTGCGTGTGTGTGTGTGTGTGTGTGTGCGCGCGTTCAGTCTTTCATAACCCCGTCCCCAGGGCTAAGGAGAACCTTGTTTTCCTGCTGCTTCTGCTTGGGTTCTCCTTTTTATTTTGCTCTCATTTTTGCTTGGCAGTGTCCTGAGTGATCTGTGTCAGTGGGGTGTTAGTGTCGGGAGCTGGAAGGCGTAGGGACGTCGGGCGCTGAGGATGCCCTGAGCTGTGCATCTGTGCTCCGGGCGTGGGTGTGGGTGGCGGAGATGGAGTGCTGTGGGCTTGAACTCTGTGCTTTTCGTGCACATGAACGCTGTACCTGCTCTGGGTGACTTGACTTGACCCCCAAGCCTGGGCTGCTTCGGCGTCGTCTCTCCAGACAGAACGTAGCCGCACAGCAGGTGGACGGCTCTTAAATGCCTGGGCGGCAAAAAGCCTGGTACTACAGAAGGAAGGTTCCTTTTTTCCTTTTATTTCGTTGTTCTGTGGAGGAACGTAAAATGGAATTTAGTCATTCTGATCTACGTTCTTGGAGGAAGCATCGTGATACACAGGCTTTGAATTTGCAGATCAAAACTCTGATTTCCCCTGGGCGGCGTCCCCTGGAGAAATAAGGCAGTTGGACCGTTTTGAGTTGTTCCTTTAAGGGGCACAGACCATAAGGGTGGCCCTGTTTCGCATCCCGAGGGGCTGTGGACAGGAAGTCAGTGGCAAGGTTCAGAAAACACTTCGAGCTTTTTCAGAGAAAGGAGCCATAGAGACGGAAGGCCCTGCGGTGGCGTTGGACGCCTCCCACGGGGCCTCCAGGCTCTCATTCCGCGCCAGTCGCCAGTCGTAAAGGGAGCGGATCTGTGACAAGTTCCCCGCCCCCCCCCCCCCCCCTTACTCTGTTCTCAGAGAACGAGCCACAGGGTCCAGGTCTGACTATCCACGAGAGTCCCCTCCAGCAGCGAATCTGCAGTTTTCATCTTACATCTTTGAAGGAGTAGGCGAGCCCCCCTTCTCAAATTTTACCGCTTTTCTTTTTCCTTCTTCTTAAATTGCTTTATAAATAACGAGCTGACTTGTCTTCTTAAGGAGTGCAAGTTAACAAGACTGCCCTTGAACGTCCGCGCCAAACGGAATCCGGTACAGAGCAGGCGTTGGCTTTTCCATCTAGATCACTGGGGTCTCTTCCAGGCCCCCCACCCCGTGCTGGGGCTGAGGAGGGGAGAACTGGTACAGGTGGGGGGTGGGGACCGGTTCGTAAAGGAAAGGTTAAGAAGACCACTTTCGAATTTCACGACACTCCGTTTTCGACCCCTGTGATGTGTTCTTTTTTTAAAAAAATTTTTTTTTTACATTTATTTATTTTTGAGAGACAGAGAGAGAGCACGAGCGGGGGAGGGGCAGAGAGAGAGGGAGACCCAGAATCCAAAGCAGGCTCCAGGCTCCGAGCCGTCGGCCCAGAGCCCGACGCGGGGCTTGAACCCAAGAACCGTGAGATCGTGACCTGAGCCAAAGTCGGATGCTTAACCGACTGAGCCACCCAGGCACCCTCCCTCCCACCCACCCCCCAACCCGTGATGTGTTCTTAAACATGTCCTAGTCTCCTCCAGCTTCTGGGGAAGGACCGCGGAGAGTGAGAGCCCTAAGTAGGGTGTCGTGCCAGTCAAGACCTGAATAATGAAGCACAGACTTGTTAAAGACCTTTATTTGGAATGCAGAGAAATTATCCTTTTTCAAACATCAGACACAACCTTGTATCTTCTAGGGACATATTTATACACACCATTGGCGTAACATTTTAACTAAATAATTAGATACTTGAGTTCAACAAATGGTCAACTCAGGCAGCTTCTTAGCTGGTTTTTAACCAAACCGAGCCCGTCAACTGCTTGAATCAGACCGTCATTTGTGTGCCAGAGCCGGGCCTCACGTGACAAAGGTGAAGCTGATCTGTGATAGGCGGCTGGGGTCAAACTTAAGGAAGATCCAGAGAATTCCAACCACGGAGCCGTTGCACCTCCCGCAATAATGAAATGAAGTCATAATCCCCACCCCTCGAGGTCTCAGCGGCTTTCACGTGAAGTGGTATTTTCTGTTCACGTTGAAAAGCACACCAGGGGCGCCTGGGTGGCGCAGTCGGTTAAGCGTCCGACTTCAGCCAGGTCACGATCTCGCGGTCCGTGAGTTCGAGCCCCGCGTCGGGCTCTGGGCTGATGGCTCAGAGCCTGGACCCTGTTTCTGATTCTGTGTCTCCCTCTCTCTCTGCCCCTCCCCCGTTCATGCTCTGTCTCTCTCTGTCCCAAAAAAATAAATAAACGTTAAAAAAAAAATTAAAAAAAAAAAAAGAAAAGCACACCAAAGATGTTGATGCATTTGGCAGGCGCGAGGGAGGTGATGAGAGAGGGCTTCCCAGAGGCGTTTGGGCGGTAGAGAGAATTCCACTTGGGGTTTTCTTACGTTCTTTTGGAAACATCGCTTTTCAGGGACTTGAACTAATTGACAGAAAGAGATCCGTTAAGCATACTTAGAAAATTCGTTTCTTCTGGTTTTGCGTAGACTGGGTTTGCCTGAGAGCCCCCTTTTTTTTTTTTTTGGACTTCATTCTCAGAATGGCTTGGGCAGATCTGCTTTGACTTGATGGCTTTGGGCGTAAAGAGGCCTGGAGGAGTGTGAGACTGCTCTGGGAGTTAAGGTTTGCTAAGACAGCTCTGGTTCACACTTGAACTTGCGGGGACGTCTCTGCCTCTCCGTGATTCGTCCTTATAACCCTGCATCAAGCCCGCTGTTGCGATGTCGATTTCAAGGTGGGTAGGTCTCAGCGAATCTTCTGTGTGGTTGTTTGCCAGCCTACAGTACATGAGCTTACCTGAATTGGGCTCCATTTGCGGCCCAGACTTTGGGGAAGGAAGCTTTAGGGTCCTGGAGGTGGCTGTTATCAGCGCTTGCTAACTCAAGTCTCCCCTCTCCGGCTGTGTAGTTGAGATCCCTTGCTAAAACGTTCTGAATCTCCATGATTACAGGGTAGCACCATTTAATACCAGAGGCAAGCAAAGCCGGCAGAGGTGTGGTTAGTAATCTGAGTGGGGATGATAAGGGCCCCAACAAAGAAATTACCCTTGGGATCCTCTGCTGGCATCCCAAGTCTTCATGGGATGCTGGGACCGTTCGGTCAGGAACAAAACTCTTCGTTAGTGAAGTCGACCATGTTTTTTCTCCTGTGCATCTGCTGGTTTTCACCCCCTCGTCTTTATTAACTTCACTTCCCTCGCCCAGAACTCCATCCCCTCTCCTTGGTAATTCACGCCCATCACTTTCTGAAACGGCCCAGTCAAAACCTCAGCTCTTCCCAGATCCTTTCTATGGCCCCACTGCAGCGCTCTATAATTTTGTATTTACTCTTTAGTGATTTCATTTACGTTTGACTTCGTCGATGGTACGTTTCAGAGTATTTGTGGGCCAAGGCAAGTAGAGCTGACCCACTCAAACTAAATTGTATGAACCACACTATGTTAATTTTCAGTTTCGGGGATTATGTTCTCAAAAAAAAAAAAAAAAAACCCTGGGAGCGATTATCGTTGTTTCCATCGTATAGAGGACGAAACTGACATTCAGAGAGATGCAGTGACTTCACCAAGGTCACACAGCATGGTGAGGGGAAGAGGTGGGATTTGCCTCCTTGTCTTTTGACGCCGTGCCCAGTATTCTTTCCGGAACCACACCCTGCTTCTTAAGCGTGGCTGACCAAATAAATTTCGCCTTTGAAAAATTAGGACTCACAGTTTAAAAAATGGAAGCCTTTGTTAGCAGGAAATACCCTTCTGAACACTATCCCCCCCCCCTCCCCCGGGAAATCATTGGACTTAGAGAAAAGGTGTAGGCACAGCCTTCAGAAAAAGATGTTCTCAAGGTTTATTTATTTCTCTCTCTCTTTTTAATGTTTCTTTATTTTTGAGAGAGAGACAGAGACAGAGCACAAGCAGGGGAGGGGCAGAGAGAGGGAGACACAGAATCGGAAGCAGCCTCCAGGCTCTGAGCTGTCAGCACAGAGCCCCACACGGGGCTGGAATTCACGAATTGTGAGATCGTGACCCGAGCCGAAGCCGGACGCTTAACCGACTGAGCCACCCGGGCGCCCCTGAATTACTTATTTCTTTATGAAGCATTCGTCAAATGCCAGTCCTGTTCCAGGTACCACGCTGGTTGATGGGAATAGGGACAGTGTCAGATGAGGACAGCATTCCTGCCCTTCCCCAAGGGAGGTGGGACCCACGGTGGCCGACTTCCTGTGTGCTTGTGAATCTGGTAGACGGCCGGCCGCTGTTACGGCCAATGTAACCTTCCTCCGCTACAAGTAAGCTTACACTATGCAAAAACTGGTCTTCGGGGTGCTTTGGTGGGTGCATAGATACGCAGTTACACACAGTGGAATATTATCCAGTGTTGAAAAAAGATTGAACTTCTGACACAGGCTTCATTCCGGCACGTACCAGGAACCCCAGAGACGTGCTTCGTGAATCAGGACAAGTGCTGTGTGATTTCGCTTCTATGATAGGCAAGTTCACGGAGGGAGAAAGTACAGGATGCCTGAGCCTGGTAGGAGGCTTTCAGTTTGGGGGCAATGAAAACGTCCTAGAGATGGAGAGCAGTGATCTTTGCAAAACAACGTATGCACTTGCTGTGGACCCAGATGCCTCAAAACGGTGAAAGTGGTAAATTTCGTGTCGCGTGTTTTGCCACACACACGCACGCACAAATGATTCTCCAGAATGTTGCCCACGGTCCTTAGAAACACGTTTAAAAGCAAGAGGAAGATGGGCGGCGGCGTGGCGACCGGTCTGGGGAAGGCGGAAGAGACCCCACGTGCCGCCAAGGGGTTTTCGGAAAGCAGAAAGCGTCGGGATGAACAGCCTTCCCGTGAGACGCGAGCTGTTTCGAGAGTGTTCAGAGCGGTTCTGGGGAGGGCCAAAAACTGGACCAGGATCTGGGTAGCTCTTTCACAGTCGGTTGGGTAATGAGAAGAGCTGTTCGCGGAGAGACGAGAGCACATGTACTGGAAGGCTGCCTTTGCTTAATGTTCCACGCAATCCAGGAGGCCAGATGGCATTTTATGTGGTTTTCACAACTGTGATTTTGGATTGATTACTCAACCTGTTTGTGTTCCTAACCCAGCTCCCTGCCTCCCGCCTGCCTGTGAGCATCCCCCGCCTTCCCAGAGCCGGCTTTGAACGGTGGCATTGTTGGGTTTTTCCTTGTGATCGCCACATCAGTGCCAGCCTCTCCGACCTGCAGACCCATTCGCCTACCCAGAGTCTAGCGCGGAAAAGAAAACCCCTTTTCCAACAGGTCTGATCAAATGAATGGCTTTCGCTTTGCGTTCCTATTCAATTCTGGATTTATTTTTTTCAAGCGCGGGTCACCCGCTCGATGGGTCCTGAGAGGTCCTGCTCTGATCCCGTGTTGACTTTCCCTTGCCTGCTGACCTTCCGTCATCGGGCGGTGGTTTCGTAAGAAAAGCTAATTCATTTTCTATATAAAGCATGAAAAACGGAATCAAATAGAAGTAATAAAAGGCAACATTTGCACGGCATGTCAGAATTTTCAAAACACTTTGCCCGTATGAAATCTCTTTCGGTCTTTTTTCACCTTTCTGCATCTGGTACTTTGCCCGGCACTTGACGTAGCCATCCTGAGAAAGAGGTGAGCACGTATCCCCACTTCATATGAGGAAACTGAGGCACAGAGAAGTTAGGGAGTATGCCTGAGGCTGCACAGCTACCGCTGGTTAGAGCTGGATCTGGAGATTGTATCTGCTGGGTTCGCACCCAGTGTTCTTTCCACCATCCCACGATATGTACAGGAAAAGAAAAGCCAACGTAGCATAAATAATCTCCGCATTAAAGCACCATTTTGAGCTATGTTCGGATCCTTGTTGTTCTTTATTTTTATTTTTTAAAGCTTACTTTGAGAGGGCACGCACAAGTGGGGGAGGAGCAGAGAGAGAGAGAGAGAGAGAGAGAGAGAGAGAGAGAGAATCCCAAGCAGGCTCTGCACTGATGTGCACAGCTGTGGGGCTTGAACTCACGAACCGTGGGACCACGACCCGAGCGGAAACCAAGCATCAAACGCTCAACTGATTGAGCGGCCCGGGCGCCCCTCATTGTTGTACTTTATTAAATATAAGTCACAGTGGCCATTTGAGCGCTGCAAAATTTTCTTTTCGCTTTTCTTTGTTCTTCAGTAGCTCTGCGGTGAGGGTCTTTGCTGGGCCCGTTCCAACAGATGTGGGGAGGGGCCCGGAGGCAGGGGGCCTGCTTTGGCCCCTGCGACTGGGCTCCCGTTGCCCCGGCAGGGAAACTTCTCGAAGTGCTGGCCAAGCGGGCTGCCGTGCTGCCCGGCCAAAATTCTGGCACCACACCAGGAGCGCGAGCGTCGTGAGTGCGTTATCTTCATCCTCGTGCGTCTGGTGTTTTGCCCAGTGCTTGACGTAGCAGGAACTCAGTAATTATTTGTGGAGCGGAACCTCTGAAGATATTGGCTCCTTCTTGGAGGGAAGTACCGTGTATTGACTTGCTTGACGAGAACTCACTGTAGTAAGATTTCAGACGTAGCCCATTCGTTGCTTCTTCTCCCCCTACTTTCCCCAGGAGGTTTTTCCTGTCTTTAGTTCAAGTTCCTCTTAAAACACAACCATCATCCTTTTGTTGGTAGGGGCGGAAATGAGCTAAAATCTCCTTGGAGGACAGTGAAGTGCGATGCTAAAGTGTGGACCCTCTTCTGTGGTTTCTGCGGCGCCCCCTGGTCCCCCCCCCCCCCCCCCCCCCGGCCTGCAGTGTGCCGGAGGGGAGGCTGGGGCTCCCTGGCCGTGGCACTCTGGGTTATTACAGTGACAGAGTTTGGACCTGAGCTTGAGCAGGGATCATCCTGTTTCCTGTTGGAATCGATTTTCTGTCCAACTTTCATTTCCTATTCTACATTCCTCTGGGGTCAGAACAGCTTTGTCAGACAAAAGCAGGGCTTTCCTCTTTGGAGATATTCCTGGATTCTCTTCAGCCATGTGTTTATCTAAGTGGACAGCCAGGCGATGCAATAAAGTGTCTGCCCAGCCAAACTCCGGCTGTCCTGCCTGATGTCATGCTATGGGGGCCAGGCTCACGGGCCGGAGCCCCAGGTCGCCCTGTCGCGCGCCCTGTGTCTTCCCTCCCAGGTCCGTCTTCATTTGTCAGGTGGCCTTCCTTCTCTGCAGCCTGCGTCGGAGAGCTCTTCAGGAGACAGGAAATGTTATCAGTTCAATGTTCACTGCTTAAATGAACCTGGTTCAAAGCTTAGCAGCCTGTTGCTGACCTCGAACTGGATCTCACAGAAATCCCTGCTCAGGCCCTGTGCCTTCCAGTTGTGCCTGGTTATTTCCCAGTAAACGTTAAGATCACAACCTCCAGACCATCCGACGGTTGCCGAGATTTGTGAAGACAAAATCCTTTAGCAGCTTGAGAGGCTAAGTAGAAGCAGCCCCGGGTCCCCAAGTCTCCAGTCCCCACGTTTGTTTGAGCTTCTCGGTCTCAGTCCCAAGGCCTCCGCGCATGTGCTGGGATGTCCGAATCAAATGGGACAGCGACATCAATAAGCTACCATTTTGTCAAGTTTTCCAAAGACGAGGAATTTCATTTGATCTGTTATTGCGACTTACGTCAGCACATCTTCTAGCGTCGTCTTCCGTCATGTTTCTTGGATTTACACACAGTAGACTACATCGGCTTATTTGCTGCTTCGCAATCAAGGCCCTGTTTCCTGATGTATGATCGTAACGACAGGATTCTACGGGTCGGTATGTTGCTATCAGCGGTAGTCAGAAAAATCTAATGTAAATTTATTGTAACACCATAAAGGGTGCAGGCCCTTTGGGCCTCAATAATCTCTCGTCGGGAGAGAAAGCTGGTGATGTGGCGAAAGTCTTGCAGGACTTGTTTTGGTATTATTTCTAAAACATGGTGGCTAAGAGTACACAAACATGTTTGTGTGAATTGAGTCACGCAAAAGCATCCAGTTTTATTCAGCCATAAATCGGACATTGCGTCATTTGGACACAGGATTGAAGGAAGGTGGTTCCATAAATTTAGCGACAAAGAAAGGCATAGCTTGCTTGTTGCTCGGCCCCCCACCCCTGTTATCCGTCATGGAAGCAGTAAGGAACACTGAGGAATTTTCCCCTTGTATCAGGGAATCGTGGTCATTTCTTCCAGAACATGAAGAAGTCTTGGTGGTAGAGATGGGGAATGGCCTCAGTATAGTGATTCGGAAAAACCAGAAAAACCAGGACATTTGAGTTCTGTTTTCAACGCTGCTTCTAAATTTTTTTAATGTTTATTTATTTTTGAGAGAGAGAGAGAGAGAGAGAGAGAGAGAGAGAGAGAGAGGGAGAGAGAGAGGCAGAATCTGAAGGAGGCTCAGAGACTCATGTGGGACTCGAACTCACAAGCCGTGAGATCATGACCTGAGCCGACGTTGGAGACGCTCAATTGACTGAGCTGTCCAGATGCCCCTCTCAGTTCTGCTTCTAACGTGTTCAATGACCTTGACCAAATTTCTTTACCTCACTGGATCTGCATTTCCTTATCTGTATAAAGAAATTTCCAGACCAGGGTTCTTAAAGATCCTTTCCAGTTCTGACACTGAATTCCGTGCATCAGCGTACTTGACTTATTTGCACAATCTTAGAGGAATTAATTTGGATTCATTGACTGTTTGCATCTGGGTAACTTGCACACCTGAAGAACGTCTTCATTCTTCTTCTTCTTCCATTAACTAAAGGAAACATGCTGTGGAGGAAACGAGGAATCCCCAGAAACCAAAGCTAAGAGAAACCTCTGTTTCAGAGCACGTGCTCGTGAAATGTCTGCGTCGGCACTCCAGCCGTGTGGGACGCCTCTGCCCCCGGTAGCAGGTCCTGAGGTTTCGGGGCTGTCACTGGCTCTTGTGCTATGAAATGACACCTTGTTCAGCTGTGTGACAACAACGTCCAGAGGGGAAGGCGTGGAAGCCTGTGAGGACACTGTACCGGTACAGGCTTCCCCCCGGAGCAGATGTGATACTTCTCAACCTGGTGACTTTGTTGGAAGGTCTTCCAACTCCAGAGTCTTCTCCACTTCAAGTGAGGATCCCTGGGGATGCTCCCAGAGTAGCTGATCACCTGACACTAAAGAAAAACAAAAAAGCATTCCTGTTCCAGGAGAGGAAACCAGCCACGTACCCAAGGGGCACATTCTGCATTGTCTTTTGGAGAAAGGAAAATACAGTCGTGACAAATGAGTCTGATGGAGTTTCAGATGGATTTCTGTCTCATTCTTTGACGATCTCAGAGAGCCAAGTTTCGGAACATCCCCTCCGGGCTCAGGTCTAATCATGGAGGTTCACAGACATCACAGTAACTCAGTCTCCTCTCTGGTCCGGCCAGGGACCAGAAAAGACCAGAAAAAGGCTCACCGTTGATGGCAACACTGATGGGGAGTCAGGAGGATATTTTTACTCTGGAAGGTGTATCCGACTAATGATACAAAATGGACTTGGTATCATTTCAGATTCTGCTCTTGAATCCATAGAGTGACCGAGGAGGAAGGATTCCTCGTCTTTCCTTTTGCTCTCCCCCTCTTTGCTTCTGAATATCTTTTCCTCTTCTCCTTTCTCTGCGATCTGTTCTCCATCAGTTTACAGACAAGCCCGTGTGGAAATAAAAATCAAATGACCCGCAAGCGTCTCTTACTGTTGTGCCAGCTCTCCATCCGCTGCCAGCTTTTTGCAAGAAA
>NW_024412436.1:10970786-10996485 GCF_014898765.1 Herpailurus yagouaroundi
TGTTCAATGACCTTGACCAAATTTCTTTACCTCACTGGATCTGCATTTCCTTATCTGTATAAAGAAATTTCCAGACCAGGGTTCTTAAAGATCCTTTCCAGTTCTGACACTGAATTCCGTGCATCAGCGTACTTGACTTATTTGCACAATCTTAGAGGAATTAATTTGGATTCATTGACTGTTTGCATCTGGGTAACTTGCACACCTGAAGAACGTCTTCATTCTTCTTCTTCTTCCATTAACTAAAGGAAACATGCTGTGGAGGAAACGAGGAATCCCCAGAAACCAAAGCTAAGAGAAACCTCTGTTTCAGAGCACGTGCTCGTGAAATGTCTGCGTCGGCACTGCAGCCATGTGGGACGCCTCTGCCCCCGGTAGCAGGTCCTGAGGTTTCGGGGCTGTCACTGGCTCTTGTGCTATGAAATGACACCTTGTTCAGCTGTGTGACAACAACGTCCAGAGGGGAAGGCGTGGAAGCCTGTGAGGACACTGTACCGGTACAGGCTCCCCCCCGGAGCAGATGTGATACTTCTCAACCTGGTGACTTTGTTGGAAGGTCTTCCAACTCCAGAGTCTTCTCCACTTCAAGTGAGGATCCCTGGGGATGCTCCCAGAGTAGCTGATCACCTGACACTAAAGAAAAACAAAAAAGCATTCCTGTTCCAGGAGAGGAAACCAGCCACGTACCCAAGGGGCACATTCTGCATTGTCTTTTGGAGAAAGGAAAATACAGTCGTGACAAATGAGTCTGATGGAGTTTCAGATGGATTTCTGTCTCATTCTTTGACGATCTCAGAGAGCCAAGTTTCGGAACATCCCCTCCGGGCTCAGGTCTAATCATGGAGGTTCACAGACATCACAGTAACTCAGTCTCCTCTCTGGTCCGGCCAGGGACCAGAAAAGACCAGAAAAAGGCTCACCGTTGATGGCAACACTGGTGGGGAGTCAGGAGGATATTTTTACTCTGGAAGGTGTATCCGACTAATGATACAAAATGGACTTGGTATCATTTCAGATTCTGCTCTTGAATCCATAGAGTGACCGAGGAGGAAGGATTCCTCGTCTTTCCTTTTGCTCTCCCCCTCTTTGCTTCTGAATATCTTTTCCTCTTCTCCTTTCTCTGCGATCTGTTCTCCATCAGTTTACAGACAAGCCCGTGTGGAAATAAAAATCAAATGACCCGCAAGCGTCTCTTACTGTTGTGCCAGCTCTCCATCCGCTGCCAGCTTTTTGCAAGAAACGCCTACGCTCTGAAGAAAAATCCACTGCTCGCAACGGATTCACCTCTTTTCTTAAAAATGTTTATTTTTGGGGCGCCTGGGTGGCGTAGTCGGTTAAGCGTCCGACTTCGGCCAGGTCACGATCTCGCGGTCCGTGAGTTCGAGCCCCGCGTCGGGCTCTGGGCTGATGGCTCAGAGCCTGGAGCCTGTTTCCGATTCTGTGTCTCCCTCTCTCTCTGCCCCTCCCCCGTTCATGCTCTGTCTCTCTCTGTCCCAAAAAATAAATAAACGTTGAAAAAAAAATTAAAAAAAAAAAGTTTATTTTTTTAACTTATTTTTAAAATGTTTATTTATTTTTAAGAAAGAGAGGGAGACAGAGTACAAGCAGGGGAGGGGCAGAGAGAGAGGGAGACACAGAATCGGAAGCAGGCTCCAGGCTCCGAGCTGTCAGCACAGAGCCCGACGGGGGGCTCGAACCCACGACCTGGGAGATCATGACGCCCCGAGACAGCACCAATACTCTTGACTCCATTTCCAATCTGGAAAATCTTTCCCCGTTTTGGCTTTCTCTCACATGGGGCTGATGAGTCTTAAGTGGAGTGATGTATGTGGATCCCTCAGAAGCTGCTCACGGAGTTAATAATAAACATTAACTGCTCTTGGTATTTGGGGGGCACTGGGTTTCCTGGTTCGATGCTCCCTGCCTCTTTCTCTTCTGCTGGTTTCCTTTATCCTCCCTGCTCCTGTCCTCAGCCCAGAGTAGATTTCCCATGAAACTGGTGAGGTTTGAGCTTTTTGGGGTCTCTTGCCTGCACGCGTCACCGCACGGTGTGGAGCAGGCGTGCTGTGTGTTCCCATGCCGTGTGTTTTTCTCGGGTTTTCACCGCGGGTGGCAAAGACTACCCCCTTCCACCCTGTTCCCCTAGTCAGGAGGGGTTGGGAGAGCTGTGCACGCTGCTGACGGCCCGCGGAGCCGAAGTCCTGCCGGAGGTCCGTTTCGCTTGCACGCCATGGGTTATGTTTACGTGGTCCCCAGTCACCTCTGTGTCTAGTGAAGTTAGTGCCGGGATCCCTGTGTAGGAGTGGCTCCCTCCTGCCCACCGTGCCGGCTCGCCCAGGTCCAGAGTCCACATCGCAAGATGAGAACGTTATCTGGGGTCAGCACCAGAAGTGGAGGAGAGAGGTATAGAGCCAGAAGCTGGGCTGTGGGAACTTTTCTAAACCACCCCGTTTAAACATCATCCCTGTGCTGGGAGAAGGACTGAAGAGTCTCCTCTCCGTAAAAACTGGTATTATGAGCTTGTTGTCATGTGAAGAGAAAATCAAAATTATACTGACCGAATATGTCGAAACGTGCACAGGTGGCAAAAGACAAAAATAGGTGAATTGGGCTATGTGAAAAATTAAAAAAAAAAAAATGTTTGTGTCAAATGAGGTCATTGAGAAAATGAATAAACAGCCCACAGGATGGGAGGACATTTTGCAAATCATTTATTTTATAGGAGACGTGTATCCAGAATATATAAAGAGCTCTTACAACTTAATAATGAAAAAGGCAGCCAAATTCAAAAAGGAGTAAACAGACCATTGGTTGCCAGAGGGGAAAGGGGTTGGGGCCAGCAGACAAAATAGGTCAAGGGGATTAAGAGGTACAAGCTTCCAGTTACAGAATAAATAAGTCACGAGGATGAAAAGTACAGCATGAGGAATATAATCAGTAACATAACAGATAGTAACTAGATTTATTGTGGGGATCATTTCATAATATATAAAAGTGTTAAATCTCTGTGGTGCACACCTGAAACCAATAGGATAACGTATGTAAATTATATTTCAGTTAAAGAAATTGAACAGGGGCGCCTAGGTGGCTCAGTCAGTTAAGCGTCTGACTCTTGATCTCAGCTCAGGTGATGATCTCATAGTCGTGAGATCGAGCCCCCCGTGTTGGGCTCTGCGCTGACAGCTCAGGGCCTGCTTGGGATTCTCTCCCTCCCCCTCTGCCCCTCCCCCGGCTCGCACTCTCTCAAAATAAATAAACATTAAAAAAAAAAAGGAAAGAAAAAACAAAAACGAACAAAGCATTTGAATAGACATTTCTCCAAGGAAGGTATATAAATGGCCACAAATACATGAAAAGATGTTCTACATCATCAGCCATCAGGGACATGCACGTCAAAGCTACACTGAGATATTACTCATACCCACTAGGGTGCCTAGAACAACAAAGACAGACGATATGAAGTGTTGGCCAGGGTATAGTGACATTAAACCCTCGTACGTTGCTGGAGGAAGTGAAAAAGGTGCAGCCAAGGTGGAAACAGCTTGACCGAACCTCAAAAGGTTTAGCGTAGGGTTACCTTATGACCCTCCAATTTTCACACCCCAGTATATACCCAGGAGAAATGAAAAAAAAAAACAACAAAAAAAAAACCATAGTTCTACACGACAACTTGTGCACAGACGTAGATAATAGCCAAACCGTGGAAACAATCCGTATGTCCATCATCTGACGAGTGGATGGACAAAATGTGGTGTATCCCAAAAACGAAATAGTATTTGGCAATAAAAAGGAAGGAAGTAGGGATACGCCCTACAACGCGGGGCAATCTTGTGAACATTCTGGTAAGTGAAAGAAGCCAGACGCAAAAGACCCCACGTTGCGTGATACCACTTTTATGAAATGGTCGCAGTGGGGAAACCGGGAGAGAAAGTAAGCACAGTGGTATTACCAGGGACCGAGGTGGGGGGTGACAGCTCGTGAGTAGGGGGCCTCTTTTGTGGGGGATGAGAGTGTTCCAAAATCAGTGACGGCTGTAAGCCCTGTAAACGTACCAAAACACATACGTGTTAAGGGGGTGGATTGTATAAGTGTGTAAATTATACTTCAGTGAAGGAGTTTGAAACACGTAGGGAAGGGAAAAAAAAGCTTTCAAGAGGTGTGCCCGTAACTGTACGATTTAGTCAGTGCCTTCCAGTGAAGTCCAAACTCCATGGCTTGGTTTTTCAAGGCGTGTTATCTCTAGAACTCTTTTCCTTCATTTATTGGTTCACTTGTAAACCTGATGCCTATTCCAATGCCGTTAATTCACCGTGCTGGCTGCGTCTTCTCCTTCCGGAGAGATATTCCCTTCATCCTTCTTTTGCAGCCCTCAGCATAGTCTGCCCTGTGTTCTGTTTATTTCTGTCTCCATCTCACTGAGATCTCTTTGAGGTCAGGAGATGTGCGCCCCCACGTTGGCATCTCCCGGAGCCCCGGCCCCTTGGTCGTATCCGGCTGGTACCTGATAAATTTTTACCTCGTGGTAGGATGAATGGATTGTGAAATTGTTAGACACGACCCTGGATCTGACACTGCCTTTACCTCCCTCACACGAGTTTTTCAAGAACAGCGTGAGATCAGACATACAAAGACGTTTCGGGAAACCCTTAAAACTCTCACCGTGCAAGGCATTATTATTATCTGTCACCCTGGTTACTCTTCAAATTAGTGTCAATCAACTTTTGGTGGCACACTTAAGATCCCTTATTGTCTGCGTTAGTTTGTCAGATGAGCTAATGCACTTTTTTTGGGTACGGTTGTCACTGAAGAGATTGGCAGTGTTTCGTAGCGGTAAACATTGGCAGTGTTTCAGCGCGGGGCCCTGACAGAGAGGGAATGGGGTACCAGAAGCTCTGTGAAAACACTTACATCCATCTCAGCAAGAAGGAGTTGTGATCTGCTAAATAAATTAGCGTTCTGTTCTGTTTCTCCACTCCCCTGCTAACGAGCGAGCCCTGGAGACTCCTGGTCCTGGGCGATAAGCCCCCGATACCCATTCAAGTTCAGTTGAAAGCTCCTTCCTCTGGGGATCTCAGTTTAAAAACAGGATTCCTTAAGTAAATATATTTATCAAACTAAAAATAGTTAAAATATACAGAAATGCATAGAGAATGAGGTAATAAACCTATGTTTAGCAAATGCTTTTTTTTTTTTTTTTTTTTTTTTTGGCCATACTTGCCGTGGAGGTTCTCTTTTTTTAATTTTTTTTTTTTATTTTTAACATTTGTTTATTTTTTGAGAGACAGAGACAGAGCACGAGCGGGGGAGGGGCAGAGAGAGAGAGGGAGACACAGAATCGGAAGCAGGCTCCAGGCTCCGAGCCATCAGCCCAGAGCCCGACGCGGGGCTCGAACTCCCGGACCGCGAGATCGTGACCTGGCTGAAGTCGGACGCTCAACCGACTGCGCCACCCAGGCGCCCCATGTGAGGTCTTTTTAAAACCCACGCAGTGACAGAAACATAAATCCACATCTTAGGTCCCACTGGCATTTGGAACACAGGCTACGAGGCATGAAGACTGCCTGGTGTGGCCCCGGACTTGGTCATGAGCTTCTCGGTACAGAGTTGAAAGAGCGGAATGGGATCAGTGACACGCTTTAGGGCTGTCACGCTCAAAGCAGGCTAGTTGCCCAAGGAGGCATGTCGTTTCTGGTACAGGTGCCTGGGACCCATTTCCCCGAGGTGAGAACTCCACCCCGACGGGGTGTGGAGGGGGACTGACCGGGACATTGTAGCAACGCGTGCAGTACTCTGAGCGGTGTGGGATGTGCAGGGAGCACAGCTGAGGGACGGGGGTTGACGTGACCAGGAATGCCGGTACCCAAGGGCTATTAGTGCCAATAATGCTGCCAGTGGCCTTGTGATGGTTAATTCTAGGGGTTAACTTGATGAGCCATGGGTTCCCAGGTGTTTGGTCAAGCATTATCCTCGGTGTGTCTGTGAGGGTGTTTTTGGATAAGATTAGCATTTGAATCCACAGATGGAGTAAAGCAGATTGCCCTCCCCGGTGAGGGTGGGCCTCATCTAATCAGGTGAAGGCCTGAATAGAACAAAAAGGCTGGTGCCCCTTTGAGTAAGAACAAACTCCCCCTGCTTGGCTGCCTTTGATCTGGAGCACTGTTTCTTTGTTTTTTTGTTTTTTTTTCCTGCCTTTGGACTAGAACCGAAGCATGGTCTCTCCCTGGGTCTGGAACCTCCTGGCCTTCAGACAAGGCTCTCCTGTATGTATGTGTCTACACACACGTGTGCCCACATACATCCCGTTACTTCTGCTTTTCTGTAGACCCCTAACACAAACATTCAATAGAGACGGAGACAGATAGCACGGGCCTGAGGTAATAGCTGTAAAATTTCTTTGGGCTCATAGGCTTGCTAACTGAAATCATTGAATGGAGGGAGGATTTCGTACTCTCTTGTCTATTAAGTATTCTTATAATAATAACAATATCAGGGCGCCCGAGTGGCTCGGTTAGTTAAGTGTCCAGCTCTTGACTTTGGCTCAGGTCGTGATTTCATGGTTCGTGGGATCGAGCCCCGCGTTGGGCTCTGTGCTGACTGTGCGGAGCTGCTTGGGATTCAGTCTCCCTCTCTCTCTGCCCCTCCCCCAATTGCACGCATTCTCTCTTTCTCTCAAAATAAATAAAAATAGACTTAAAAAAGGGGTGCCTGGGTGGCTCCGTTGGTTGTGTCTGACTTCGGCTCAGGTCATGATCTCACGGTCTGTGGGTCTGTGGGTTCGAGCCCCACGTCAGGCTCTGTGCTGACAGCTCAGAGCCTGGAGCCTGATTCATTCAGGTTCTGTGTCTCTCTCTGCCTCTCCCCAGCTTGTGCGCTCTCTCTCTCTCTCTCTCTGTCTCTCTCTCTCTCTTTCTCTCACATACACACAAATAAATACAACTTTAAAAACTTATTAAAAAATACTTAAAAAAACAACTCAGTAATAACATTTATGGCATACTTCGAAGCACTTTACGTATATTAGCTCACATAAGCCTCATAACGATATTCTAAGGGAACCGAGGCGCTCAGAGGTCTGGGAAGGCGTCCAAGGTCACAAAACTGGGAAACGATGTGATATTTTCAGGGTCCTAATCTGAGTAAAGCCGATCTTCCATTTGCTGCCAGGGGTGAAAGTAGGAGAGGGCCCCGTTGGGGAGGACCACACAGGTATTGGCCCTTTGACCCCAGGATTCTCTGTGTCTCTGGAAAGGAGGGACAGACACGTGCACAGTGCTGCTTGCTGATGGCAGTGAGAGAGCTCGCAGGAAGAGGGGCGCCCGCAGGAGGCAGTGTGGGGGCCGCCGGCTGAAAAGCGGTCACAGCAACTACTGATCCCCCGTCCCCCCCCCCCCAGCTGCGAATTTAGGAAGCACTTCCTGGGGTCACGCGCAGCCAGCAAGGACCAGAGCAGGGATGGCGGGGAAGTTGTTTGACGCGGAATTCGGTGCTTCCCGCACCACCCCGCTCCCTCACTGGTTCCGTCCGCACCTCGGGGGATCTCTACCGAGAGCCGGGTCCAAATCCCAGCGTGGAGCCCAAGGAGAGACCTGGCTTAGAGAGCGCACGCAGGTTCTCGATGAGCGGAAGGGGGGAGAGAGGTGAGGCTGGCGTCTCCCTGTTTGGGCATCGTTCTCGCCTCCTGGGTTTTTCCTTTGTGGTTATCCACTTCGTGGGATCCTAACCTCAGCTCACGAAGAGCACGCGTGACCCGCGGAGCAGTGTCCCGAGTAGGCCCTCATCTCTGCCATCGGCCCCCCTTGGGTCTGGACGGAGGCTCTCGCCGTCATCAGTGGATAGGACTGTGCTTAATAAAGCTGCCTCTGAAGTTGAGGCTTCTGAGACCCACGTGCTACCGTCTCCCCTGGGACAGGGTTCTGCCCGCTCTTTGGGGACCCAGGCTTATCTGCTCAGAATCGGCCGAGCTGGGTTGGGAGTGGTCACAGGTGTATCAGCCTGAGGGCTTCCTGGGGTCGTGGGTGGGGAGGCCGCGTGTAGGTCTCAGACCATCCAGTGTGGAGGTGGCTGTTCGGGGGGGGTAATGGGCACCGGGATTGGAGGCTCCTGACACACCGCTTCCCGGCCTGTCACCCTGTCGCCTCCCTTCCCGCCAGCTGAATATTACTTAGACACCCAGCTTCTGATTAAAGCTGCGTGATGGAACTTGTACCCAGGATGCGGCCGGTGGCCCGTGTCGGCTTGTTGGAGTTAAAAAATATATTTTAATTTGTTCCGTTCTCTGGGGAAATTATCTGCGCCCGCGTGTGATAATCAGCTTTCACAAAACCTGAAATTATTCGAGCCACAAAAATGAGATTTTTCATCTACATGAATGAAGAAGTCTTTTGCTCCACCCCCCACCCCAGCCTTTTTCTTTCTTTCTTTCTTTTGTTTTTGTTTTTGTTTTCTTGTTTTTTTTTTGTTTTTGTTTTTTGAGAGGAGGGAAGATTAAGAACATTTGAATTCATTCCTCCCCTTCTCTCCCAGGACACTGTCATTAACAGTTGTAACAAAATGCTTAGACCACTAGTACCTGGTGCAACATCTTTATGTGCATTTTTTTCTCTTTTTATCCTAAACTTCACGCCAACTCTTAAGGTTGGGGGGTGGTGAGTATTGCCCCCCGCTTCATGGAAGAAAGTGGGTCACTGGGAAGCTGAGATTTGCCCAAGTTCACTTGGCCGGTGGGTCGCAGAGTTGGGACCAGAACCCAGCTCTCCCGGCAACCAGATCAACACCCTTCCCCCTTACCAGGAGGCCTCGAAGGAACACTAGTGGGAGGGGGTCTCTAAGGGAACCGAGTTCGGGATGAAAGCGGATTCATGTCGCGCCCCGTCTGCACCCGTCAGGATCAGCTCCGTTAAGTTGTAATGCGAAATCCCAGTGGTTTAACTTGTTTATGCAAAGTCCCCTGTGGGTCCGTGTCCCCAAACCGCGTGGATCTCATGACCCCTCTGCGCCAGCATGAATCCTCAGGGGGCGCTGAGGCAGGGAAAGGGGGACCGAAGGGCTGCGTGTTGGGTTCTCAGGGCTTCAGCCTGGAAGGGACAGAGTTCGGTGCCGGCTGCGTGGCCCTGGCCAGGGGCACGAGGAGCTGGGCACCGTGTCTTCTGTGTGTTCCAGAAGGGGAGGAAAACCACGAGCGGTGACTGCCACGGCATCTGTAGGCCGGGGGGGGGGGTGTGTGGTCTGCGCTGGGGCGCGGGGTCCCCTCGGACAAGCACCTGTGTCACAGATCCCGAGGGAAGCAATTCCTACTACCAGAAGTCACGCCGGAGGCCCCTGTAAGTAGATGTTTTACGGGAATAAACCCCGCAGCCTCTCCTGGGTGTCTGGGTTCAAGGCTCGCAACGCCGGGTTTATGGAAACCATTTTCCTGGCTCAACCTTCCGATGATTCGCCTCGACCTGAGGAAGCAAAGTCTTAATGCGAGGGATTTGGCCCCTGACGCCTCCTTCGTGCTCATTGTTACACCCCCCACACCCCCACGCTGTCATCCGGGGTGAGCCGGTTCACTCTCTTCCCTCCCGGCCTTGACACGCGGTGGCCTTTGCCCTGCCGTGCCCCCCCCCGCCTTGCTCCTGCCTCCTCCCGTCACTCAGGTCTCAGCACCTTGGAGAAGCTTCTTCCGTTGTGCTCTGTCAGCCCCTCTGGGGAGCCTTATCAGCAAGTGGATCTTTGCAGGCTAGTATCCTGGGCGCGTCCGTGCGTCCCCAACTAGGTGGCAGACGGGATCAAGGGGAGCACTGGCCCCTCCGAGTGACACTCAGCACGGGCTTAGCTCGTCCACAGAGGTGACTGAACACACACGCGCGTTTCTTAAACACAGGAATGACATGCGAGGGGGCGAACGAGGCCAGACTAGACAGCGTGACGTGCTTGGCTCCCACGTCCTTCTCCGTCGGCGGCGTGCTAAGCCGTCATCAAGACGCTTGGTTTTGAGCTTGGCCCCTGTGTCCCTTGACCCCGGCGTCAGCGCTCTTGGCAAATACCCTGGTATTTCGCTGCCTGGCCTTAGAAGTGGCAGACGCACCGTGTTCTAATATGCAGCGTCTTTTTCTTCAGCAAGGTTCCAAGTCACGTGATGATACACGGTGAGTGGCAGGGTGCCCTCCGATACCTGAATTATTCGGCTTCTCATCCCCAAGTCATGGTTCAGTGGGTCTAGAGGTTCACTTTGGGAGGATAAACGTCCCCAGGATGGTGGTGATGGTTGCACAACCCTGAATCCCCTGAACTGGACACTTAAGAAGAGTTGAAACGGTAGATTTTATGTGTATTTTGCCATTGTAAGAATTAGATTCCCATTATTATATGTGTAGATATATATATGTATATATATATATGTACACACACATATGTAATTAGTAATTACATATAGAAATTATAATATATATATAGTATATATACTATATTAATTGCATTATTACCTATTGTATTGTCATAGGTAAGCGACAGGCACATGTACACCATTCAGTATAGGGCCACCTCACTAGACCGCAGGCCGTTTCACGCCACAGGCTAGCGTGTGATTGCTCTTGCCTGGGCCAAGTACGTTTTGGCTCCCTGGCTTCTTATTTGGGAAAGTTATTCCCCAAAGGAGACTCATTCTGGCTCAGTAGAAACATTCTCCGCCTCTTTCCCCAAGATGAAGACCCCAGCTCAGTGATTTCCAAATCTTTTTTTTTGAACTCTCAGTGACCTCTTTTATTTTTCCCCCCTCTGATAGAATTCGCTTTACAAAACAGTTTTTTCTGTCTTCGTCTTTGTCTGAGGGACTTATTTCGCTTAGCACATGATTTCACTCCTATGCGGAATGTAAGAAACAAAGCCAGTGAGCAGGAGGAAACCTAGCAAGAGAGGGACAAGCCGAGAAACAGACTGTGTGTGTGTGTGTGTGTGTGTGTGTGTGTGTGAGAGAGAGAGAGAGAGAGACCGAGCGGGGGAGGGGCAGAGAGAGAGAGGGAGAGAGAGAATCCCAAGCAGGCTTTGCACTGTCAGCACAGAGCCCACACAGGGCTCGAACCCGTGAACTGTGAAATCATCATGACCTGAGCCTAAATCAAGAGTCAGATGCTCAACCGACTGAGCCACCCACGCGACCCAAGACTCTTAACTAGAGAGAGCAAATTGCTGGTCACCAGAGGGGAGGGGGTTGGGGAGATGGGCGAAACAGGTGATGGGGATTAAGGAGTGCACCTGTCGTGAGGCACACAGGGCGGTGTATGAAAGTGTCGAATCACTAGATTGTACACCTGAAACTAATGTTACGTTGTATGTTACCTATACTGGAGTTAAGATAAAAAATAAAAAAAAAATTGGTTTACACCAATTCATACCCCTGCATTTATTAAGTAACAACTCATTTGTCCTCCTTGTGCCGGCATAGACACCTGTAACCGCCCAGCGGTGTTTGTGATTGGCTGGGACAGCTGGTCTCTCCACATTGATTCGACGTAATTGCTGCACTTGATAGAATGCATAATGAATAAACGTGTGGTTTCCCTGGGGGCTTCTGACATACCCAGAGCAGCTCCAGAACCCCACTGTCACCTTCAAGGAGACGAGGTGCCCTGCATTTCACTTGCTTCTGGCACGTTTCCTTTAAGAGTCCTGGTGCCTCGCTTGTCCGGCCCCGGCGCGGGCTCCCGGAGGCCGGGTGATGGATGCCCCCGTCAGGAGAGCATATTGGATCTGTTACGCACCAGTGATATACGATTTCAACATCTCAGGCGTGATTTGGATGCTCTGCACTCTCCCTCGCTGGAACTTTGCCGCCACGTTGTTTTTGTGCTTTGCTGCTCAACGAGAGGAAGATAAATCTAGAAACCTGCTTGAAAATGGGCATACTGTATTCAGTTGCATTATTAAAAGATCTTAAAGGCTGGGCCTTAATTTCCTTACCTGTAGAAGGAAGACGTTGGACTAAGCTTCCTTCCAGCCCCCGAAATTCTGAAATTCTAGCTTACAAATAAGCAATATGAAGGGGGCCTAATCACCCTTGGATTTTTCTGTCCGGCAGGTCCGGGAGCTCCTTTTCTGGGTTTCAGGAGGGTATGCTGTCCCTCAGGGTTGATTGATCTGTTTATTCTAAGCTTGAGGCGGGAGCTACAAGGGAGGCCCTTTGTTGGGGGCACTGCTGAGAAAAACAGCCTAAGCACCTGAATACCACCTTGGGGAATGGAGTGAGCCTAAAGGACACACGACTGGGACCGGTGCTCTGATTTGGCTGCCGGGAGAGGATCGAGTGGGGAGGCCAGGGGATGCCAGGGAACTCCAGGGAAAGCCAGGAGCTGTGGCCTGGGGCAGGGAGATCCTGAGTGAGCAGCCGGAAGGATTTGGTGTCCTTAACTCTCCAGGGGCCGGACCCCCATTCCAGAGGCTGACTCTCCTCTGTGCGCTTCTGGTCCCTTCCCTCGACCCCCTTCAGACTCGATGCCGCATCAGAATGTGGTGTTTCTTTCTTGCCAGCGATGGGAAGACTTTCAGATGCATAAAGACCTAAAACAAGAAAACTTTGCGAAAGTAGAACGGCCATCGGGTTTTATCTTTCTCTCTTCAACGGCCCTGAAAAATCGGGGCACACGTGGGAACTGAGCACTTTTGAGCAAGCTGATGTCTCTTAGATTACAGGTTATGCGTCACCTCATTTCCAGGTCAGAATAGCACTAGACCTGTCTCCCGAGGCAGACTCCTCTCGAAGCAGAGACGAGGCAAATCTGTTCTTTTCTTAGTTTGTGTGGCCCCTGTCGTGAGGGCTAAGAACTCTGAGATCTAGAGGATCCTGAAGGATATCAAGATTTAACTCTGGGTCAAATCAGCAAATATTTATTTACTTATTTATTTTTGAGAGACAGAGCGTGAACAGGGGAGGGGCAGAGAGAGAGGGAGACACAGAGTCCAAAGCAGGCTCCAGGCTCCGAGCTGTCAGCACAGAGTCCCGAGGACGCGGGGCTCCAACTCATGAACTTTGAGATCATGACCTGAGGCGAAGTCGGACGCTTAACCAACTGAGCCATCCCAGCACCCCAGCAAATATTTATTAAGTACACACAAAAGGCAGGCTCTGTAGACAAAACAAATCAACGAGTCAATGCAAGTACTTGCCCCTGGGGAGAAAAGGCAATACAATGAATGGCTGGCAAATACAGGTGTGAGTTCCACGGAGTCTCCACAAGATGAAAGAAGAGGAAGCTTCTGGAAAGAGAAGTGTGCCCCAGCATCCACGTGACTATCCCTCAGGGGCTTGGCTAGCTTTCCCCGGGGCTTCTGCAGGGCGCTCTTTTACCCCTGGGAAGTATACTCGATACAATCACTTGCCCACCAGTGTGTGTTTGCCTCCTGAGCTGCGGGTAACAGATCAGTGCGGGAATTGTCCTGGGGCTGAATATTGTGATTTTCAGATGCTGCCCTTTCACAGCGGGGACTTTGCTGTGACTCCTGAATTCAGGGCATAGAGCTAAGACAGAAAGCAGTGAGCACCAGTTTGGGAAACTCTGCCATACTCGTTCGGGTTCCAGGGTGGAAGGTGGTTCCGGAACCTCAGGAAACTCTGCATAACTCAGGTGTCTGTCATTCCTGAGATACAACGGCTGGGTTAGGTCAACACAGGCTAGTGAGACAAGATCCACCAAAGCGAAGCAAAGCGAAAAGGGTTTCTCGAAGACGAGGACAACTTACTACTTAAGACTAGCCTAGACCAAGATTTACTAGGGGGAAAAAAAAAAAAAATTTGCATTTTATTCCTAAAAGAGGAACAGCCTTATAAAGAGGAAAAATAAAATAAAGGGATATTTGGATCTTGGTTCTTGGGGGGATTTATATCAGTCTTTATATCTCTTCAGGTTAACATTCATCTTTTGCTTGGCAGAAACAGCTAAGATTCATGAAGCATCAACGGTTGTTCTCTTACAGGAAAGATGCATTCTGAGGTTCCAGGAGACTCCACGAGAGGGGAAAGCTTTCCTTTCGAAGTCGGGTGATCTAGCAGAGTAACAGAGATCAGAGCCATAGAAAGGTCTACAGATAGGCCACTGGGAGAGGTGGGGACGGGAAGGCAGGTAACCGGGAGGGGGAAGGGCTGGTGGTTGGTCGTGTTGACTGTCGGGGCCCTCAGCTAGGCCGGGGCAGGCGGGCAGGGCTTTGAGTTTGCTGTAATCGCTCTGCAGACCTCAGGACATCACTCCAGCGCACCTATGGGTATTCTTCCCCCGTAAGTCACACCCCCCCAGGGTGCAAGCAACAGAAAGCCAAACACAAGCTGACTGGGTGTCTCATGCAGCTCTGTGATGTCACGTCCGGATTCGATCCCCTTACTGACATCGACTTCTAGGAACTTTCTGTCCTTCTGCATTCGTCTGCTGCATTTTCCGGCTCCGGGACTTCTTACGGCTGTCATCGTTCAGTATCAATAACAGCCCGCTGAGGAGCGGGTGACAATGTGGCGTTTTGCTGGGCCACTTCTAGCTCAGCATTCCTCGCGAAGGCTCCTGCTGCTGGCCGCGTGCCAGGCCTGACAAACAGCCACAGAAATGACTTGGCACAAGGTGAGGGTTTAAAATTCTCACTGAAGTTACTCCATGACTACATCTTTCGTGCTTGGTAAAATAATTACTGTGTTGTTTTTTTAATTTACATCAAGAGAAACACTGATAAAATGATTTCCTGTACCTGGATTACAGAATGTTCCGTGATCTCTGAGCTGTGTCTTTTTGTGTGTGTGCATCTCACATAATGCCTGTCCTTCCTTAAAAATGTATCTACGTGGGGCGCCTGGGTGGCTCAGTCGGTTGGGCGTCCGACTTCGGCTCAGGTCACGATCTCGCTGTTTGTGGGTTCGAGCCCCGCATCGGGCTCTGTGCTGACTGCTCAGAGCCTGGAGCCTGTTTTGGATTCTGTGTCTCTCTCTCTCTGACCCTCCCCCATTCAGGCTCTGTCTCTCTCTGTCTCAAAAATAAACATTAAAAAAAAAATGTATCTACGAATTCCGGGGGATGCACCGTGATTAGAGTTCCAGGCCACTTTCCAGAATTTTTGCGAATTATTTGAATACCGTGATCTCACTACTTATGGGGCCCGGGGTCCATTTCTGACGTCGGACTGGAGAAGAAAAGATTGTACTTGAAAATGCAGCTCTCTGGCTTTGCGAACATGTGAGTGGAAGCATTCTGAGGGTCAGGCTCATGAGTATTTTTCCATTGCAGCTCAGGCATGGATCCCTCAAGAGGGAATGATTTGGTAGCATGGGAAGACAGGCTCAGTGTTCTCATTTTGTGTCCTGTTAACATGTACTTTAGAAAATGTACTCGTTCCTGACAGTCTATAAGTTTTCATAAAGAAATGACGTGTTTTTAGAAGTAACTGTAGGGGCGCCTGCGTGGCTCAGTTGGTAGGGGCGCCTGCACGGCTCAGTTGGTTAAGCGTCCGACTTCAGCTCAAGTCACGATCTCGCGGTCTGTGAGTTCGAGCCCCGCGTCGGGCTCTGGGCTGACGGCTCAGAGCCTGGAGCCTGCTTCCAATTCTGTGTCTCCCTCTCTCTCTGACCCTCCCCTGTTCGTGCTCTGTCTCTCTCTGTCTCAAAAATAAATAAACATTAAAACAAAATTAAAAAGAAGTAACTGTAACTTACATTCGTTCAGGATGTCACTGTTCACACAGTGCTTTTATACATTTTATTTTGACTTTTATACACTTATTGTGATGGTCAGCCCTGTGAGGCAGATCAGCTATTGTTATTCTTACATGTTCCAGACAAGAGACTGGAGGTTTGGAGCGGTTACAGGATGTGCACACTATCGTGCCATTAGTGTTGAGGCTCAGAGGCAGGCAGGCTTGGAACATAGAGCTCTTTCAAAAATCCCTCTACCAGCCCCCCCCCCTCCTTTTTAAAGTTAATAGATTAAAAACATTTTTTTTTAATGTTTACTCATTTTTGAGAGACAGAGATGGACAGAGTGCAGGCAGGGGAGGGGCAGAGAGAGAGGGAGACCCAGAACCCGAAGCAGGCTCCAGGCTCCGAGCTGTCGGCACAGAGCCCGACGCGGGGCTCGAACCCATGAACTGTGAGATCACGACCTGAGCCGAAGTCGGATGCTCAACCGACGGAGCCACCCAGGTGCTCCCCCCCACCCATGCCTTTTTATCCCCAGCCTTCCCCTCTTATCCACGCCTGGCCGTGGTATGATAGATGTTATAATTGATGAGCCTATATTGGTACGTTGTCATGAACTGAAGCACACAGTTTACATCAGGGTTCCCTCTTGGTGTTGTACATTCTAAGAGTTTTGACAAATGTGTCGAAACATGCGCCCACCATTACGGTGCATGCGGGATGATGGTTTCACTGCCCCAAACCTCCCCTGTGCTCTGCCTCCTCCACCCCTCCGTCCTCTCTAACCCCTGGCAACCACTGACTATTTCACGTGCTTCACAGTCATGGTTGTGTCTTTGCTAGAATGTCACATAGTTGGAATCGCACTTCATCTTTCTACTACCTCTTTAGGCACCAGCATTTTCCCTTCATTGTTTATATCAATAGCAGTTACAAAATTTACTGTGTTTCTATTTGAGATACAACATTTTCATGAACAGGTGACATTTTTTTTCACCACCGTCTCCTGTGCTCATTCTCGTTACCAGTTGGAATGTGGTCAGTGGGTTTCTGTCTTGATTAAAATGCCCTAGCTTAGCCACCTAGCGCCGGGGTGGCTCAGTCGGTTGAGCGTTCGACTTCGGGTCAGGTCATGATCTCACAGCTCGTGAGTTTGAGCCCCGCATCGGGCTCTGTGCTGCCAGCTCGGAGCCTGGAGCCTGCTTCCGATTCTGTGTCTCCCTCTCTCTCTGCCCCTCCCCTGTTCACGCTCTGTCTCTGTCTCAAGAATAAATAAACATTAAAAAATTTTTCTTAAATAAATAAATAAAATGCCCTTGCTGAACATAACAAACCTTAGTGTTGGCACGTGTCAAGCATTTTGTTCCTCTGAGGCAAATCCGGAGGAATCTTCTCCTGTAGCCTAACGGTGATCATTTTCCAAGCGAATTTTACCTGTTTCGGTTGAGAAAATTGTCTTGCCCAAGTAAAGACATCAGGAGAACAGATAAGCGCTTCCTTATCCCCACTGGAGATGCTGCCCAGTTTAGCCATGATTGGCCAATACCCCCAAAAGAGAGACCTTGAAAGGAGAGGGCATGCCTGTCGGCTCAGCTCATCAACACATGAGGCGTGGCAGAAACCACGGGTTCAGTTCTCATACGGGTTGGGTTAGTGGCTTACCTTGGAACTCACCTTTAAGTTCCGGAAGCTGTGGGGGGGCACATACGGTCCCCCCGGATCGTAAGGGGAACCATGACACCACATTTATTTCCCAAGTCCCCCTTGCCCCAAGCCCAGGAATAAAGCAGGTCAAACACATGATTTCCGTTCTCGAAGGATTTGAATACCAGCATTAGTTGAAGGAAAAGAGCACGTTCTGAAGTCATTTTGTGGTGGGTGGAGCCACAATGAACGCACCGAGTAACTTCTGCATTTGCCGGCTGTGCTTATTTATTGTGCGTTTTCGGTGGCCTGGGTGCCCGTTGTTTGCAAGTATTCGAGATGCCCAGAGCGACGAAAAGATGAAGGCCTATAAACACTGCATAAACCTTGTTGCTCTTTAACAAGGACAGAGTGCCTTATTCGAAAGCTAACTGAGGGTTCACTGATGGCTAATGCTTGCTTTTCTGGTGCTTGTGTGACAAACATGGGTGTTTTTAACCTTGTCAGTTAGGTGGCAGCATAGTCTAGTCGAGTGCAGTTCTAGCTTATGGGTCAGAGTTTTCTCCAGTTTGCTCCCAAGTCATTTATTGATATTGTATTGGGGTGCCCCTGGGCAAGTCACTTGATGTCCTTTGGTCTCCCTTGCTATGTCTGTAAGATGGGAATAATTATAGTGACAGTTGGCTCTGACTCAGGACAATTGAGGTGACACAGGGGGTTTGGAGCTGTCAGTATATAACTTTTTTTTTTTTAATGTTTGTTTATCTTTGAGAGGGGGAGAGAGAGAGAGAGACAGAATACGTGCGGGGAAGGGGCAGAGAGAGAGAGAGAGAGAGAGAGAGAGAGGGAGACACAGAATCCGAAGCTCCAGGCTGCGAGCTGTCAGCACAGAGCTTGACGCGGGGCTCGAACTCACCAACTGCAAGGTTGTGATCTGAGCCGAAGGTGGATGCTTAACTGACTGAGCCCCCTGGGCGCCCCGTCAATACTTATTTTAGATGGAAGGTGTATACGTACATATGTATACATATTTTATTTGCTATGTATGTATTGTTATGTGCATACCCACATATATGTGTGTGCGTGCATATATGTGTTTGCATATGTGCACGTGTGCATACATGTGTGTATATGTGTGTGCATGTATATGCATGTGTGTGCATGTATATATGCATATATGTGTGTATGCGTATACAGTGCATACATGTGTGTGCACATGTGTGTGAGTATATATGCGTGTTGTGTGTGCATATGTGTGTGCATGCATATATGTGTATATGTGTGTATACATGTGTGTATACATGTGAATATGAATGTGTATGTGTGTATATGTGCACATGCATGAGTGTGTGTGTGTGTGTGTGTGTGTGTGTGTGTGTATACACACATATGCCTGTCCTGTGTTTTGTGCTTTGCAGTTGCATAAAATTCTTCTACAGGCATCACCCCATTTGACCCTCCCAACAGTCTCCAGGATGGGGGGATGTTCTTGCATTCATTTTCTAACTATGGTTCACAGGGTTTATGGTTCCTGAAACTTGATACACTTCCCATGATTTTGAAATAAGGGAAAAAGAACCTCACTGTAGACAAAAGTCAAGATTTCGAGCGTTTTTGTAACCAAATTGTGAGCAGGTTTGCAAGAGTTGCAAGAAATTCAGAACCCAAATCAAGAAGATCAGCCTTTTGAAAGAGGTCTCTCTAGATGGAGAATGACCGAGCAGTTACATATCACCGAACCACAGCTTTGCATGTTGGATTTGATTTGCCGGGAAGGTTCTGTTGAGGACGGTGTCCTTCAACCAATCTGAAAATGCTATTTAAATTTGTTCTTAAGAAAGGCTCTTAAGGTACCACCTGTTCATGTCATTAGTCTGTTAATTAATCAGTCTGTCTACTGTTTAATTACTCATCCATTTGAAGCATTTTACTAAGCTCCTACTGTGTGCCCCTAAGGAGTTCCCAGCTGCAGTGGGTGAGGGGAGTTAGTCAGTGTGGATAGATTTGGTCAGGATACTGCGCAGGAAGTACATTTTCAGGCCTGGGATGGGCACCATGTGGCGGACAGAATTGGCCGGAAAAAAAAGTGAAATCAGAATATATTGTTCAGGACGTCTGATCTTCAAGACAGGGACTCCTCGTGGAAATTTGAGGTGTACTGGCTGAGAGACTTCTTTCAACGGAGGCAATAAACAGTGGTCGTGTTTTGGATAAAATCCACAGGGGTTCTGGGAAAAATCCCTCTACGAGGGGTTGGGGAGATCTCTGCAGAGAAAGTTCTCTGTACTGTAAGATTACAGGGGTTGTAGAGGATAAAATGTGTGCTTTGGGTGGGTATTTATTCTTTTCTCTTTTTATCATTTGGCCGTGGCTTAGTGCCCAGGTCACTGGTATTTCTCCCTTGACTGGAGACATCTCCTTCCGTGCCCTGCAAAGTCTTTGGAACATGTAGCATCTGAGGGACCCTCCGTGGGGCCAGGCACGAGACAGGGCCCGCCATGCCACAAGCACATCACTGCTGGACTCTTGCAGACTTTTGAACCCAAGACGAGACCCGAGACACCATGCTTCAAAAGAAAATCAGTATCTGTTGCCACCTCCTTGCACACATACACAAGGTAGAATGTATCATTTTCTCAACTCATTTAGATGTTGTTCCTGGGTCTGTAGACAGTGAGACAGGACCATTTCACCATTTTCCTTCGAACTGTGACATGTAGCACAGTACCTGCCACATAATAGGTGTTTCATTAAAAAGTATATTAAAAGCTGAAAGGTGAGGGGCACCCGGGTGGCTCAGTCGGTTAAGTGTCCGACTCTTGGTTTCGGCTCAGGTATGATCTCACGGTTTGTGGGTTCAAGCCCCGCATCGGGCTCTGCGCTGGCAGCACAGAGCCTGTTTGAGATTCTCTGTCTCCCTCTCTCTCTGCCCCTCCCCCACTTGAGCTGTCTTTCTCTCTCTCTCAAAAAAAAAAAAAAAAAAAAGGCTGAAAGAGGCTAAAAGTTCTCCTAGATATTCTGGTGATGAAAAGGCAAACTGTTTGATCGGGACAAACATCTAGCTAAGGGTAAGGGCATTTTACAAAAATCCGAGCCCGTCGTCACATTCAGTCCGCAAATTTATAGATCTCTGCACTCGATCGGCAGAAACACGACGTGTATATGTTTCTCAAGCACCCATGTTTTTAAGTACTTGGTAGAGGTCCTTCCGTATGACAAAATCATGAGTCTTATTGGAGTCATTTGGGTTTTGGGGGAAGAACGCAAAGTCCAGTGAGGGATAAGTATCATTTTTCACTATGAGCAGGTTCCTTTGCGGACACCAGCTTACAAGCAAGGCTGTTCCATCAAATGCCACTTAGCCCTCAGCCCAGGAAATCGTAAAGATGAGCTTAGCCGCCTCCATTTGATCCAGCCTTCCGGTTCTAGGAATGTGAGCTTCACTTCCACCCAGTTAATATTACAGCAGCTTCGCAAGCGCCGGCTACAGGGCGTGATTGGGGATTTTGTGGCCAGAACTGGAGTTGCGATCTTGACTGTGGTCACCGGTCCCCTGCGGGCCACTCAGGAGCGCTGTCTCCATTGCTGCTTTCCTGCTCACTCTTGGATGGAGAAACGTGCAAGGAGAAGACCTTGGAGTGCAAGCCATGCACGCGGCAGGCGGGGTTTGATGCAGAGACGGCCGCGGCCCGTCCCTGCCCAGAGCAGAGCAGAGCACCTAACGGAAAGATCACAAGTGCCTGACAAGGTACGAGTGAGTGCAGGTGCCCTAGAAGTAAGCTGGGCTCCTGGTACGGTCCACACTCAACGGCGGTTGCGGTCCACTTAACTGATGCATTTCCGACGTGAGCAGAGGTCATCGAGCGACGGCACTTGAACTCCTGACCTCACTTTTGCGGTCACGAGGCTGCTCCGTTTAGAAAGAAAACAAGCGCGTAGAATATTCCAGCAGAAACAGCGGTCGCGTGATTTGGTAGGTGGGTGATTTTGGGCTACTTAGCAAAATAACAGCGTTTCTGGACAGTGGGAGATGTGCTCAGCTCCTCGCAAGGTCAGGGAAGGGGCCTTTTTATTTTTATTTTTATTTTTTCCTTCCCACCAAGGTGGCCGTCCTGTCCTCAGCCCAGAGACTCTAGTTCCAACAGCGGTGGGATTGATCCCAGGGCCACCAAGCACAGGTTCTGGGCCATTTTCTCTTCCAGTTCCTGTGGCCTCCTAATGCTCAGAAACGTTGGCTTTCATGAAGAGGCCAGGACGGGTCCCCACACGTGCCAGGGCTTTGGCCGTGGGCTTGGCACGAGGGAAGGCAGGTTGGGCTCCATGGGTCACGTCCCTCACAGAAGCCAACTCGGGACTGCCTTTTGGTTTACACGGATTTAGCTGGTATTTCCCTGTCTCTAAGAATTACATTCACCACTTGAACTATGCACTTGTTCATCAAAACTTGGAAAATGTCATAGAACTGGAAGGCGGCCTGGAAGTCTTCTTTCGGCCAGATTCCAGTCTGTTTCCTCCCTTTGTCGATGGAAGATGAGGCCCCGAGAGGCCGGGCCGTGAGTGCGAGTCCTTCCCTCTTCTTTCGCATTCCTCCCCCCGCTCCGTCTTCATTTTCTCTCTCTCCCACTTTCCTGTCCTTTCTGTCCTGTCCTTTCCCACTCTTTGTAGTCCAAAGAGGTTCAAAAAAGGTTACGGTCGCAAAGATGTTGGGCCCGGGGCGGAGCCAAGCTTCTTGAGACAGGAAACCTTCTTCAGTTTGGGGAATCTTCTTTGAGAACAGCAATGCCTTTCTCGTGGTGAACATTTCTCAGTATCGGCAACATAGACGCGTATAGAGTAGTCACGCTGTGCGTCATAGCCTTACAGCATGTTACCTGTCAGTTCTGTCTCGACAAAGCTGGACAACAAGCAGCAGCAGAAGAACGTGGAAGATCAAGTGTATGTGCGGGGGGGCCCTCCCAAGGCCTCCGAAGGGACCCTTCGAAGCCCCTGAAGCTGAGGCCGCTGTCTCTGGCGAGGACCGTCAGGTGTCCCCCTTCCCTTTCCTCCCACTCACGCCCTTTGTCAGACGGAACAGTCTTGAGGGTTTCAATCAAAAAGCCTATCGAAAAGCCTTCCTTTGTACAGTGGTCTCATCTTAGGTGATTAGAGCATGCAGAATACACGTAAGCGAGCCTTATTTATCCTGTTTGATTGTCACACAGGTTGTTTTACTGTTGACCCTTGAACGGCATAGGTTTGAACTGTGCAGGCCCACTTATGTGCAGATTTAGTTCGATAAACATAGTCCAATCCTGAAAATGCATTTTTTCTTCCTTATCACTTTCTTTTTTTTATTTTATTTTTTTTTTAATTTTGTTTTTTTCAACGTTTATTTATTTTTGGAACAGAGAGAGACAGAGCATGAACGGGGGAGGGGCAGAGAGAGAGGGAAACACAGAATCGGAAACAGGCTCCAGGCTCCAAGCCATCAGCCCAGAGCCTGACGCGGGGCTCGAACTCACGGACCGCAAGATCGTGACCTGGGTGAAGTCGGACACTTAACAGACTGCGCCACCCAGGCGCCCCACACTTTCTTTTTTTTAGTTATTTTTTAAATGTTTATTTATTTTTGAGAGAGAGAGAGAGACAGAGAGACAGAGAGAGAGAGAGACAGAGTGCAAGTGGGGAAGGGGCAGAGAGAGAGGGAGACACAGAATCCAAATCAGGCTCCAGGCTCCGAGCTGTCAGCACAGAGCCTGACGTGGGGCTCGAACTCATGGACCACAAGATCATGACCTGAGCCAAAGTTGGACGCTCAATCGACTGAGCCACTCAGGTGCCCCTTCCTTATCACTTTCTTAATAACACTTTCTTTTCTCTAGCTCCCTTTATTGTAAGAATGCAGTATATAATATATACAGTGTACAAAATGCGTGTTTAGTCGACTGTGTATGTTATTGGTAAGGCTTCTGGTCAACAGGCTCTCGTAACCCCCCAGTTATTCAACTGGAGTCTTCATTTCATGTTTCCCTTCCTCGTGTCTCATCCCTGGTCTCTCCCTCCTCCTAACTTGTAGCTACGACTATGTCTGGAAACCCACATTCGCTGGAATATACAGGAGGGAATCTTGACCTGGGATTTACGGGTCCCCATCCCCTTGACATGGTGTACTGAGAAAAGGTCTTGTTGTTTTCATAATTAGGACAATTCCCATGTAGTGAGTGCTTCCTGTATGTCAGGTGGTACCTGATTCTGCTTCACCAGGATCTCAGATGGCTCTGTGACCCCGGAAGAGTCCAGAACCACTGTCTCATAACATTGACTATGAAATAGTCTAGCCTCTGACTTCTCTTCTAAGATGACTACAAACATCTACATATTTGTAGCTATTCTTTCTATTAAGCATACTACTCTCCAGTGCTTTAAGACACTAGACCAGTGCAGAAAAAAAAAATAAGCATTTCCTATTTTTAGGAAGGTAATATTTTCAGCGGTAGAGGTTATCAGACATCAGGGACTCGTGACTTCCAGAAAACGATAATAGGGTAATCTGGGATTGAAGGGATGCCTTTATCCTAGATACGAGAAGAAACCCTCAGCTAGGCTACAGCAAAGAGTGGCAGTGAGTGGGACCGTCTGGTCCTGTCAGAGCTGGCAGGAGAGTGACAGGTGACACAGGGCAGCGTGACCGGGCTGTGCTTGGTTGAGGAGGGTGTGCAGGGGTGTGGCCCCAACTGGGGCGGGAGACCTGGCTTTGCTCACTCCTGTGCCACTTGGAGGGTGTCATAATGAAGGAGTCATTGATTCCTTTTTTGGGTCTCAGGCCTAACACGTGCAAAAATAAGGGATTATATTAGGACTAAGGACCCTTAGAGCCTCAGTCTGTTCATTGCTTTTGATTAATTAATTACTTGAGAGAGAGAGAAAGCGGGGAAGGGGCAGGGAGAGAGAGGGTGAGAAAGAATCCCAGGCAGGTTCCACGCAATCAGCACAGAGCCTGACTCGGGGCTTGATCTCACTCTCATGAACCGTGAGATCACGACCTGAGCCGAGATCAAGAGCCAGATGCTTAGCTGACTGAGCCGCCCGGGTGTCCTATCACTCTATTCTTTTATTTTTTAATTTTTTTAATGTTTATTCTTGAGAGAGAGAGAGAGAGAGAGAGAGAAAGAGCATGAGTAGGGGAGGGACAGAGAGGGAGAGAGACACAGAATCTGACGCAGGTTCCAGTCTCTGAGCTGTCAGCCCAGAGCCCGATGCGGGGCTTGAACCCACGAACTGTGAGATTGTGACCTGAGCCGAAGTCGGACGCTTAACCGACTGAGCCAGCCACGCGCCCCATTCCTGTATTTATTCTTAAGCGTAAATACAGTTGACTCTTGAATAGCGTGGAGGTCAGGGGCACCAGCTCCCTGTCCAGTGGAGAATCCATATATAACTTTGACTCCCCCAAAGTTAACTGCAAATAGCCTAGCGCTGACAGGAAGGAAGGCTCACAGATAGCATTAGGAGTCCGTCCGCATGCATTTGACGTGCTCTGTTTATCACGTGCTGTATCTTACAGTAAAGTGAGTTAAAGAAAATACTCTTACAACCTCAAGGCGGGAAAGTACGTGTACAGAACTATGCCGTATTTATTGGGAAAAATCCACGTGCAGGTGGGCCCACTCCATTCAAACCTGCGTCCTTCAAGGGCCAACCATAGATCTCCAAAGTTGGCCAAGATAATGGGTCGGTGGTTGTGACTGTACTTTGTACATCTTCCTCTTTGGGGAATCTTATGCTCATTTTATTGGTTAATTACCAGATCTGGTAAGCAGAGAGCTAACTTGACTGCCTGTGTACGAGCTCAGGCATCTGGCCTTAACTCACGCTATGTCTGTGATGTGGTCCCGACAGTTCCTAGAGTGGCCTTGGGACCTCCACCTGACACCAGGCTCCTTCTAGCAAAGACGGGGAGATATGAGGATACACTTGGTTGGTTTCTAAAAGCCCAGGGACAGGCCCCAGGGTTTCTGATGACTGTAGCTCTCTCGGGGGGACTTGTGAAGAGAGGCAGCAGAACGGTGAATTGGCCTTAACTGGGATATTTCATTCACGCCTGCAGGGACACCCGTGTCCCTTTCAGTTCTTTACGCCCATGCACCCTCCGTGCTGCATTTTGTGTGTTATTATTAACATATTATAATCTATTAGAGGGTAATTTTCTCCAATTTTCTGTCATTTTGCAGTTCTGTGCAAGAGGCATTAGATTGTGGATTAAAATGTGGGCATCCGGATATCACCAGAAAAAACCAGCCGAGTTCAGAGGCTTTCAAAAACAGCAGTATGCTTGAATAGATTTAGCCTTTTCTGCCATTTTTCCTTTTGCGGAGAGGGGGCAGGAGAGGAGGAGAGGAGAGAGAAGAGAGGACAGACGAGGAGAGGAGA
>NW_024412436.1:11001485-11062933 GCF_014898765.1 Herpailurus yagouaroundi
TCCAGAGCGTGTTCCTCAGGGGACACTGAATGCCTGTGTTGAACTCGCCTTGCGTGGGCTCTCTTCCAGCCCCGGTGTTGCTGGGCCTCAGAGAAGATCTGAGTTTCAGGGGCTATCAGCCCACTGGGGAGGGAAGCGGCCATCACCAGTGCTGTGAGTTCAAAGGGCAGAGTTGACGTATATAAACACACTATCATCCTTGACTGTGGCCATAAAGCCCCGCACTCTCTTCCCACTGGCTCTCTTGGGACTTGAACCAGACAGATGGGGCCCCCAGCACAAGGCGGGGGCTGCTGGGAGCAGCAGCGGGGGATGGCTGGATGTCCAGGCCATCCACACGGGGTGGCACTGTCCGGTCCCCTCCCCTGTGTCTTTCCAGCAACCACGTGGCTGGAGGCCGTGGTGACATCCAGGGGCACGCTCACCGTTCGTTTTCCTTACTCGCTGCTGCCCCGCCGGGTCTCCCAGCTCTTTCCTTTGTGACCTAGAGGTTCGTCAGATCACATCACAGTGGACCCTAACTAAATATTTGTTAAAGAAGCAAAGCAGTGCGAGAAACACAGTCAATAAAACCAAAAAAGGACCTAGATATTTAGGAGCCTGAGTCTTCTGAAAGGACACTGCTCGCTGTCTGGTCCAAAGGCTCCGTGGGGTGAGCTGTCCCCTCGGAGCACAGACCCCACCTTGGGCTGGCCTGAGGAGGGGTCAGATGTGGGGGTGCAGAGAGGTGGGGGCTGAGACCCCCCGAGTAGGGTGGGCGATGAGCAGTAGCAGAGCTTCCACGGGAGACCCCCCCACCCCCCGCAAAGAATCCTGGGCAGACGGCTGTGGACAGGCAGGCTGGCGTGAGGCCGGGGGGGGGACAGGGGTATCGGATGAGTTCTGGTTTCTTCCCTCACGCTCTCCAGGATTTCAGGCTAAGCGATACGAAAGACATGCTCCCCGCCCAAGACAGAACACCTAGGTGAGGAGCAGGAGGGATTGTTGATTTTCAAGCACAGTGCCGGAATGAAGATTTCCCCCGAGGAGGAGAGCAGGGGAGCAGGGATACAGAAGTGACCCAGGCTGGAAGGGATGGGCGGCTCTCCTTCTGCTGAGAGTGACAGTGGCCTAGGATCCTGCTCTTGCCGGTGAAGCCCGGGCCCTGGAATGGGGGTGTGTGAGGTTTCTGAGAAAACACTGTCCCAAGTCATTGCAGTGTCCTACAGGATGAACTTTGAATTGATTTTTTTTTAAGCTTATTGATTTATTTTGAGAGAGAGAGTGTGCGTGCACACTTGTGTGAGCAGGGGAGGGGCAGAGAGAGGGAGAGAGAGAATCTCTCTCTTTGTGCTCTGTCAGCGCAAAGCCCCGACGTGGGGCTCGAGCTCATGAGCCGTGAGATCATGACCTTAGCCGAAGTTGGATGTTCAACTGACTGAGCCACCCACGTGCCCCTACCTGATGAATTTTAGGAGAATCTTGGAAGCCCGCTTTGAGGAGTGGCAGGGCCCAAGACTAAAAAAAGTTACAGTCCTTGACACTCTTTATATTTAAAATAAAAGGATGTTATAATTCGATACGTAACTCAAGAATAAATAACTCAAAGTGCTTTTTTTTTGGTTAACGTTTATTCATTTCTGAGAGAGAGCATGAACAGGGGAGGGGCAGGGAGAGAGGGGGGCAGAGGATCCGAAGCAGGCTCTGCATCGACAGCAGAGGTCCCCACGCGGGGCTTGAACTCACGAACTGTGAGATCATGACCCGAGCCGAAGTCAGACCCTCAATCAAGTGAGCCACCCATGTGCCCCTAACTCAAGGTGCTTTTAAGGAAGGCCTTCTATCATTTAAGGATTTAGCTGAAGCTGCAGCTTGAAAGTTGTTGAAGGAAGTTAGAGAGAACCAGATTTGTCCAAATATTGCATCCGTCCCAAAATACGGTGCTGTCTACGGCAGAGATCTGCGTTGTGCTGTGCGAGCCCGAGGCGGGGCGTGTGAACTGTCCCTTTATCGGTGGCAGCGGAGGAGGGACTTGGTTTTCCACGAGGCCTGGTTAGCAGTGAGCTCGGACAGCGATGCCTGGATGCGGAGGGCACACAGGCAGATACCCACGGCATAACAGTCACCGTATTTTATGCAACGTATGGTAATAAAATGCTGCGTAAAACGTGCTGGTGGGTGCTTCTTATGTATGCAGGAAATGAGGGGTTCTTTTCGCTGAGATTTTCTGACCCTTTCGGACCGAGGTGCGTATCAGGAGATGTGGTACGTACGTGATTGTGAGCTGGGTTAAGCTGCTGTAGCATCATCTTGTACTGATAGTCGAAGGGCGTGCGTGTAAACCTTTTCTTTGGACCGTCGTGGATTCATTCAGGCACGTGACTGAAAGTGACATAAGCCTGCCCGTCTCCCAGGGGTCAGGCGAGAGTGGGTGTAACATTTCAGGACAGAGCAGGGGTTCTCACTTTCCACGAGGATCCACCCTCCAGATCCGGAGTTGCAGTTTGAAATGTGTTCTTCTTTGCGCCTCTGAATGTCAGAAGTAAAGCGCTTCTGCTGTCTTTTTCCCTAGAAACTTCTTTACTGAAGGAGCTTCTGTCTGGTCTAGTGTCCCTTCCCTCCCGGGTTGTTTCAGCCCCTCTACCTCTCTCCTGCCTTCCCCCTGCACCTCCCCTCCCCACCGCTGCCGATGTCACCTCAGCGTCCCCGGAAGCCACAGCCCCCTGAGACTCACAGGGGGTTGTGGGGTCCTCACGCCAGCCTGGTGTGCTTATCTGTGCTTTGCACAAGACGGTGAGGATTCTTCGCCAGCTTGAGACACTGTACTTGGCTTTGCCGTGCTTTGGGAGGGTGGCCGTGGCTTTCATTCACCACACGGCCTCGCCACACGGTCGGCATATGGGGGCTGGCTTTGTTGGTCAGTGGCAGGGTGAGAGGCAAGGTCAGAAGTGGCAGTGGACTGACTGCTTAGGAACGTCTCCTGGAGAGACTGTACTTGGGTCTACCCAAGGAGACTCCACGGAATGGGGGCAAACTGCAGGCTACACAGGCTGATGAAGCCATCGTGGGTGGTACAACAGGATATATACCAGGAAGCAATAATCAGAGGACTTGTAAGAAAGAAGAAAAGTAGAAAGCATGTAAGGGAAAATAAAAACCAAGACTCTGGGGAGGACTTGCACACCAGGTCTGGAGCAGGATTATTCACGACAGTCAGAAGGCAGACACAACCCACGTGGCCATCGGCGGGACGAATGGAGAAGCAGAATGTGGTCCATCTGAATATCATTCAGCTCTTAAAAGGGAGTGAATTCTGACGCTTGCCACAACACGGATGAGCCTGGAAGGCATTCTACTAAGTGGAATAAGCCAGAAAAAAAAAAAAAAAAAAGACCAGTATTGTATGATTCCATTTCTATGCAGTCCGGTTGATAGGGACAGAAAGCAGGACGGTAGGTGCCAGGGGTTGGGGGAAGGGGTTGGGGTGTTGGTGTTTAGTGGGGACAAAGTTTCAGTCTGGGAGGATGGAAAGTTCTGGAGACGGATGGCGGGGCTGGTTGCACAACAGCGTGACTGTGCGTCATGCCGCTGAACTGTATGCTTGAAAACGGTTCAAGTGGCAAATGTTATTTCTGTTTTACTACAGTTAAAAAAAAAAAAAAAGATTGAAACCCTATTTTCCGTTCTTACATCCTTAGCTTTTAACCTTTCCAGTCCATGGGGTGCCTGGGTGGCTTCGTCATTTGAATGGCCAGCTCTTGATTTCAGCTCGGGTCACGATCCCAGGGTTGTGGGACCGAGCCCCGCGTCTGGCTCTATGTGCTGAGCTTAAAGCCTGCTTGACATTCTCTCTCTCTCCCCTACTCTCAGTGCTCCTCTTCCTGGCTTGTGCTCTGTCTCTCTGCCTCTCTCTCTCTAATAAAAACATTTAAAAAAATGTTCGAATCTTCTCCAAATCTTTAACTATATCTCCCCTGTGAGCACATGTGGGGGCGGGGGAGGAATTTATTTGGGACTCAGGAGGAAGCAGGAAAGGAAGGTCTTGGTCTCCTGTTACCCACACACTCAGGTTCAGGAAACAAGACATATGGGAGTTGGCCTCTGAGGGGACTGGTAATGGCTCCCTTTAAATGCTCTTCGAATTCTACAAGGCAGCTGCATTGATGTATTTCAAGCAATCCCATGGCCGCCTACGAACTTAATTTGTGTTTTGCTCATCGTTAGTACCCGGGAATGTTATTAAAATGTTCTTTCCTGGTCTTAACTAACGCTGTTCAGTCCTTGGAGCCTGGTTGGTTAATGGCAGGGTAATTGCCCTTCATTTCTTTGCCTTCAAAACAGTGCCACCTGTGTCTTTACTGCCCTCAGAGCAGATGTCTTCTACAAAGAGCAGATACCTGCCAGGTCGGCCCCTCCTCCAACACGTAGCTGGGGAGCCACTGGGGTGCACAGGAAGGACGCCGAAACACACAGCCCTGTGGGAGCCTTCAGAGGAGTGCCCCCAGGCGTCTCCCAGATTAATTATCACTGACCAGGCTGGGGCCGGTGATCCCTGGAGGATCAGCAGAGGAGAAGGGTCATCTTCTGGGGAGGACTACGGATGCTGGCCAGGCAAAGAAACACAGTCAGCCCCCAGGAAGGGGGAATGAGTTTGCAATACAGTTTGTAGTGTGCGGCCGTTGGTCAGTTCTCAGTGACATTTTCGAGCAGTCGCTATGTCTCTACCTCTGCCAGGCACTTCCCACAGTCACCCTCAGGTCGGATTCCCGGTAAGCCCGTGAGGTAGGTGTTCTGCCGTTCTGTTTTCAGAGATGAGGAAAGCAGGGTGTCAAGAGGGAAGTGAAGTGACTGGACACGCGTATCTGGTGTCAGAGGTGGGATTTGAACCCAGATCTGTCTGATTCCAAAGCTTGTGTCCCTAAACAGGGTAAGAGGTGCATGTAATCTGGAGTCCCCGGCATGTTCCCGGAGGTCTGTGGTCTCAGGTGTCCTCATGAAAGCAGGGATGGGTAAGAGCAGCCGGGCCAACGGCCGATGGATGTCTCCTCTCCTCCTCCCCTGTTCACCTACCTGCACTTCTGAGTGTCCATCCCATCCCTGGATTTTGCTGCACAGCTGAGCCCTTCTGTGCCACATGTGAAGGCTTCACCGGGCTCTCCCAGCCCATAGATTGGCCTGCTACGCAGGCCAGGGTTTGGTTGACTCCTGGGTACCCAGTCCCAGTCCTGGATCTGGGATTGTCCTTTCCCCTTGTGGCCTTGCCTCAGCCTCCCCTGACCTGGCAAGCCAGACTCCTGCATCCCATTCAGTTGTTGTCCAGGGCACATGCGCGCGCGCGCGCGCGCACACACACACACACACACACACACACACACACTGTAGTGATCAGATAGGATTGGTCTGGTCTCCTGATAATGGCCATGGTGACCTTGATCTGCTCCTGGCCAGGGGTGTGTGTGTCATTTTTTCTTTCCCCATGAATGTGGAATCCTACCAGACAGACTTTCAGGGAAACATCCTCCCTGTGATTATAATTTGCATCTCTGTGGGTGTGGGTGGTGGCCGTTCTGTGGGTATTAGAGCTTGGGAGAACTCTTGAAGAGACCTTGGGGTTTAGTCCGTGGTCCTCCCACCCCACCCCCTGTTTATCTTCTGGATCAACAACACACTTTTTGGGCTTACTCATCTGGAAGCTGCTGATACCCTGTGCGTTCTTACCCCTTCTTTCCCTAAGTGCTCAGGGACCACAGAGCCGGCCAGCTTCATTAAACTGGGCAGACTGGCGCTTGGCTAAGAAGTCAATTTTAGATGAAACTGAAACCCAGGATAGGATTTTTGGTTCACCTCCCAGATCACAGGAATTTATTGCCTCATTAACAGTAAAATAAGCGTTTGAAATGATCCGAGAACAGGCTGACCACTTGGAATCCCAGGTAGTCTGTCAGGCCTCCTGTCTTCAGCGGGTGTGTGACTTACTTTTGCTGCCGGGGGGACCCACCATGCGTGGGGAGGAAGGAAGCAGGAAATGAGAAGCAAAGAGAAAACTGAGTGGGTGGGCATTGTGGCTTATCAAGAAACAAGTGTGTGTGTGTGTGTGTGTGTGTGTGTGTGTGTGTGTGTGCGCGCGCACACGTGTGTGTGTTGAAGAGTTGCACATACACACAGACAAGAGTAACACCTCACCCCTGAGTCATTTATCTGGCAACCTCGAGTATGTAAAATCAGTGACAAATGAGAACATTGTCCAAAGGGCCATGGAGTGGCCATACAGAGGTACCAAAGCTCGGACTCATGTTTGTTTCCTCAGAAGAGAGTTGCCGTCCTTCGTAGCCTAGTTTAGATACTGTTCTTGGCCTGGAGCAGATCAGAAATGGCAAATTAAAGGCAGAGATCATCACAAAGAGAAACCCACCAAAGTGACGGCTAACAGCTTGACAGCGGGAGATAAGACAGAAAACAGACCTGCATACTCTTGAATACAGCCTTCTGGAACCTTCTGGTCCCTTTGGACATTACGTCATGTGGCACAGTATGAAATTAATTAATGTTCATAGTAGATACTGAATCATCAAAAGCTTCTAATTTAATTTAGAAGACAGGATCACCTCTAATTCTTTTAGAAAGAGACCTTTGGATGTTGAAGTAACTGTTTCTTAAACAGTATATACTTCCATCATCTCTACCAAGAGGCAGAAAATCGTGGCCTACAGGCCAAATCCAGCTCGTCTTTTGTGCTATAGTGGCAGAGCTGAGTAGTTGCAACAGAGACCATATGGCCTGCAAAACCAAAGGTATTGATTGTCCGGTCCTTTATTTATTTTTTTGTGTTTATTTATTTTTTTAATGTTTATTTATTTATTTTTTTTATGTTGGCCCCACACCCAGCGTGGGCCCGAACTCACAACCCTGAGGTCAAAGACCTGAGCTGAGATCAAGAGTCGGACGCTTAACCGACTGAGCCGCCCGTGTGCCCCTGGCTGATCCCCGACCTAGATGTCGGTTTTTTCCGGGATGTCAGTTTCTGCCTATATGTGCACCTGACTCATTTGCATGCATTGCCAAGTGATCCACGTACATGAGTGTGTATACGTGTGCACTTGTGTGTGATAGTAAGCACGACTGAATGTTAAGCACTGCATTTCCTCCTCAAACATAACTATGTAAAAAGGTTTGGATCTAATTAGCCATTACTCTTCCTGCTTCACTCAACTGATGATATGTTATGACCTCTGACCCAAAGGACACAGACCTTCTGGAGAACTCCACTGGACACCTCACCATCCTCTCAATGAGCTCCTTGAGTATAAGCGTATTGATCCCACCCAAAGCTTCTACAAGATAGATGTCCTTGCGGAGTGAAGGATTCAGTGATTATGTATCCCAGGCAACATGGGGTCTTGTGGGATATTAAAATGGTACCGGGAGTCGAGGAATATTATGTGCTTCATCAGGTCGGATTTTGCCTTCAGATTATTCTCGTGGCCTTTGCCACTGACTTAATGGAGACAGTTTCTCCGGCTAGGCAGGCAGGCATGTTGATTGATTATTCCGTGCTGATGTGGCTATACCACATTAGTGATAGTTATTCTGACTTTGATATGCTCCTTGATCAGGCTAGCTAATATACTCCCCTTTATTCTATTACTTTCAAGCACCAAGGGCCAAAATTCATCGTGGAAGGTAGGCTTCTGAGATTATAGACTCCCATGGGTAAGATATGTACGTGTGCCATTAAAACAAGCACTAAAACGTGGTTTGGACTTGAGGTGGGCAAGGGAGTGCCTTTTTTATTGAGATATAATTCACATGCTCTAAAAAAATTTTTTTAATGTTTATTTTTGAGAGAGACGGAGCACAAGTGGGAGAGGGGCAGAGAGAGAGGGAGACGCAGAATCCGAAGCAGGCTCCAGGCTCTGAGCTGTCAGCACAGAGCCCGACGCGGGGCTTGAACTCATGAACCGCGAGATCATGACCTGAGCCGAAGTCGGACGCTCAACCGACTGAGCCGCCCAGGCATCGCTAAGGTGTACAGTTCAAGAGATTTTAGTATATTTACAAAGTTGTACAACCATCTCACGTTTTTTGTCTTTAATATACAGGAGGTTTGGTTCAATTTTGAGGAACTCTATATAATCCACACAAAAGCAGCAGTGGCACTTACATTGAAATCCGACATTCATGCTCTGCCCAGATTTCTGAAACGGCCTGTGCATCACGGGATTTGTTGAGCACGGACTCTGACAGTTCTAGGTCCCCAAGGTCATTCTATACGTCAAGTTGCTCATCCTAGGGGTGAGCAGGTCTCAGTGTTCCTGGCCTGTAGCCTCACCTCCGACCCCAGGGTTTTGACCACCCTCCCTGCCTCTGGAATTCTTTTTCCCTCCAAGATAAGGAAGCAGGGAGCCCGTTCTGGAAATGACACGCGGCTCTAGCTGAACTGGTTCTCCGTGGAATCGCTACCGGAGATAAATGGATCTGCCTTTCTCTAGCCCTGGCCCCCAGCTCCTTGTCCGCAATGGTCCTGGTCCAAGGCGACTGTTCATGCATTCACTCGTTCATTCGTAAGTACTTGTTGAGATCCTACTGCGTGCGAGGTGCCACAGGCGAGACTCTAGGAGTGCAGAGGTAGGAGAGACAGCCTCCTTTTCTCATAAAGTTTATATTCCAAGGAAGACATGACATCAAGTGACTGATTACCCAATTAATTATGCAGTCACGGCCGTGGAACAAAGAGATGTACGGGGTTCGGGACACAAGGGTGCCACACGGGCCAGCCTGAGTCTGCAGGTGCGGAGGCACCTCTGAGGGTATGAGAATCAAGCCAAGGTCTGACGGGTCCGTGTGGCAGGAGAGGGGAGGTGGGAGCCATCGCGGAGGGCCGTGCTGACAGAGGAAGGCTCTGCTGTGGAAATTGCCCAAGTTCCAAAAGCCACCGTAATTGCTGCGTGGTCAGTGGTCAGAAGCGAGCCAGCCGGAGGGGTCTCTTGCCATCCCAGGGGGAGACACGAGGGCGGCCTCTCTGGCTGGTGCGGGGACAGCAGCGGGCGTGGGACGCAGGTCGGAGATGTTCGGGAGACGGCACGGACAGAGCCCAGTGTGTCTTCTTCATTTGAATCTGTCGTCCCTCTAGCCCTTCTCCCCCCGACCCCAGCCCCTAGATGACCTCACTTCTCTTTGGCCAACGACACTGAGCATACCCTGAAAGCCACTCGACGTCCCTGGAATCAAGTGGGACTCCTCTGAGGAGAGCTGTGTCTGTCATGTTAGAGATCCCTGATCTCTAACGGGAAGGTCTCTCCAGACCATTTCCTGCGACTGGAAGTTCCCAGGAGCTTTCGCCGGAAAAGCCGAGGGCTTCCAAGAAGGCAGAATCTCCGGGGACCTGGAGAAAATCCCAGGGAGGGAAAGACTCGCTCACAGTCTTGCTCCAACCAGCACACCACATTCTGCACATTCAGAAGTGCCTCCACCTTCTGGAAAGCATCTGAGGGGCACGTGCCTCCCCTCCCAGCCTTCTCAGGGGAGGGGGGCGGGCGGGGCGCGGTGCCGGAACTTCCCGGCCTGAGGACAGGGCACCGCTTCCTTCCCTATCGGATGACGTGACATATACTGCCTGGATGTTGATTTGCTTTTCACTTCGCTTTCGGATTTTCAGATTCTCAGACGAGAAAGTGAGTTGTAAAGTGATCCTTTGTTTCCTCTTGAGCGATGAGTAATAATCCGTGCTTGGGAGGTCACACCAGGTGACCGCCTGGGAGACGTCCCCAAACATCAGTGCACCTCTGAGCTGCGTGGGTGTTTATTTCAAGACCAGCAACTGTTGCAAGATGAGCACATTAAAAATAGTTCAAGGCAGGGGCGCCTGGGTGGCTCAGTCGGTTAAGCGTCCGACTTCAGCTCAGGTCATGATCTCACACTCCGTGAGTTCGAGCCCCGTGTCGGGCTCTGTGCCAACAGCTCGGAGCCCGGAGCCTGCTTCGGATTCTGTGTCTCCCCCTCTCTCTGCCCCTCCCCCGCTTGCTCTCTGTCTCAAAAATGAACAAATGTTAAAAAAATTTTTTTAAATATATGGTATAAATACATAGGCAGTAAATGTATAAATAAAACAAATGGCTCATTGGGGCGCCTGGGGGGCTCAGTTGATAAAGTGTCCGACTTGGGTTCACGTTATGATCTCGCGGTTCGTGAGTTCGAGCCCCACGTCAGACTCTGTGCTGACAGCTCGGAGCCTGGAGCCTGCTTCGGATTCTGTGTCTCCCTCTCTCTCTGCCTCTCCCTGCTCGTGCTCTGCCCTTCACAAATAAATATATGTTAAAAAAAAAAAAAACAACTTAAAGTATTTAGCAAGTTCGATGAAAAAAAATTTTTTCTACTATGATGTAAGTATTCATGAGAAACAAACTTCTTTTGCCTCTGCTCGGCTGGGGTAACTATTACCCTGTACACATTAGGGTCTGTGTTCAAGTCAGCGTGATGAAGGCCACTGTGAATTTGAATATATAATTTTCACAAAATTCGGACTACATTCTTAAACTTTAGAGTTTTTGCCTTTGGCGGGAGGTTATAAGTCGGGGAGAAATCATCTTTGTAAGTGACATTAGACACAGACTCTTTTCTCCTAATTGATAAGGACCTCATTCGTGGCTGGTTTATTATTCCCGTCACTGCTTGACGTTTCTGACAGGCCTCGAAGCTCAAGTGAAAGAGAGGTGTTTGGGCGTGACACGCGGGCTCGTAATTCACGAAACTGTGGCCTTCTACCTGCAAAAGGGAGGAATCAGCCGAGGTGTGGTTTTGATTTAAGCAGCGAGAGCCAGAAAACAAACAGAAAACCTTTGTTCGTGGTCACAGAACACAGCTGCTGAAGGAAAGCGTTAAAAATCCAGAATGCTTCCTGCATGATCCAGCTCTCTGTGCAGAATTACAGGGAAGGCCAAGGTTCTCCTGGGAGAATCTCCAGGCTTGGAGTGCGGGTGGGGGTGCCCTGCTTTAACCAGAACTAATGTTTGTCGCTCGCCTGCCTGCCTTCCTTCCTTTGCCTTCATTCCTTCCTTCCTTCCTTCCTTCCTTCCTTCCTTCCTTCCTTCCTTCCTTCTTCCTTCCTTTCCTTTCCTTTCCTTCCTTCCTCTTTCTTTCTCTCTCTCTCTCTCTCCCTTTCTTTCTTATGTTGGGGTTCTGTGTATGTACAATTTTGTTTGCAAAAGAGAGTCCTAGCCGCCTCTAAAAGCAGCTCGCAAGAATTGGCCATGTCCGGAAGGTTGGTCATGAGCTCTCCTGTGCTGGACTAGGGTGTCCCTGCTGGTGACTTGGAGGATGTTGGGGTCCTCTGCCAGCGCAGCGATTCCAGAATAAATCCCTGCCCCCCCACAGCACCGGCTTCCAGCATGTCTCCTGCATTTCCAGTGCTTCTGTCGGCACACTGGCCTCTACCAGGTACCATTGCCTTCTATTTAGATGCTCAGCATGCGAGGGACTTGGTCGCATGCTCTGGCCATGTGTTTTGGTCTAAGTGGTATCGTGCTAGGCGTATCCTTCTACAGCTCAAAGTTGGTGCTCAAAATTCTGTTTTTCAGATCTGTCCGTGTTGACACATGTAAAAAGACTCTGTTCCTTATATTCTTCCCCTCAGCCTGGGTTGACCCCCCTCCAGCGTCTTCCCCACCCCCATCCCCATGCCCCCCCCCCCCACCCCAGCACACAGTTTAGCTCCTTCTGGAGGAGACGGACCGTTCCGTTGTGTCTTCGCTGTCTGACTTGGGCCGTTCCCAGGAACGGTGAGTTTCTCTGTCCGGGGCTCCCTTTTGCAGTTGGTCTTGTGACCCTTGGCTTGTATTTGAATGTCATCTGTGGTCATAAACTCCAGAGAAAAGAGGATCAGGCTAATTACCTTGGCTTTTTCATTCTCCTAACAAAGAGGGCCCCCACTCACTGTCAGCCCCGCCCCGCCCCCTCCCCGCTGGCAGGAACCTGTTCCTCCCTCCCCCTGCAGCCCCAGAGCCTCACCCCACAGCAGTCTGGGAAACATCAAAGCACAACACGCCCTTCGTGCCTCCCTCACTACAGGAGGCCAGGGTCTCCAGAATCCCGCCTCCCTCCACACACCTTCCCTACTCATGCGTTTTCAGGGGAGCTCCAAATCCGTTTTCTGCAAAACTCCCTACATTCCCCGCCTCTTTTCTGAGAGGCCCTTTCCCTCCTCTTCCTGCCCTAGAATGCCACACTGGACCATCCCCCTTCTCGACTTTCCCAGCCCCCTTGTGTGTCCTGCTGCCAGGTCATTGGTGACCCAGCCCCCCCCCCCCCCCCGCGGGCTCCGGGGGTCCTGCCCTCGCCCCACCCTGCTTATCTGCGGGAGACTGTGGGTCCCAGCGTCCCTGTACATGGTGCTTCTGGTCCCGGGGCCCCCAGACCTGGGTCTCTGCTCCTCCAGTGGCCTGCACTCCGCCCCCCAGCCCGGACCTGCACCCCAGTCCTGTCACTGACACCGCTGCCCATGGTCTCCTCTCTGTCCCCCGCTTCTTTGGCTGCTTCCTCTTCTTGCTCACTTGTCTGAAGCCTTGACCCCGGATGCTCCTTCTCCAGAGGTACGGCCGCCTCCCTCCGCCATGCCCTGCTTCCCACCTGTGTCCTGCCTCCACTGCCCTCCACCCACTGAGAGTCTTGGCCCTGCATTAGAGCCGTCCCTTGCTGTGACCCCTGGGAACCTGAGCTCCTGTACCTGGGACTCTCGCTGTCCTCCTAGAACTGCGGCTTTGCTAGAACCCGGTCCCCTACCCCAACTCTGCCCCGACTGCACCCCGCCGAACCCAGACCATGACAACTGTTTCTAGTTCTTGACCGCTAACCTCACAGGGGCCCTTCATCCTGGCCGGCGATGCCGCCGCTCTCCCGGTCAACTGTTGTCTGTCTTTCTTCCCAACCTCACGCACACCCTTCGCTTGACGCTGAATGTCCACAGGCTCCCACCACCGTCTGCCCATCTTCTCTGCCTTCTCGCCCGAGACTGGGGAGGAACTGCTCGTTCCAGGGCCAGTCCCTGCGCGGGCTGTCTAGGTGGCCTTCCCTCTGACTTGTTCAGGGTCACCCTCCAGCGGTTGTCCCCTTCTTCCTATGTCATGTCTCTGTGTTGGATCATTCCTCTTGGAATGCAAAAATTCCCTCCTAGCTTCCGACAACGACACCCACAAAAAATCAAGAGTTCCCTTGACCCCATACCCCCGACTAACTACATCCTGCTTCTCTGATGTCTTGCAGCAAATTTATTAAAAAAAAAAAAAAAAAAAAAAAAAGAAGAATAAGACTTGCTTGTGCCCTGTCTCCATTTTTCATCTCCGCCCTTTCTTTTTTAAAAAAAAATTTTTTTTTTCAACATTTTTTATTTATTTTTGGGACAGAGAGAGACAGAGCATGAACGGGGGAGGGGCAGAGAGAGAGGGAGACACAGAATCGGAAACAGGCTCCAGGCTCCGAGCCATCAGCCCAGAGCCTGACGCGGGGCTCGAACTCACGAACCGCGAGATTGTGACCTGGCTGAAGTCAGACGCTTAACCGACTGCGCCACCCAGGCGCCCCCATCTCCGCCCTTTCTTGAGCTGGCATCAGTCGACGAAAAGCCCCTGTGAAGTCATCAGGGATAATACTGATAGATAATATTTGTAATATGATTAATTTCATGACAGACAGTGATTATCATATGATAATTGCGCTACATTCATTCATTCAACAAGTGTCGGTTGACCTACTATGTGCCACACACTGTTCTAAGAGTTGTATGAGTACGAACCCCCATAAGCCTGTACCCTAAGGAGGGTACCCTTATTGTCCTCATTATATGGACGAGGAAACAGAAACAGAGAGATTAAAGAATTCACCCTCTACCCCGTAAGTATCATTCGTTGCTTTCCTTGGCCCACGTGTGGTGTTTCCCATTGGACCATTCCTTCCTTGAAATACTTTCTTCACCTTGTTTCTGGAACGTCACTCTCTTTGCTTTGTCCTTTACCTTACTCCCTGGTTCTTGTCTGTTTCTTTTTCTGGTTCCTTCTCTTCTCCCCTAAACAAATCCTGGAGAGCTCAGCCATCATGCCTTTTCTCTGTCTGTACCCCCTCCTTCTGTGACCTCTCTTGCTCCCACTGTCCGTAGACTGTTGGCCTCTGGAAGGGTATGTCCATCAGTGGCCTCACACCTGAATGCCAAACTTGGTTTTCTCCCTGACCTCACTCTCAACCATCTTCCCTCCTCTAGACATGCTGGCCTCCTTCCTGTCCCTAGGCATGGTAATCTGGCCCCTGCCTTGGGCCCTTCCTGTGTGCACCTGTTCTCCCCTGAGATGCTCTCCTGAGATGCCTGCTGGGGCTCATGACCTTGCTGCCCTCACATCCCTGTTCAGGTGTTCCCTGATGGACAAGCCATCTCTGAGTGTGTGAGAGAGAGCGGTCTCTCACTTCACCCCCAGAAGTCCCTTTCCACCTGCCCTGCTTCATTGTTCTCCATGTGTCACCACTGGACATACCTTATTTGCCATTTACTCCTCTTTCTCCAGAAGAGAGGTCCCGACGGCAGAGACTTGGTTTTGTTCTCTGCTCTGTCACCAATGTAGGGCATATAATAGGTGCTTAATAAATACATGTTGAGAGGCACTGGGATGGCTCAGTTGGTTAAGCATCTGATTCTTGATTTCAGCTCAGTTCATGATCTCATGGTTCGCAAGTTCCAGCCCTGCATCAGGCTCTGCACTGACAGCATGGAGCCTGCTTGGGATTCTCTTTCCCCTGCTCCCTCTGCCCCTCCCCTGCTCTCTCTCTTCTATCAAAATAAGTAAACTTGAAAATAAATAAATAAATAAATAAATAAATAAATAAATAAATATTGAGCGAACGAATGACGTCTCCCCACCCCCGCCCCCAGGGAAATGCATAGAGAGAGATGCTTTTAGAACTCTGTGTCTTTCATTTTCTTAAGGTAAATCTCTTTGGTTGTGAATGGATTCACGTTTCCGAAGTGAATAAAATAATAAGTGTATAAATGAGTCTTCTTTCCTCCTCCCTGAAGTTTTAAGACATTTATAAATGTATCTGAAATTGTAATAAGAGATTCCAGAAGGTTTTACAACATGCTTTCAGTTGATGGTAATAGCCAGAAATAGTTTAAATAACATTAATGGGGTATGGTTTTGCTAAAGGAACATAGTGTTTTTAAAATGGAAACTTCAATAATCCCATTTTACAACTTACCTAAACCTTTGAAATGCACAGCACTCATTAATGTTGAATTAGTTACTAAAAATGTCCCCCCTCCCTTGCAAATAAATCCATCCTGATATTAACTGCCTAGGGTTTAAAGGTTTTTAATAATGCCTCAGTGATACTGGCTTAATGAATTAGGTTCCAAGGAAAGTGACCAGGCTTAGTTAACGATAAATCAGGTTCTACTCTTTGCAGAAAAAGCAGCTAAAACTGTGCTTGTAAATAATAATGTGGAAAGATCTGGTATTAATCAAACCACCACAGCTGGGCTCTATTTTCAGCTCCCAAAGGCAAGGTGGAGTTAATATTGAACATACCTATATTTGAAACTTAACACAATTACGCAGTCCTTTGAGAATGAGCTTTGGCAACAAATCGGCTGGGGGTTGCACCCGAAACAACGTTTATAAAATTGTACTTCCAAAGGCTTTGTCTCAGGTCAGTTTCTTTTTTTTTTTTTTTTTTCAATCATGCGATAGCCTCCCCACCATGCAGTTAAGTATTGGAAAAAAAGTGTTGGGCATAATTTTTGTATAAATAATTGCCCTTCACTCTTCCCTGAAGGGGATAATCAGATTCGGCCGGTGGCTGTGAAGGCATCTAGCTTGGCCCCGTCCGGGTCAGTGGACCCACCTGAGTCCGGGGTCCAGCCTCGGCCTGTCCAGAGGTGTGCAGTTTGCCCGTGACATCCTGGGCATAGCAGAAAGCCATTTACCTGGCCAGTGGCTAGATACAGACACAGATCTCGCCACATCAGAATCCCCATCTTTCTGAAGGAGATTCTTCGGGAATCTTCAGCTCAGCCTCCTCTGAATAGCCAGGGCCTTACCAAGAAGCACGTCTGGTGACTGAGGATGCCCACAGGCCCACCTGAAGGGGGACAGCTCTCCTCTTCGCTCCACTGCTTTGAGGTGACTGCAAGATCCCAGGGAACATGGTGTCATGGGCCCAAAGGCTTTTGGTGACTGTCCCCAGAGTTTACAGATTCCCTTTGCCTGGGCTTCTCAGTGGAAGTTCGAGGTGGTGTGAGACTGTCGGTCGGCCTGTCTTTCTGGAAAATGCCACCATTGCAGTGAGGAGAGAAGGCCGGGAGAGTGGCTTCTCACAAGTGTTTCAGTGAGCCTGGGGTGGAGCACATGTGAAGTCAATCTGACTCCACGTGGGGAAGAAACAGGGCCACTTTCTCACTTTGTCTTTTCCGACCTATCCCGTGATAAATGTAGCTGAGAGCATTTCCCTGTCTGTGTGCAAAGTCTGGACAAAGAGCTGGACACTGAGCTGGCCTTGGGACTTTGATCTCGGCCTTTCTCGGGAGCCACAGGCTTACCTGGATGGGCCCTCTTTGGTCCTGTTATTCTGTTAACCCCCTCTTGTTGATTAAGTTTTTACCTTCCAATCCCGGTGTAGTTCACATACATACCGTTTCATGTTAGTTTCAGGTGCACAGTATAATGGTTCAACGATTCTCTACATTCCTCGGTGTTCATCATGATAAGTGTCCTCTTTAATCCTCGTCACCTCTTTCACCCCTCCCCCGCCCACCTCCCCTCTGGTAACCGCCATTTTGTTCTCTCCAGTTAAGAGAATGTCTCTTGGTTTCTCTCTCTCTCTTTTTCCTTTGTTCGTTTGTTTTGTTTCTTAAATACTACACGTGAGTGAAATCACGTGGTGTTGGTCTTTCTCTGACTTCTTTCACTGAGCGTTACACTCTCTAGCTCCATCCATGTTGTAGCAGATCGCAAGATTTTATTTCTCTGTATATATGCACCAAATCTTCTTCCTCCATTGCTCTATCCATGGACACTTGGGCTGCTTTGGTTATTGTAAGTAATGCTGCAGTAAACACAGGGGTGCAGGTAGCCCTTTGAATGAGCGTTTTTGTAGTTTGGGGGCCGTTCGGCCTTTCGGCACTTGGGTCGTAAGCTCCCTCACTGCAGACGGGTACGTGCACTGAACGGGATGTGCTTATGCCCTGATTGTTCTTCAGGTCTAAATAGATGAAGGACTCGTCGCAGTCATAACAAAGTCCCTTTATGTCTGTGATTCCATTTATTCCTTCCATCAGTTCTAAAGATGAGTGTTACCCTCGCGTGGCTGACGAGAAAACTAATACTGGGGGGTTTGGCCAAGACTGTGAAACTAGTTGATGGTGGAGCTTGGGCTAACAGGTACTCACCACTCAAGTTCAGCGCTCCATTCATCCCGCTAACTGCTTCATCACCTCCCCAGACGAAGAGGAAGCCCTGTGTACTTGAATCTTTGATTACAGTGTGGTTCGTAACATTCTACAAGGGTTGGGCCCAGGTTTCGTTTCCAGTACTTAGCAAAGAACCTGATGCCATGAGGTGCTTGATAAAGGTTTGATAAACGAATGAAATTAGTGAGTGAAGAGATGAGAAAAGAGTGAATATTTTGAATGAATAGATAAGCTGGGCAAAAACCTACGTGTCTTCTTTGTACCGGAAAGCACCGTGTGTTAAAGAGGTTTAATATGTGGCCGTGTATGTTGTGGAGGATATGCCTAAATCTCTTGTTTCCTCCAACTCCCTATCGATATGGAAGGTCTGAATCCGGTTCGCATCATGTTTATTAAAACGTCCTCGAGTCGTGTTGGAATCTGTAACCAAAATCAAAACTGAGATCTGTTTTATGAGTGTGAGTGTGAATGTGTATGTGGTGTGGTGTATACATATGTGTGGTAGGTGTGTATGTGTTTGGGGTGTGTGTGTGGTGTGTGTGTAGGTGTATGTAGTATGAGTATATATGTGTGTGAGTGTGTAATCAGTGGGGGTGCGTGTTGGAGTGCGTGTGGTGTGTGTGCATGTGTGTGTGCGTGTGTGTGCGTGTGTGTGTGTGCGCGCCTGGGGGGTGTGTGTGTGCTGTGGGGACAGCGAGCAGCGTGGCCTCTCCCACCCCGAATGCATTCAGCTTTGTGCTCTTCCCACCTCTTTATCTTGCGACCAGTGCCTCCGAGGTGCTGGGGGTAGAGTTGGTGCTGTTTCCCGTTTCTTACACGGCGTATGCAGGTGGACAACGTGCATGAATTGGCCAAGTCACATCTACCTTTTATTGGGGCTTGTTGGTCAAAAAGCCCTTAGAACTATGAAGACAGGGGCACCTGGGGGGCTCAGTTTGTTAGGCGTCCCGCTTTGGCTCAGGGCACGATCTCCCGGCTCGTGAGTTCGAGCCCCGCGTCCGGCTCTGTGCTGACCGTGCGGAGCCCGCTTGGGATTCCCTCCCTCTCTCAAACGTAAACAAACATTTAAGAACCACGAAGGGAAATGAATGAGTAACGGTGTAGCCGCAAGAGCAAGTGTGCTGTCAGGTTCGAGGCTCTGTGTCTAGAAGGGCCGGATGCCCCGTGGGTGGTCCCGGTCCGCCCCCCCCCCCCCCCAGATAACCTCGGGCTTCTGGTTGAGCCAGCGAGGGGGTCATTCCGACAGACAGCTTCAGCTTTTGCTCGGGGGGAGGGGGGGGGCCTGAGGCCCCGGTGAAGACGGTAGCTGCGGGGGAGGGCGCCCTCTGTTGAGGTGTGGGGGTGGCACACAGGAGCACAGACGCCAGACCGGTGCACGTGCCCACGGCCACGCAGGGGATGTCGCCTGCCCTGCCCCCCGTGACCCCTGGTCAGGGTCACGAGGCGGGAGTGTGAGCCGACGGTGGCGGCTGACTGACGGTCACGGAGAGGAGAGGTGGGGCGAGCCCCCCCCCCTCCCCCGAGGGCTTCTTGTCCCTCCTGCGCCTCACGGCTGCCTTCCCGCCATGGTCGGGGCTGTTTCGGTGACGCTTGGCTCAGCTCAGTGGGTTTTCAGACCTTTTCAGCATCGATCCTTGTGGGAGAAGGGAGGATAGGAAGTCTTGCGTGACGGTCCCGGGGCTCCTCCGTCCCACCCCAAATGCGCAGGCAGAGGTCTAACAATGGCTGCGTAAGTTCTGGGCCCACAAGCCGATACTCCGCAACTAGACCTCGGACTCGTCGGTTTGTCCAGTGCTCTCGGCACTTCCTTTGCCCCAGGGGCGTGTCACGTCACCTCCCTGCACCATGAGTGGACACAAGGGTGCCTCGCGGGGTCTACTCCAGCGAGGGGCACTTAGGGCCAAAGCCTCTGTGACCTCCCTTGACAAACCTCGCCAGCGCAGAGCCTGGCACGTCGTCTGCACCACGTAAATGTGGGCTCTGCTGCAACAGGGGCCTCTCTGGTCTTCTCTGTCATCGCATCGAGTCACCTCCCGGAAGAGTAATGCTTCCTGTCACGCCGTTGGCTTTCCTTGTCCCGGCGGGAAACTGTGAAGTTACCGTGATGTGACATCCGGTTGGAGGCTGGAAGTGATTTCATAGCGACAGCAGCCTTGGACGTGCCCTCTCCGGCCCAGGCCGGGCAGCACAGATGGAAATGACAGGCTGTGTGAGCGGTCACTGGAGCTGCGGGCCAGCTGAATTGGGTCATGTGGACAAGATCGGGTCCCACATCAGCCCTGCCCTGCCGCACTTGTGTAGACAGCAGGTGGCACCATCAGCAGAAGTGGGGGAGGGGGGCGATAGCACGTGTGTCCAGACAGAAGGGGATGCGAGGCTGGGGACCTGTGCCCCACGGGCGCATGCTGGGGTCTGTGCCCACCCACAGCAGCTCCCCCACACCCATGGCCCAGCATGATGGTCGGCCACAAGCCAACGGTCACAATACAAAGAGACTGTGCTGTTGGGAATCCGGTATCTCCACACTGCAGTGAGTCTGGGGGAGAGGAGCTGGATTCGCTTCTGGATTTGGAGCACCTGCCTCTGTGTCCTGCATCCGTTCTAGGACAGTGGGTGACAAGGAGTCGGGAGAGGGCTCAGGCCCTGCTTTCAACCCCAGACGACACGGGGACTGGGCCATTCTTTGGTCTGGGAGTCTTTTCCTGTGTAAGATACTTAGCAGCGTGTCTGGCCTCTACCCACTCGATGTCAGTAGCCACCTCCCAGTTGTGACAATTGTGACTGTCTCCAGGGATTTCCGAATGTCCTCCAGGGGTCAAAATCACCAGGGGTTGAGAGCCACCAGAGCAGGGAGAGGATTTAGTGAAGAGACATTCGCCTTATACTCGTAGTCTCTGGGCTGTGTCCCACGAGCCATATATCATTGTCTTGGATGACGACAAGACAAGCAGTCCCCAGCATCGAGGTTTGCAGAGTTGTCGCAGTTCGTTGGGTGGGGTGGAGAGCTTCCCTGTCGGGGCCACAGTGGGGGTAGGTGCTCGGAAGGGAGGGGAGAGGTCCCTTCCCACCTGTTCCTTCTCCCTTCTCTAGCTCAGTCTCCATTCCCATCCCTTCTGGACAGTGTGGCACAGAATCACCCGGGATGCTTGCTGAAACGCACATTCCAGAGCCCTACTCCCCAGAGATTCTGATACAGGGTACAGAGCATCTGAGAGCGGCCCCGGGGTCTGCATGGTATAGCTTCCCAGGTGATTCTGCTGCAGGGGGGTGGTCTGGAGGTAACGCCTTGAGAGGCAGGGATGTCAAAGCAAACCAGCTTTGCCAGTCCCCTGAGGACACTAAAATCTAGCATAAAGAAAAACACGACGACTTGAGTACAAAGCAGAAAGTCATAAAAGTCCATAAGAAAGATGAAGTTCTTAAATGTAGAAATGCCTTATCCTGAAGATGGATTCATTCATTCATTCATTCATTCATTCAGCAAACACTTTCTGAGTGCCTATACTATACTTCAGACATTGTCCTAGGCATCGGGGTGATGCAGTGAACAACATAGACACATGTCCCTATGCTCACCCAGTTGGTATCTCGCAGGAGGACACAAAGAAGAGGCTCCATAACAGAGTAGTATGTTAGAAGGTGGCAGTGTTGTAACGAGAGAGCAGAGAAGGGGGTTAGGGAGCGCTGGGGGTGGTTTGCAGGTGTAATCAGGTGCTCAGAGAGGACCTCCTTTGCAAGGTGACACTTGAACACTTTGAAGGTGGTGAGCGACAGTCAGATAGATACCGATAGGAGCGAGTTCTCCGTGCACAAGGGAGAGCAAGCATAGAGTCACCGAGGCAGAGTGAACATTCCTGGTGTGATCCAGGGACAGCAGGGGGGCTCCTGTGGCAGAGCGGAGTGAGTCAGAGAGCAAGTCGTAGGACTGGGGGTGGGGAGGGAGTAGGAGGCCCGGTCCTGCGACTGTGACTTGACTCAGGTGGGCCGGGGAGGATTTTAAGTCGCGGAATGTCAGCATCAGATTGCAGACTTAGAAGGATCACCCTGGCTGCTATCTTGAGTAGACTCTGGGGGGTGGGGTGGGGGTGGGGGGAGCAGGGCAGAAGTTATCATTACGGTTGAAATTATGGCATGGTTTCTGCCCCCTCGGCATTTACCGTGATTGTGGAGATAGAACATGTACCACTGTAACTAACAAGGAAGTATTTGCTAAGTGATATGATTAACTCGGATCAGAGAAGTGTGCTAAAAGTCAGCGGAGGAAGACATCCCTTCTGAGAGTCAGACTTCATGCCCAAGTTGGGCCTTAAGATGGATGAACAAGGTTTTGTTGTTGTTGTTGTTGTTGTTGTTTTGTTTTTGTTTTTGTTTTTTAGTTCCAGGGGTATATAATTGGCATTCGGTAATCTGTATACATCGTAAATATACAAGTTGATACCTTTGGTCATATGCATGTACCCACAAGACCACTACCACAATAGTGAACATCTCCGTCACCCCCGAAAGTTTTCACGTGGTTTATGAGGCAGGGCGGGAATTATCATGAGGACAGAGACTTGAGCAAAGGCACAGAGGCAGGGAAATGCAGGGGCTTCCTCCGGACAGAAGAAGCCCGCCCTGACTATACAGGAGAGTCACACGAGGACCCCTGAGAGAGACGTCTGACAAGACAGCTGGAACCAGATTACATGGGGTCGGAAACACTGGGTCACACGGGTTAGGTCACAGGGGGACGAGCAAAGGTATTTAAGTGTGTTTTAGGGTATAGAAGAAACAGAGTTTGTCTGCTAAAATTTCATCTTTAAAAAAAACCAGAGGACCGCCTCGGTGGCTCAGTAGGTTAAGTGTCCGACTTCAGCTCAGGTCATGATTTCACAGTTTGAGGGTTCAAGCCCCGCATCAGGCTCTGTGCTGACAGCTCAGAGCCTGGAGCCTGCTTCGGATTCTGTGTCTCCGTCTCTCTCTGCCTCCCCCCTGCTCATGCTCTCTCTCTCTCTCTCAAAAATAAATAAAAACATTAAAAAAAAACCCCAAAACCCAGCAACGCCAAGCTCAAATTTTAGGTACTTTATCTTTTTGTAGTGAGTCCAAAAAAACATAGCCAAGTACATTACTGCAGTCTTTCATGCATACATAGTCCATTAAAGGAAAAAGAAGCATCAGGCAATTTCATAATTAGATAATTAACAGACTCCTTAACATCATTAAACTAATACAACTACTTAGAGATTGAAAAAAAAAATCCATTGCCACCTGATAGTACATTATAGCCCGCATATAAAAATACATCTAATCTAGGGGCATCTGGGTGGCTCAGTCGGTTAAGCGTCCAACTCTGGCTCAGGTCACGATCTCACGGTTCGTGGGTTCGAGCCCCGCGTCGGGCTCTGTGCCGACAGCTCGGAGCCGGGAGCCTGCTTCGGATTCTGTGTCTCCCTCTCGTTCTCTGCCCCTCCCCCACCAGTGCTCTCTCTCTGTCTTTCAAAAATAAATAAATGTTAAAAAAATTGAAAAAATACGTCTAATCTAGATAGACTTTAATAATTCAAAGGCAGAACTTTAGCATGTTACAGTAGACTCTTGATTAGTGCCTCATAGTTTTGAAGGCCTGCCCTCTAGTCTTGTGTCAGGTTGAAGGAGAACTTTGAAGTTCAGGGAAACACTTAAATAGGTTTTCAGCGAGTATCTCCTGCCCTCCCCCATCCTGAGGACTTGATCTGCTTGTGAGCGGGTCCTCCTCTCCAGGACCAGGGGGTGGACCGGAGGGCAGGATTTTCAGGTTTGAAGGTAGTTAAGCAGCTAAGATGAAATCATCCTCCTTTTTCCACCTCCTGGGCAGAGAGGTTGGAAACCCCTCGGAGACACTTGCTGGTTGGCGGCTCTGGGATTCTACCTGACCATCCAGCCGGGCGCCTTTGCAGAACTGCTCACTGCTGGGGAGAAAGAGAGAGACTGAGAAATGCTTCTCAGTTGAGAAGCGCATTGTCTTCTCAGTTCCGTGAAAAGGAGCGACTCCAGTTAGTGCACCTCTGAGCACAGAGAAGGCTGTGAGCCACACGGTCGCGCTCAGGAATTCTACGGATCCATTCTTACTTTGGTTTCTTTGAAGAGGACCTTGACTTGCCGTAATGGGAAGGATGTTAACGGAAGACCATATGGTCTCATCTTTATCGTCTCCTCGCCTCTTAATGCCCAAAGTGTTTGCTAACTCCTCCTGGACACAGGCATGCCCTAGGATCCTTGTCACCATCGTTGCCATCATCATCGGACGGACCGAATTCATATCCACAAGGTGCGGTGTTAGATACTGAGAAGTGTGACCCTGACACTAATTGCTACCTTTACTTAGCATTTCCCAAGGACAGGGACTGTGCGACCACGTTACATCCAGTCCTCACTCGATAAAATAGGGACTATTCTCAATTCCCGTTTCCTTTTTTTCTTAAATCATCAACTTTTTTTTAACATTTACTTGTTTATTTTGAGACAGGGTATGCATGTGTGTGCACACTGGAGCGTGAGCAGGGGAGGGGCGGAGAAGGGGAGAGAGAGAGAATCTCAAGCAGGCTCCGCGCTGTCAGCACGGAGCCTGACGCGGGGCTCGAACCCACGAACCGTGAGATCATGAGCTGAGCTGAAATCAAGAGTTAGACGCTTAACTGACTGAGCCTCCCAGACACCCCTATCAATCCCCATTTTCACATCTAGGGGGACTGAAGCTTGGCTGAGTTGCTAAAAAATGCCTCCCTGTGAGATAGCTACTAAGTGGTCAAGTGGGGGCCTGAGCCTCTGCCACTGGTAACCGATCGCTTTCAAGAGAATCAACAAGGACTGTCGGTGCCATTGAGTCGGAAAAGGTCAGACACAGGGCATTAAAGAAAATGTGCGTGATTGTAGTGGAGGGACACCTCCCCTGTTCTCTCAAGTAATTCGTGAACTGTTCTTAATCATGTTAAGTTCTAATTAAAAAGCTGCCTCTTCTCTTGAAGCAGAAAGGTCGTATCAGCCGCAAGGCTTTTTCGCACGTTGCTGCGAGCAGCCCTGTGAATTGCATCCTGCCGCCGCCGGCCTCGCATGGGGAACACAATCATTCACGCCGGGTCCCTGCTCTCCCCGCAGAGCCGGGTAACTCAGGCTGGGCATAGTCCCTACATTACAGGTTAATTTGGCCTCTTCTGTAGAACATCTCTGGTCTGACAGTTCACATTCTTCCTCTGGCGGTTTTTTTCGGTCCCTTGGAGCTCATCACCTGGCATGCGTTTCCGTGCGTTCTTGCTCACACGCGGGGATCCGTGTTCTCGGGGGATCGTCGTTACGGAGCGAGGCGCGGTTGGCGCACGAGGTGGGTCAGTAATGATGACGATGATGATGGTGATGAGCCTTGGGTCCAGACTCGGCCTGATGGGCCGGAGGGAGGTTTCACGTTACCAACGCTGGCCTGTGATTTCAGAGCCAGGCTGGGTTTGCTGTGCTTCTGTGGTTTGGTTTGGGCTCTTGCAACAACTGTCCACTCGCTCTTGTCCCCTCCCTCGTGCAACCACCGAACTTTGCAGAATGAGCCTTGTGTCCTCGTGCCAAGCAGAGGAAACCGGTCAGGGATGCTAGTGAGAACGGCAGCCCCCGTAAGGCAGTCACCCTTGACCACGAGGGGCAGTGAGACGTCATCACTCGTCACTGTCTGATGTGTTCCCTGGCTTCCCTCCAGGGTGGTCCCATGCCTTCTTTGTGGGTCTGGGGACTCTGCGAACCGCAGCAGTAAAGGACACTGAGGTTTGTCCGTCAGTTGCCCTGGGCAGGTTCAGCCAGACAGCTGGGCAGAGTCTCACCGGAGAAGGACAGTGGGTCGTCACGACCGACCGGAGGCATCTCTTTGATCTTTCCCGTGCCGTCAGGCACGCGTGGAAAGTGAGTGGTGCAGGTCAGGGGGCTGGTGAGCATGGGAGACCATGCCATCCCAAGGAAGAAGTTTCGTCCGCCAGGTGGCACTTCCCGTGCATCCTTGGACTTGATCTGTTGGCGTTCTTCCTTCTGCCTACAGCTAGTTAAGGTTTGGTCAAATCATCTGGTTCTTTCTTCTGAAATTACTGAGGCAAAGATGAGATGAGATGAGATGAGATAAAGTTAAATTAAATTAAATTAAATTAAATTAAGCAAAAATAAAATACTACTTCTTGGAGAGACGTCTGGGTCCAGATATTCGAATGTGGAGCCAGGAAGGAGGGAGTTCATATTCTTGGTTCAGATGCACCTGAGGTCTGCTGTCTGTTGTTTTGCAAACCCTCCGTTTTGCTGTTTCTGTTCCAAAAAGAGCAGCGTTGACATTGACACCTGCCTTTGGGGATAGAACTGCTAAGCAGAACACTGGGATTCTTGAGAAGGAAAGAACACTGCTGAGGAAGGTGTTGGGAGGTGGGGAGGAGGCGGGAAAGCAGACGTTCGCTGCAAAGATTGTAAGGAGTGTGAAGGTGAATTCCATTGATCTTTTGGGAAGCCGCCTGCAGTGGGGATCAAAACACGGCATTCTCAGAGTCCTGCCCGCCATCCCGGGCCTCGTGGGATGGCGTTTACGGAGGAAGAAAGTTTAGGAACAAGGTAGAAACAAAGTGCCTTTGAAGAACGACTTCAATCCTGACGCGCTTGTCTCCAGAGGCCTCGAGAATAATAAACCAGAAGCAAACATCAACAGCAATTTGTATGACACATGCTGGACACTGACTCCAGCTGCTGCCTCCCTCCCCGACCCAGAGGCTTTGGAGGAACACGGTCAAAGTATCCTTTTGGCTAAAATTACACGGACAAAAACGACAACCTTGTCCTCAAAAGTGGCATTAGTGTTTATGGCTGAGCAGAGGATGAAATGGGGCGGGAAGAAGTGAGGGCCATGAGCAAATGGCCTGCTTGGGCGGTAGTTTGCACGTTCCCACCCTCGCTCCATGATCTATGCCCTCATTAGCAGCTGTGCCCTTGGCCAGTGAGCATGTTGCTTGCTTGCTGGGGGTCCAGCCCACCTGTACCAGGGTAGGTTTCTCTTGTTGCCAGTGAGTCGGCCTGATGGTTAAACAAAAAGAACACAAAAACAAAAACTCCCCACAACAAACCCCCAAACCCAAAACCTTTTGCAGATAAACACGACTTTTCTGGGAAATCAGGAGAAAGAGTCCTAGATCTTGTGTTGAGGTAAGAGAATGGAGAATGTATTCGAATAGTTTAAGGACAAGCCAGGGGGAAGGACGGCATCTGGGTTATGGTTGGCACACATTAGGTTCTTTAGTCAGCTAGAACAAATACGGTTGGGGGACCCTAATAACCTTAGATTTGGAAGGGTTTGTGTCATGATAATCATATAATAGGCAACTGGCTCACTTAGACAAAATAAACGAAACATGGACCCAGCTCAACTTTGTTACTTGACTGTTTCTGCTTTGGTTGAATTCTTTCATTCGTTCACGTAATTCACAAATACCTGTCCAGCCCTTACCGTGCAGTAAGCACCGTTTGAGCCACGGAGGGATTAAAGATGGAAAGAAAGAATATTTCCCCTCAAGGACCTGACAGTCTAGCAGAGAGGTAGTTCTCCAAATAGAAACTACAGAAGTAAGATCGCTCCTGGAATGCAGGTCTAGGATAGCAGGATAATGACACCATTGGATCTGCCTTCTAGTAAAATCGTCTCGGGGGGAGGTGGGTTGAGGTCAAGGCTAGAATCAGGGAGACCGTGGTGGTGTGAGAAGTGTTTACAGCTTTATCATGACAGTGGACATGAACAGAGGCACTGTAAAGGGCTCTCAGAAAGTACCTTCTACATTTTGCGGTTGGATTGGAGGGGAAAGGGGGAGACAAGGAAGGTTCTAGATTTCTGGCCTGGATGCCTGAATGGATAAGGATGCTGTGTGAACTTTGATAGTGATTGTTGGAATAAGAGTACGTTTAAGGGCCAATAAAATTAAGTTTGAATTGTCAGTTTGAAGAGTATTTATTGGGGTGATGTTTTCCAGGGGGGTATGGGATATAAGGGCTTTGGAGTTCAGGAGAAAGACCAGCAGAGACAAAAAGAGCGAATTCCCAGTCACCAGGATATAGATGGCTATTGAAGCCATGGGCTTGGATGCCATTGCCTGGGGAAGATTTCATCATAATTTTTTAGATCAGTCTACCAGAAGACAGTGGGGAGGTCAACCTAAAGAAAGTCATCAGTCTAAGACATGCTTAGGGGATGTGTTAGGACGCCCCTTTTCCCAAAACGCCCCTAGAAGAAGTAGAGCTGTAAAGGGGTTGGAGAACCATCTTCCAGAGTTTTCTGTGTTCCTTTCTGGCAGTGAGAAGTTGGGCACGTATTTGCCCTAACCCTCCTCCTAAGGAACGTTACCAGTCGCCCAAGTGTTTTCTTGAATTCCTCCCCATGGCAGATGTGCAGGAGAAATCATTTTGTTACTATTTTTGAAAGATGAGGATGTTTGGGGCACCGAACCTTCACCTTCAAAGGTGAGGATGCGAATGTCGCCCAAATACCAATAGCCTACTTTTCGTACGTGCTGAAGTGAAAATTAGGACGTTCAAGATAGAGATTCAGCTTGTGCAGGGTTCCCGCTGTTCCCAGGCGATTGTTTCCCGAGCTCACAGGGTGAACGAGGACTAGCTGTAGGGATGTCTTTGAAACCCAGGGGCTAGGCAGCAAGCCAGACTGTGGGGCTTAATTCATTCCTTCCCGGGGTCCAGGTTTCTTCGGGCGCAAGCTGACCCCAAGGGCGCTGCCGTAGCTCATCTCCCGGGGCCACTGCAAACCTTTTTGTGCTCGTGACAGAAAAGATTGGCGTGTGTGAGCCTTCCATGGCTCTGAAGCCTCCTTTTCTCTTTTCTTCCTGTTTAGGACCCCTCTCCCCCGAGCAGCATCTTTTCCCCAGCGCGTACAGAAAGCCGTGTCTGTTGACCATTCCCCTTTGAAGTTTTGAGTTGCGCTAAAATATTTATAATGTACTGGGGCGCCTGGGTGGCGCAGTCGGTTGAGCGTCCGACTTCAGCCAGGTCACGATCTCGCGGTCCGTGAGTTCGAGCCCCGCGTCGGGCTCTGGGCTGATGGCTCGGAGCCTGGAGCCTGTTTCCGATTCTGTGTCTCCCTCTCTCTCTGCCCCTCCCCCGTTCATGCTCTGTCTCTCTCTGTCCCAAAAATAAATAAATGTTGAAAAAAAAATTAAAAAAAAAAAAATAAAATATTTATAATGTATGGACAAACCCTTGCGAAGGGTTTTAGTTTCCACAAGCTATATCTCTTGACTAATTGGGGCTTTTTTAAAAAAATGTTTGCTTATTTATTTTGAGAGAGAGAGAGCACAGGTGGGGGGAGGGCAGAGATAGAATTTCAAGTAGGCTCCCCGCTTGTCAGCACAGAGCTCAACGTGGGGCTCCGTTTCTCAACTGTGAGATCATGACCTGAGCCAAAATCAGGAGTCAGACGCTTAAGTGACTGAGCCACCCAGGCTCCCCAACTAACTGAGGCCTTTTGCTGATAAGCACCCGCATAGGGTTTCAGATCAAGGGTGGCTTAATTTAGGGAACGCCTCTGACATCAGCCAGCAATTGTATCTCGTTGAAGAGTCGATCTCCGCTTTCCTCCGGAGGAGACAGCAGAGGCTCTTTGCTGCTTCTGGGTGTCTGTGGTCATGTGCACTGTACTGATAGAGGGCTTTGCTGCAGCACTCACGGCTGGTTTTGTTGACGCCTCTGGAACCAGGTGGGGAGCACTGAAATTCCGTGGGTCCCATGTGTGTTGATTGGTCCTGCACTGGAGGTGGCAGCAAAGGGTCGTGGCATCCAGGAACCAGGAAGGTCCCCTGGACTGTGAACTTGCGGGAGACAGGAATTGTTTTCACGCATCCTGAGGTCCCCAACCTAGCGCAGGGCCTGGCCAACGGATGTTCTTTGTTACATGTTAGACGTTGAACGGCAAAACAGCAGTGAGCTGAGTGAAGACGGTACTGCTTCAAGGGAGAGCAGTAAAAACCAAGAAGGGGGCACCTGGGTGGCTTAGTCTGTCGAGCTCGGGTCATGATCTCGCGGTTCATGAGATCGTGCCCCGCATCCGGCTCTGTGCTGACCTCGTGGAGCCTGCTTGGGATTCTCTCTGTCCCTCCCCGCTCACGCACGCGCGCGCACACCCACACACTCTCTCTCTCTCTCTCTCTCTCTCAAAATAAATATTGAAAAACAAAACAAGACAAGAAGAAAAGGAGAAAGGAACCCCTAGAAGCAGGCTTATGCCATTTCTGGAGCATGGATGTGACCCCCTGCCTGAGCTGCAGATGTCAGACTTAAATCTAGATTCTATAGGGATCTAGAAGTGCGGACGGGACCGGACTTCTATCTGCCTCCTCACTGTGACGCCTCTTCCTGATGATTGGATTAACACAAACGTTCTAAATCAGCCATTCGTTTGAGGCTTCCTGAAACCAAATAGTTTGGCATCTTGAAAGCATGAGCTATATGGGTTGCGGGTTGCTTTTGAATGCCCGTCTCTGATTTCTTACGCTGTCTCTGGTTACGTAGTAGAACGTGGGGATAAATAAATGACCTTGAAACAACGAAAGGATAAAATACGGCCTGGTCATTAAAAAATCACATTTTCAAATGACATGTATTGATAAGGGAAAATGCTCATTTTTTTTTTTAATTTTTTTTTTTCAACGTTTATTTATTTTGGGGACAGAGAGAGACAGAGCATGAACGGGGGAGGGGCAGAGAGAGAGGGAGACACAGAATCGGAAACAGGCTCCAGGCTCTGAGCCATCAGCCCAGAGCCTGACGCGGGGCTCGAACTCCCGGACCGCGAGATCGTGACCTGGCTGAAGTCGGACGCCTAACCGACTGCGCCACCCAGGCGCCCCAGGAAAATGCTCATTTTGTAATGTTGTATGAAAAAGCAGGAACCTGTGTCTGGGCACAGATGGGGGCTCAAATAAATTTCTTTTGAATAAATGACTATTGCCTAGATGAGTGAGGTGAAAACTGCAAAAAACCCCATGAGTCCATCGGTGAATATGACTCTTCGGCTCTGAAAAGCACGACCTAGGGTTTGAGGCGTCTGGGTGTAGTCCAAGCTACTAACCTTTTTGGAGCTCAGTTTCCTTATCTGAACACCGAAGCGACAGCCTGCTCCAGAATGGTCCCTGAGGGGTCCTTTAGCCCACCGGGGGTCCCACATGCTCGGAGTTGTGATCTGACTCTGGACAGAGCAGCTGTCACCGGGAAGGATGCCACCAGGCAGGTCTCATATGGCTCGTAGCACTTTGTCAACCGGACTCGATCAACCTTGACCTCTTATTATTTCCCATCATTTTAGGTGACTGTCTTGAGTTTCTGCCTCCTGAGCCACCCCTTGCTGCTGCCGTGTAAAGGGGCCTCTTGATTTATTAATCAGTTAATCAGCGCCTGCTGAGGAGCTTTTCAGGGTAGTTAAACAGGGAAAACAAAACGCTATAGCACATAATCAAGACAGATCGTAATTAAGAACATCTCTCCCACCGCCGATCTTTCTTCCTGCCCACCCAGGCGCCCCCCCCCCCAGGGCCCTTTTTACCCCAGATCAAGCCCCCCCCAATACTCCGGGGGGGCCCCCCCCTTTCCCATGAAACCAGACAGTAAGTTTCAGAAGGGCAGACTTTTCTTCTAATGTCCTAGAGGAAAATGAGCCTCATCAATTATTTGCAGCAAATTTTGGATCTCAAAAGTTCAGTCAGGCCCCCGAAATGACATATGGCTCTGTCTGTATATACACGTACCATACTCTCTTGTCCTGATTTCTCCACGGCCAGAGTCACGGAGCTGGAAGGATCTTACGGCAAGGATCGGCCATGGCCTCTGGTGACAGACGAGGGGCTCAGTGAGGCCAATTAGCTTGTCCAAAGTCACACGGCTAGTTAGTAGCAGAACTGGAATTAGAACTCAAATATTCTGGTAAACGGTTAACACCCCTCATGCTTATTTCTCTGCGAAATCCTGTTTTCCTATAAAAATGAACATAAAGTGAATGAAAGAAATCATCCTCATTAACTTCATTTTCTGATTTCTTTTAAACTTTTATTTGTTTTGAGAGAGAGAGAGCGAGCGTGTATGTGTGCCAGTAGGAGAGGGGTGGAGAGGGAGAGAGAGAGAGAATCCCAAGCAGGCTCTGTGCTGTCAGCACAGAGCTCAGTGTGGTGCTCGGTCTCACGAACCGTGAGATCATGACCTGAGTGGCCATCAAGAGTCAGACACTCAACCGACTGAGCCACCTAGACACCCCCTGATTTGTTTTAGGCAAGGGTTTCCGAGCTAAAGAGTTTTGAATAGTAGTTTTAGATGATGCTTGTGGGGACAGGTGTCTTGGACTGCTTGTCATGGAGGTATTTTTCTTTGAATTGGTGAGGATATCAAACACGTGTATCCAGCTTGCCACGGAGCAGATGGTCAACGGGGAATCTGCAGGGGCTGCTGGGCTTCTGGTCCGGAATCTGTTCGGTTTGGTTTCCTTCCAATGGCACTAAGCACACAGCACTAATGAGGCCAAGACTTTCTTAGAATAGAATCTCCATCAATCACCAGCGTTCCATGGCCTGCGGGGGGCCAGGGGACCATGCGCATCAATCGGGGCTGACGGCACTCACCCCTCACTCCCTGTAATTCTTCAGTGGACACGTGGAGAAGAATCTGGAATGTTCTTTGGCCATCCTGGTGAGGAGGATGCTTAGAAATCTTTTTGTTTTTAATTATTCCTAATGTCTCCACCATAATAATCTCCTATGTATCAAAGGTGTTTGTGCACTAGAGGCTTTTCTGCCAGCCCGGCTGCTCACGTCTGTTGGAGGTCTATCAGACAGTCAGACTCTGAATACATCTAGGGCTTAACTCCTAAGCCAGACATCTGAATTGCACGTACCAGCCTTGAGTTACAGGTTCTCCTGTTTTGTTTTGCTTGTGTGCTCTCCAGGACCCTGCTTTCTCGGCCGTGATTCACGACAAGCTCCAGGTCCCCAACACCATCCGGAAGGCATGGAATGACAAGGACAACCGCTGTGACATTTGTGCCACACACCTGAACCAGCTGAAGCAGGAGGCCATCCAGATGGTGGTGACCTTGGAACAGGCAGCTGGCAGTGAGCATTATGATGGCTCGCCTGGCTCGCCCCCAGCCCTCTCCAACATGCCCACCCTGGTGGGGTCCCGGCACATGGGTGGGCTGCAGCAGCCCAGAGATTGGGCCTTTGTGCCTGCCTCCTATGCCTCCCCCAACTACACGGCTTTCGTCACCAACAAGCACAGCAGCAAACCCAACAGCCTCGGGGTCAGCAACGGGGCCGAGAAGAAGAGTGGGTCCCCAACCCACCAGGCCAAGGTCAGCCTTCAGATGGCCACCAGTCCCAGCAATGGGAACATCCTCAACTCAGTGGCCATTCAGGCTCACCAGTACCTGGATGGCACCTGGTCCCTGTCGAGAACCAACGGGGTCACCCTGTACCCATACCAGGTAAGTAGCCTCTGGGCAAGTTAGAACAGGGTTGGTTGGAGTCCATGCAGAGAAGTGGGTTGCACTTCCTGTCTTTGCTCTTTTCCTTCTGGGGACTTCCCAACTCAGAGCCCAATGTTTCCATGTGGCCCCCCCACTGGCCATTGCTAAATAAAGATGAAACATATGAGGGGCCAGTGATCCATGGTAGCGCTCTGCTTCCAATGTCTGGACCCTCTAAAAAAGGTGTAGACTCCCTTCCTAACCCCTTCTGCCTTGTTGGACCATAACCCTTTTCTATCTGCAACTCACTTTAAATACGGTTGGGATTAGGTTACCAAGTGTCTTTCAGTTTTCTTATTTTCTCTTTTTCAGTTGCTTAAATTAGCACATGCTCCTGAGTTTCCCTATAGAAATTAAGGAAGCAGGTCCTAAATCTGCCAAGGGATCTTAAAAAATTGTCTTAACTTTTCTTGGGTGAGTTTTCTGTTGGATGAGGGTTGGGTTTGCCATATGTGTTCTCTGTGTCCCCTGCATCAGTCATGTGGCAAGCAGCAGAAAGCATTGAAGTCCCTGTGGATTGGAGGGGTGGCCATGGTCACAGAGTGTATTAGTCAGGAGATCTCACTGGTGTAACAAATGATCCCAGGTTATTTCTTACTCATGGCCCTGTTGTATCGGGTGTTTGGTGCCTGGCCTTCCACTCGTTTCCATGTCACCATCTTCCAGGGGCCTCAGAGTCTGACACTAGATCTTGTACAAGCAGCCAAGGAATGAGGGAAGAGAGAGATTGTGGAGAATCTCATGGGGGGACTTGAGGGACCCAGCCTGGAAGGGACATAGGTAACTTCGTCCACATTCCAGTGGCAAGAATCCAGGCTTTTGGCCTCACCTTCCCTCAGCAGAGGCAGGGAAAGCCAATCTGACCATGTCCCCAGGGGAAAAAAAAGAAACAAGTTGAGAGAACACAGTATGGTTTTGTTACGTGGGGCAAAGGTACGGGGGAACATAAAATGCGTTAAATGTGGCTGATCAAATTCCTGGTGACTTTTCTAGAGTGGAAGAGGGAGTATAGATGGCTTGTCTTGATATCTTGAAGGAAAGTGGGGAGCCTGGATCCTTATCTTAAGAAGTTAGCATTCTTGGATCGCCAGACTGCCATTTACTGGGTGCTTTGTAGTTTGCAAAATATGGGGCGCACATCAGTTTATTTAACCTCACAGTAGACCTGTGAGCGGGCAGGACGGATGTTAGATCTTCCTTTTATAGACGGGGAACACAATGCATAGAGAAATCAAATGACCTGCGGCCACACAGTTGGGGACGGAGCCAGCACTGGCTTGCCACTTCTAACTTTCCCCCAGCTTTACCCCAGAGCAGTGTCCCATCAACATCTTTCCCAGATATGGCTCCTTTCCAGACCCGACATACCAAAGAAAATCACTCCTGTGTTGACCTGCAGGGACCTACCTGCCACTTTACTTTGGGGTGGAATTTTCTGGATTGTGAGTATAAAAATCTGATGCCGAGCCAGCGGCCCCCTGGATGGGGCTTTATCATCTAACGCTTGAACATAACCATGGAAGGCGGGAACAGAGTAGCCTCTTTCCGCTGTTGAGTAACATACCTTTTCTGTTCGAGATTTTAAATATATTATGTTGAAAACTAATAAAAAAGTATTATGTTTCCTATAAAATAACATACAAAAAATACAAACAAGTATAAATAAGACTAAAAATCAACATCACCCAGAAATGGACTATATAACTGTTGGGTATGTTTCCTTCCAGGATTTTATACAAGCCCAATTTATACAATTGTGATTATGTTTAATTCTGTGATCTGCTTTTCGCTTAATATTACTGGGTGCATTTTCCCATGCCATTATATATTTTTTTCTAGAATAGGATCCTTAATGGTAGCATAGTATGCCATTATATAAATATGATCCATTATCTGAGTGTGGCCTAATTTATATACCCAAGCACCAATTATTAGAGTTTCAGTTTTCGCTACTATAAATAAAATGCTCGGGTGCACATTCTTGTACTCAGGTCGTATTTTCAACACACCCTGAGTTGTGTGAGGCACATACTCATGTTACACAGACGACTCATGTTACACCTTCCTGGGCCCCAGAGCACTTGTGACATATATCAGGTGCTAGTTAGAAGATTCAGCTGCTGCACAGCACTAATGAGCAAGGATGAGGGATTGGGCCTTGGTGCTTTCCTAGAAAATAGTCAAAGTGTTAGGAAAGTTTGTATGGGGTGGGTGGGCAGGGTAAAGATGCTGCTTGAAAGCAAGATTAAGGGTTTTTGATGATTTTTTTTTTTTTTTTACTTGTGCCTGATTAGTGTTGCTCCTCCTCTTCTTCCGTGTCTGCTGAAAAAGAATGTCCTGCCCCATCACAGATGTTTATTAAGCTCTAACCAAGTGCTGGACACTGTGCTAGGTGTCGGTGGGGCTCCCGCGTTGGGCTAGAACCCCAGGTTCCGGTCCCGTGGTCTTTACGGGGTCGGGCGGGTGAACCACCCAGTGTCAGCCGGGGAGGTGAGTGCGGGGGTGAGAGAGAGCACAGGAGGGCTCACAGTCCAGCCCGTGGGCAAGGCCGATGCAAGGATGATTCACACAAGCCACCGACTTGAGAATTTCCTGGGTAAATTCGAATGCTTCTTTCCGACTCCAGAACAGGCTAATCCGTGCATTTCGGCCTAGTCGATAAAGGGATCAAAGGGAATCTGTCTGGGATAAAGAGATTTGGTGCCTGGCTGTGAATCGGTGCCCCCGTGTCATGACTGTGTCATCCTGATGCCCTGGGCTAGGCGATCGGCGTCTGGCCAGACTGAGTGTCTCCCATTACGGACATCTCCCTGCCATAAATATTCTGCAGCTCACAGGATAGCCAGCTCAGCAGACACGGCTGACTGTTCTGAAAGCTGACCTCGCTTTTCCTGCCCACCCACGCTCCTGCTTCCCTCCGCACAGAGCAGGTAGCCCTCTGGACCGGTGCCAGGGCTGTTCGCTGAGCAGAGAAGCATCTAGACTTTGTTGCTGCTGAAACCTGGAGCCTGCAGAAACGTGGGAGAAGAGGACGTTGTCCTTCTCCCATTTAAGTGCAGGGAGGATGACCAAGATGAGGACAGGCTTTCCAACACTGACAGAGTGAAACCTTCACATGGGTGATAGGAAGGTCCCTCACATTCCTCAAGCCCCCCGTTACCCACACCAAAGCGCAACAATCTCCAGTTGTCTTTCACAGAAAGACCTTCTGCTATTGGCTTGTAGGTGATTAGCCCAATCTGTATACGTACATGGAAAACAGAAAGTACTCTAGAACCTTCTTTGGACCACATGGGTTTTGACTTTGAAAAGACACATCTGGGTTAGTTCCTTGTAGTCAACCACAGGTTAATTCCATCTTTTTTTTTTTTTTTTTTTTTCTAAGTCGAATAATCCCTTGGAGTAAATCCATTTTATTTGTTTTGTCTTCTTTTTTAATGTTTACCATTTATTTTTGAGAGAGAGAGGGCGAGTGGGGGAGGGGCAGAGAGAGAGGGAGACACAGGATAGGAAGCAGGCTCCAGGCTCCGAGCTGTCAGCACAGAGCCCGATGCGGGGCTCGAACTCTCGTTACCATGAGGTCATGACCTGAGCGGAAGTCAGACGCTCACCCGACTGAGCCACCCAGGTGCCCCTGATTCCATCTTTTTGAAAGGCAGCTGCTTTTGCATGATTTCTAGTCATTATAGTAAACACCCGCAGGGAACACTGCACACACAGCACTCAGAATCAACAGAATGTTGTGATTCCAATCCAGAATCACAGAATCCAGTTCCCTAGAGTGGTTCACTGTCTTTTGCATCACGGTGGGAGAATTGGAGACCTTCCTACCTGGGTCAAGTCCATGGCGCCACCCGTTGGTGAACCTCAGTTGAGTAGCTTAACGTCTTAGTCCCTTTCCTCACCTATGGAATCCCGACCTTGTAAGGTTGTTGGACAACAGTCAAGAAAAATATGAAAACATTTTATAAGCTCTGGGGCAGGGATGCAATTATTAGGGATCTATTTGAATCCCCTCATTTGCCAGAAGAGAAGCCTGAGGCTGGGAGGTAGGAAGTATTTTGTGTTCACTCTTTCCTAAATCTTAGTTTGATCTCTCTTGCTAGATTACAAACCCGTTGAGAACCCGATGCCTTTCATTCTTATGTCGCTCACAGCAGCTAACCCGTGCAAAAGTGTCTGCTCTTTAGAGACAATGCCAATCTCAGGGAAACACTACAGGTGTCTCTCATGTCTGGCCCTAGGTTCAGGAAAACATTCCAGGCCAAAGGACCTCTTGAGACCCCAGGAGTTTTGGTAGAAACCACCAGTTTATGGGCACCAAGCTTATGTTTAACCTGAAGTATCTTTAACCTGAAGTATCTTAACGATACTCAGTAGATCCTTGGACGCAACGCAAAGAATCCGGCTGGCATTTGATGTCACACTCAATACAGGGGCACTTGAAGGGATAGGAGAACTTTATTTCCTAGGACTTCAATAAAGTCAACATGTCAAGACAATGTAAGATGATGTTAGATTAATTCACGAATCATAAATCCATAATGGATCATTAACGTGATAGAGTATTGAGTGTGCATTCCTTGGGTTAAAGGAAAACGTCTCTAGTGTAAAAATTATCCTGCTTTCTCAAAAAGCATCCATTGGAATCCATGCCAGAGACCGTGGTAGACGGAACTATGGCTGAAGTCGGTGTGGGATTGTCTGTTTCCAGAAGACGACTGTGCCTAGTAAGTCACAGGTGTTATTGGAGTTTACATTTTAGGTTATGGGCAAGAGAACTGCGGTAGCTCCAGCAGCCTACGAGCGAGTCCAGGCTCGCTAAGCCATGAGGCTCGTGCGGTACCTAAACTTGCTCTTGAGAGGTCAGACAAACTTGGGAGGACGTGCTGCTGGTCCTTTTTACGGAGGGTTTCCGAGCGCCTCTGCAAGAGGAAGGAAGGAAGATTCTGCTCGCTAGTGCGCCCATACTCAGAGCCTTTGCTTATGACTTACGACGGCTTTGTGGACACCAGAAGCACGTGTTCTAGGGTAGCCGAGCTCGAGGGATGGGGTGTGCATGTGCTCCTTCCTGCTGAGCTACTTTCTAGGCAGGAGCGGGGACAGGTGTTTGCAGCCCCTGGGGGAGCAGAAGACTCTCATTCATGTTCTTTACTCGGACAACTTGTCCCCTAACATATGCACAGTGCCCTTCTCGGGCCAGCCCCGGTGTCAGCTTCCTGCCCATTTGCTGCTGCTTTTGCTGAGCCAGGGCGATGGCATAATGTCACCATTTGACAAATGACAACCTCAAAACCACTTATTTTTAACATGATGGGTTTTTGTTTCCCACCTATTTATAGATGATCAGAGGAGTATTATTTATCTTTATGCTTTTTGACAAACTGGGAACACAAGAAAAGGAAGTAGATTGTATATTCAGTCATGGGCAGAGCGTCTCTGGAGGATACGGTGCTCAGGGTGAAATTCCAGAAGGGTCGTCGTATCTTAGGGATGTGGGCAGGGCTGCGGTCTGAAGCAAACGCCCCAACTTCAGCAGGAAATTTCAAAAATACTCTCTCCCTTGGTGTGGTAGGCTGAATGAGCCCCCTGCCCCAAAGATGTTCATATCCTAATGCCCGGAAAAGGAAGCCTGTGGGTATGTTTCCTTACACAGTAAAAGGGGCTTGGCAGATATGATTAAGTTGAGGATTCGGGGGGAGATCACCCCGGATTATCTGGATGGGTCCAGCATAATCACAGAGGCCCTTATAAGAAGGAGACAGGAAGGACCGTCAGAGCCAGAGGCGATGTAGGGACAGAAGCAGAGGTCAGAGAGGAGAGAAGGGCTTTGGAGGTAGAGGAAGGGGCCGCAAGCCACAAGCAAAGCAGCTTCTAAAAGCTGGCAAAGGCGAGGAATCCTCTGCTAGAGCTTCCAGAAAGAGCCAGCCCTGCAGACCCATTCCAGACGTCCGACCTCCAGAACATCAGCGAACAGAAAATGGAGCATAAATCTGTGTTACTCTAAGCTGCTCAATTTGGGGTAATTTGCTTCAGCAGCAACTGGAAACTAATGCACCCGGGAAACATTTGGTAGCTGAAAAGCGTGGCGGGAGCAGTGAGGTGAGGTCTTTGGACGAGGAGCCGCTCGAGAACGACCAGACGTTACCCTGCGGATCAGACAGTATGTCAGCAAGTCTGCTGATTTTCTGAGGGTGCCTTCCCCAGGATGAGAGGTCACTCCTCCTGCAGGGTTGGCCTCTAGTGGTCTCGGATTTCCCCCTTGTTGTAGCTTGCTGATAACCAGCACACCACGGTGACTCTGCATTGGCCACTGTAATTACCACCATGGAAGTCTTGAGAGAGAATCCCAAGCAGACTCCGCGTTGTCAGCACAGTGCCGACGCGGGGCTCAAACTCACAAACCGTGAGGTCATGCCGTGGCTGAAACCGAGAGTCAGACGCTCAGCCGACTGAGCCACCCAGGTGCCCTGGTATCCTCTTTACGTTTCGTGGGAAGACAGCTGTTGGAGATTTCGGAACAGGGGAACGAAAAAGTTTCCTTGCTCTACGGCAGGAATTGTTTGAAAAATTTTTTAAATGTATATTATTTATTTTTGAGAGAGATGGAGCTTGTGTGAGTGGGGGAGGGTTAGAGAGAAAAGGAGACACAGAAATTCGAAGCAGGCCCCAGACTCCGAGCTGTCAGCACAGAGCCCGGTGTGGGGCTCACACCCACAAACCGTGAGATCGTGACCTGAGCAAGTGCGACGCTTAACCTGCTGAGCCACCCAGGTGCCCCTCAGCAGCAGGCATTTTTAACCGCCCGCTAGAATCACTTGAGAGCTTTAAGGAACTACCACTGCCTGAGCCACACCCCACACCGAGTGTATCAGAAAATCTGGGGGTGGGACCCAGGCCTGGGTTTGAACTGCCAGGGTCAAGAACCACAGCTTTAAAGAAGAGTTTACCTGGCAACGGTGTAAAGTCTAGGGAAGAGAACAAAGGTGACAGATGACGGATTGCAGACAGATAGTATATTTGTTTCTAAAGCCACCATAACAAATTAGCACAAACTAGGCGGCTTCGATCAACAAAAACGTATTCGCTCACAGCTCGGGAGGCTAGGAGTCCCAGATCATGGCGGGGCCGTGCTCCCTCTGAAGACTCTAGAGGAGAATCCTTCCTTGTCTCTTCCAGCGTCCTACTGGCCACAGGGCCTTGCGGCTGCTTCACAACAGTCCCAACCTCTGCCTTCCGCGGACGCCTCCTCCGGGGTCTCCCTCCGTCCTCTCCTTGTATTGTAAGGACACCAGTCACTGGATTAAGGGTCCACCCTGATCCAGGAAGACCTCATCTCCATCCTTCACCAACTACGTCTACAAAGACCCAATTCCAAATCATGTCACAGGGCCCGAGCTGCGAGTGCATTCAGGGGCGCCATCATTCAGCCCACTACAGACAGGTGACAGGTGGAAAGATGGGCGAAAGGTGAAGGCAGGGCTGGGGGCGTGGGGAGCCTTTCCGGTTGAGCCACTTCGGAAACAGGAGCAGGGGCACAAGTTTACGGTGGCCAGCGGTGAAGGAGTCCTGTTCTCGTCCTTTGGAGAGAGAGAACGGGGAGGGGGAAGGGCACAAAGGGTAAAGCAGAGAGAGGCAGGGAGGCATCGTACCCACAGACACCCTTACACAGACGCAGGGGGACAAAATGAAGCAGCTGCTCAGACAGACAGGGTCGAGTGACCAACTTACAGACGTGGGCTTTTTGTGGAGTCACAGCTTCCTCTTCTGAGCTTACAAAATTCCTTCAGCGTCCGTTTGCGCTGCCCAGCCACAGGGGCAAATGTAAAGAGCACTTTGGGGAACGTTACCCTGGGGGGGGGGGGGCCCCCCCTGGCCGGTGCTGGGGGGCGGGAGGTCCCTTCCTTTTCTGCTGACCAAACTGGTGGCTGGGGTTAATGTGGTGGGATGGTCCGTATATATATATATATTTTTTTTAATGTTTGCGAGAGAAAAAGAGACAGAGAGCAAGTGGGGGAGGGGCAGAGAGAGAGGGAGACACAGAATCCGAAGCAGGCTCCAGGCTCCGAGCTGGCAGCCCAGAGCCTGACACGGGGCTCGAACTCACGAACCACAGATCATGACCTGGGCCGAAGTTGGACACTTAACCAACTGAGCCACCCAGGTGCCCTGTTTTTCTCTTTTTCTTCAGCAATATTTCTAGGCCCCAGAGGGAGGTGGTGGGCATGGGGCGATTGTGTCCCAGGCTTGGGGACAGGCTTTCCTCTTCCTCCAGCTCTCAGGGCTGGGCTGGGGTGCCCAAGTCTCGAACAATGAGGGACTCGATGCTGGGCCACGCTAGATTTGCTGCTCAGGCACCATCAATAAAAGCCCGGCGTCCTTGCTTACTGTGTGGGGTGACCTCTGGCACGGCTTCCTGGCTGTCACGTGCCTGTGTTTTCTCCTCTGCAAAGCGGAAAGTCGCAGAGCCGCTGTGGGGACCGTGTGAGACGATGTACGTTGAGTGCTTAGCACAGTGTCAGACACATGGTGACCCCAGAGTTCAGTGACCTGAGCGCGAGCGCCATGTTCCTTCAGCAGCTTGGGTTCCTGGGACTCAAGACCGACTGGAACCAGGGCCCGCTTTTCTATAAGAAGCAGTGGTAAATGAAAACACAAGGCCCAAACCATAAAGTGAGTATCACGCACATGGAATCGGTGGGACTCACCAGCTCGGGAAACGTCAGCCACCTCTACGCGTGACCAAGCAGCAGCTTCCCATTTGTGTACCGCAGCTGAGGTGAGATTCTAAGCAGAATGATCTCATCCCAGCATTAGGGGATAAATTGGTAAAACACCGAAAGGCCCACGGACCAATGTTCTTCGTATTTGAAGACCTTTATAAGGGAGGAGGGGAGGCGATATATAGGCTCATATCATTTAACATTTTACAGAATGACAGAGAGCTAGCATTTAGACCAACCCAAAAGAGTAAATCCTCCTTATTTTGGAGTTAATTTGAAATATCGAGTGATCCAGGCCTCGATCGAGATTCTTACTGAACACTTTTTTTTTAATGTTTATTTATTTATTTATTTATTTGAGAGAGAGAAAGAGAGAGCGATAAAGCATGAGCAGAGGAGGGGCAGAGAGAGAGGGAGACAGAATCTGAAGCAGGCTCCAGGCTCTGAGCCATCAGCACAGAGCCTGATGCGGGGCTCGAACTCACGAACCGCGAGATCATGGCTTGAGCCGAAGTCGGACACCTAACCGACTGAGCCCCCCCAGGCGCCCCTGAATAAACACTTTGAAACAGAGGGCCCAGGTCTTTCATCCTTGCTATTTGTATACCCACAGTGGCATACCATTATAACACACATGCTTTCTTATTATTTACTTATCTATTTATAAAATACAAATCTTTCTTTTACAATTACTGTAGACTCTGCAGTCTTCAATAAAATCGGAGCATTGAAGGCTCCCCCTCACCCGCCCCACCCCAGGCACACACCTAATTACTTTCAAGTTGAGATTTGACTGTGCTAACTGTCTTGAGCGTGACAAATTAGCGTGCCTCTATCTTATAGAGGTATTTGTGAGGATTAGGTAATGAGTCACATATTTCATATGCCCAAGTCGTTCCCGCGGAGTAACTGAGGTGCTGCGGAAGCATACTAGCGACCAGTTTCAGGACTCTGGAGACCAGTTAGCGCCTTCCTGCTGCCCCGGTGGCCTCAAAGGGTTGGCGTGTCTTTTCAGCAGCACGTCTGAGGCCTGGGAATGACTGGGACACCAAGGAGAAAAGTGGCACCACATGAAGAGCACACACAACAGCAGCCACGTCTCTATTCGAGGCTGTGGCCAGGAGTTTTCTAATTACAGGCCTAATCTGGAACCAGTCTGACAGTTTCCGTCACCTTCGTGAGGCTGGCTTCCCTTGGGCCCGGTGGATTAGGCTGTGAAGGGCAGTATCCGTGGGAGGATCGAACCCATTGGCCTGTTCATGACACGCTCCCTTTTTGTTAAAGCACACAGACCTCAGGGCGCCTGGGTGGCTCTGTCGGTTAAGCTTCCGACTTCAGCTCAGGTCACAATCTCATCGCTTAGGAGTTCGAGCCCCCACATAGGGCTCTCTGCTGTCCGTGCAGAGCCCGCTTCGGATCCTCTGTCTGTCTCTCTCTGCACCTCCCCTGTGCTCTCACTCCCTCGCAAAACAAAACAAAACAAAACAAAACAAAACAAAACGACCCCCCCCCCCCCCCCCAAAAAAAAACCCACAAAACCACAGACCTCAGAGATGCCCGTGAAAGCAGGATGGGAAGGTTTGCCCCTGTGAATTACAGATGACAGATCAAGGCCCGGAAACGTCAAGTGACCTGCCCAGGGTCACACAGCTGGGAAATGCTGGAGCAGGGATTCAAACACCGTTTCCCTCACGCTTGCCCCTGGCCCTCACCACGCTGCTGGGGAGGGGGGGCCATTTCCTCAGATTGCTCAGACACGCCGCCTTCCTGGGGAGGGACGCCTGTGGCACTCACGCTGCTTTTGAGCAGTTCTGTGTCGCTGGGATTTCCAAGTTGGGTCTCGTGTTGTATTGCTCGGCACGATCATAGAGAAACAAAGGCCATGTTACCTCTTCTCACTGGGCGGTGGGGACAAAGCTTGAGAAAGTTGGGCCGATAACTGCCCCCCCACCCCAAAACCCCAAACCAAAAAGGCCGTGTAAACAATACTGCCATCTAGTGAGACTTACCTAAGAGGTGGACACGGCTAATATTTCAAATCTGATCATAAATTACAGTAATTCCCTATGATTAATGAAAGAAAACCGGGCCATTTCCTTGTCAATAATATCTTTACAAAAAAATTTTTTTTAAACATTTATTTATTTTTGAGAGACAGAGCAGGAGCAGGGGAGGGGCAGAGAGAGAGAGGGAGACACAGAATCCAAAGCAGGCTCCAGGCTCTGAGCTGTTAGCACAGAGCCCGATGCGGGGCTGGAACTCATGAACCATGAGATCATGACCTGAGCCGTAGTCGGATGCTTAACTGACTGAGCCACCCAGGCGCCCCAATAATGTGGCCTTAATTTAACAGGGTAACATATAACTATGTTTCAACTCAGCATCCTAACACATATCCTTTCGCAAGGACCTTGTTGCCCGAACAGATTTTCAATGACAACAGAACTCCGTTCTGTCCTCGTGGAAGGGGCGCCCAGATTTGTGTGCAAACTGTGACTCACCTGCTCAGTTACCTGAGTAGTGTCGTGACCACACAGAAGGTCAACATCCATCCATAGCATCCGTCTCCTTAACATTGTTTTGAGGATTAACTTTGTTCATCCTGAAATATATTTTTGAGTTCTGAACACTGGATTTAAATGAAATTTTACACACACACACACACACACACACACACGCACGCACGAGTTGCAGAATGAGATTCCATACTGAGAGATCCTCCAGAACCCAACACACAGGGACTACTTGTAGAGTGTGGTTCTCCACCTTCCCGCACAACACCCTGAAAGGTGACGTATCTACCCTGGAACGTGCTGTCACCCCTGAGCAATGGTTGTGGAATCGGTGAATCCTGAGGCTGAGGCATCCCTTACGTGTATTGCAGGTTTTGTTGGAAACTGCCTTGTTTTGTTTTCCTGTAAGGAGAGACAATCCTTTCTTACTCGAATAGCCTTTTTGATAGAATGCAGGTGCTTTGGGGGATTGACCGCTACTATTGGGGGAGGTGGCCCGCTCCCCCCAAACACAGCTCAGAAAACCCGCACAGTCATAGTTGAGGAGTCCGGCCGTTTAGAAGCAGCGGCCGTTGGGGCGCCTGGGTGGCTCCATCAGTTAGGCAAGGGTTCGACTTCAGCTCAGGTCGTGATCTCATGGTTTGTGGGTTCGAGCCCCGCATCGGGCTCTGTGCTGATGGCTTGGAGCCTGGAGCCTGCTTCGGATTCTGTGTCTCCCTGTCTGTCTCTGACCCTCCCCCGCTCATGCCTCTGTCTCCCTGTCTCAAAAATAAATAAACGTTAAACAAATTTAAAAAGCAACAGCCACTTCGTTGAGTCCGTTAGGAGGTGAGAGGGACAGGGAGCAGAGAAATGAAAGTTCTTGTCCACAGTAAGGAGGAGAAAAGGTGGATGGTGGTGGCTGATGCTTTCTGGAAAAAAGGAGCGGGGTGTGCTGTCCTCCAGGGAGTGTGGTCTAGAAGCTCCTCTGTTCTCGAGCGAGGCAGCGGACGCCCTGGAAATGGCATTGGCTTTGGGAAGACCGTGGAGAGAAGTAACCCTCGTAATTCCACGTCCACTTCTACGACTTAGGTGGTGAGCCGGGCGGTTTCTCCACCCACGGTGGGGGGAATCCTGAGGGCCCCTTCTGCCCTCTGCTTCGTCAGCCTGTGAGCAGACACCCCGAGCTTTTCCTGTACCCCCTCCCTTATGGCCTGCTCATCTTAATCGGGTTTTGTCTCCAGCACACATCTCTCGACTTGGGGAGCCGTGTGTGAATTTCGTCAGCTTGGTTTCGTTGTAATAAAAATAATAATTATCGCTACCGCTTGCCGGGGCACAACGCTTAGTGCTTTGTGCATATTCGTTCCCTGGAGCTTCGTAACGGTCCCGTGAGGTCAGCACATCACACAATGGCAGAGAAACGGAGGTGCGAGTTCATGGAAATAGACACCACCTGCACAGAGGAGTTCCCCCCCTTTCTGGAATTTAAAAAAGTCAGTGAATGTTTTACTGAGCATTTACTCAGTTATGTGTTAGAATTAAGTTTAGTAGATGGCATTTCTACAGGTTCACAATGTAAGTTTTATGGTCTGGCTTCTCTGACTGTAAACATTCAGCAAGTCTGAGCCTTAATGATTTCTCACATTCACTTACATTGTTCATAGTCTTCACTTCCCTCACCTCACACACTCACACGTTTTCTCTTTCTCTTCCTTTTTTATTTTACTTTTTTACGTTTCTTTATTTTGGGAGAGAGAGAGATTGGGAACACATGCACACGAGCTGGAGAGAGGCACAGAGAGAGAATCCCAAGCAGGCTCTACGCGGTCAGCAGCACAGACTCAGGGCTCAAACTCACAAACCACGAGATGGTGACCTGAGCCGAAATCAAGAGTCAGATGCTTAGCCTACTGAGCCACCCAGATGCCCCACTTCCTTTTTTCTTGTAGATTATGCAGTCACCTCTAGGGAGTTCTAACACCTAATTATTTATCTTGTAAATCATTCATACCTCTCCCCCGCCCCCATCCTACCCCTCTATCTTTTTTTTTAATCAGAATTTATTTGCATCTCTGAGAATGGGTGGGCACAGGAAATAAAAGGACTTGCAATGAAAATCCGTCGACTCCATCCGTTGTTAGCAGTTTATGCAAAAGATTTGGCAGGAAAGGCAGTGGGAACGGAAGTAGAGCAATTAACGCGAAAGTCACTTATTGAAACGTTGCAAACCTTCGACCTCTTCTAAATGCCTGCTAACTTCCAACGATATAACAGGCAAAGTGGAAAACAAACCAGTGCAGCATTTGGGGGTTAATTGGTGTACATTTATTAATTACAGTAACTAGTCGTTAAATGTTTAATAAGGTAGATGCGTTGCTAGCAGAATGCCTATCTAAAAATCATCCACTGAATGCACTTCGGTCGTAAGCACACTCAGCCTATTAGGAGCCAGCACTTAAACTCTCTGGGACACTTGTGCCTCGGAGCACCGCGAATTATACACACCTGCCAGGCAGTGTGAGGAAGGCGATGGGGGGGGGGGGCGGAGAGAGCATTAAAGAAGGCAGGAGGAGGGGCAGATCCGTGAAGGCCCGGTGATGTCGCGGAGTGAGGTGCCGGGAGCCGGTGAGGATGCAGAGGGTGATGTGAAGCATGGCGAACGGGCAGAGCGTGGGTTTCATCCCTTGGTGGTGGTAGACGGGAGAAACCCTATGCAGACGGGACTCGGGCGGATAGCAGGGGCCATGCTGCTGGTCTGGTGGGGCAGAGGGCTTGGGTGAGGGGTGACAGATTCCGCAGATACTTAGACTAAGGCCCAAGGCCGCCTTGAGAATGAATGGGTGGATTGGGGACAAGGAATAGGATGGTTGGGGCTGACCCCTGGTCTGTGTCGGGTGACCACCGCGTGGGTGGTCAGCTGATGGGCCCTCCGGTTCAGAGACATCTGTGGTTGTGAGTCTGGGGGGTGGGAGACGAGGCTGCCTTGCGTGTCGGAGGCAGAGACCAATGAAGCCGCACAAGGAAGAGAAGCAGGACACAGGTACACAACAGGTTCTTCTGGAACCTGGGTCTTCGGGCTCTCGCACAGTGTCCTCTCCACCGGACCGTTCTGTCTTGTCAGAACCTAGACCTGGAAAGCAGCGTCACTGTTACGACCACACTGAATCAATTCACCTGTTTACCCATCCACTCTGGATGTTTTCTGAGCCAGACGCCGGGCTAAGGATGAAAACAAAGCAGTGCTTGACGTAGGGTCTTGCCTCTTGTCAGTGTCCTGGTGTAGAAAGTCAGTGAGGAATGATGGCTGTTCTGATCATCTCCCCTTTACTTGCGTGTGTGTGTGTGTGTGTGTGTGTGTGTGTGTGTGTGTGTGTTGGGACAGGGAGGGCATCCAGTGGTGTTCTTGAAGGAATGGCACAGAGTGATTCCCGTGGTGGTGGTGGTGGGCAGGAACTCTGATCCGGATAACCCAGCTTCCTGGGCGGTGGGCTCAGGGGGGGCTCTTGCTGCCCGGCTGGGTTTGACAGCCATGGAGGAGAACCGGACTCTGACCACCCACAATGCAGAAAAATCTCGCCCCCTCCCCCCGCCCTGTCCATAAACCTTGCAGGGATCATCGGGATCCCACTGACCCGGCTTCCGGCCCCGTATTAGCATTGTTTCCTCCTTTAAACAAGCGCCTTTTTAAAGCCATCCATTGATAACGTAAATGATGAATGACCTCATTAGCTTAACCTACAACAAATGGCACCCTCTGATCCTGGGAGGAGAAAAGGAGTTCAGTTGAGGAATATCCCAAGCCAGGGTTTTCATTCATTCAGTGTTCTGAGACGCCCACAATATCTCAGGTGTCAGGGGCTGGGAAGAGAGGATGAGTAGAGCTTAGTTTGTCCCTTCTGGGATCTTCCGGAGCATGGCTGTGTGATGTGGGTCCACCTGGGGTCAGCGCCTGGGCACAAGCCAGACGCCGGGCTGTGGGAACACGGGGTGGAAGCCAGATAGGCCTTCCATCCGGGTATCTGGAAAAGTGCATTTTAATATTGGTTCCTTACAGAGCGACGAGTTCAATGGACTGTTTGTACGAGTCGTAGTCCAGAAATAAATAGCAAGTATTGTGTTATGGGTTGAAGTAGAGGCTGTGTTATCGAGTCTAACTCTTGATTCCGCCGTTAAAAGTATCTCCCTGCTTCCTTTGTATGCGTGATATTAGCAGGCTGCCCTGCCACCTGCCCAGAGTGTAACCGGGCATTGGTTTGGACCCTTGCAGGGTGGGCGGAATGGGAAGGCGTCAGAGACTCTGTCCAAGTCTAGTTACCTCCCTCATCCTCTTGGATTCCACCTCTGGCTATTCCTCCCAGGAAATGTTAAGGGTTCTGGGCTGCAGTTGCCAACTTTGGCATTGTAGGTACTAATATTTTTGAGGCCAGAGGAGGCCATTTTGAAACCTTGGGTTAAAAGGTCCTGTGGTCCCACGGATCCCCTTGAGACACTGAACAGCAGGTCTGTTTCCTCTCGTCCTGGCGATTCTTTGGTGCCCACCTCTGTGAGCCTGGAGGTGTTTCCAGGAGCATTTTGTGACTGAGGTGTTCTGGCTCATAAACTTCTCATAAAGTTTGGTGACAATTAATCTTACGGGAGAAAGGTCCATGTTATGACCCTTTTAGTGGTTTTTTGTGTGTGGTAGTATTAAACAACCACTTTCTAAGAAGCTTTGCACAGTAACTTTCGTTCTGGATCAATACTTTTTTTAATGTTTTATTTTACTTCTGAGAGAGAGAGAGAGAGAGAGAGAGAGAGAATGTGTGGGGGGGGGAGGGGCAGAGAGAGAGGAGGACAGAAGACCCCAAGCAGGCAGGAGCCACAAACCATGAGATCACGACCTGAGCCAAAACCGAGTCGGATTCTTAACAGACTGAGCCGCCCAGGTGCCCCCGGATCAATACTACGTACAGAGTAGGAAAAAATAGAAAGTAGTTCAAACTGAAACATACTGTTCCTTGAAAAATGCAGCTAAGGTGACTATCCAGAATCACGTACTTTAAATGACTGAGGACAAGATGGCTGCTTAAATGCCTGGTCAGAGGCATACTGCAGTCTTGATTTGCCCAGATTTGCTCTTTTTTCTTTCTCTTTCCGTGCACTTAGGACGCTGTTAGCATTTGTTGCCATGCTCAACAATTGCCAAGACAGCGGCCATGTTGCTTAACCTGGCCCAGTGCATCTTCGCCATGATGGACCCCGTTCCTCCCACATGTGTCTCCTGCCTTCCCCAGAGAGACGTGGTTCTCAGTCATCACAGAAACGTGGCCCTCACGTGTACTTCACGAGGGAAAGGGTTACCTGTTCTCCTTCCATACCCCCTCTTCATGGAAATGAATCTGACCTTCATCTCCAGTTTGTTTAGAATTCTATTTCTACTGGGAATGTTGCCCTGAGTCTGTATATTCCAGAAGGGAAGATATCCGATCGATGGCTTCGATTGAACCTGAGTGAACCTTGAATGAACCTTGAGACTGTCTGCGGAAAAGCCACTGTGGGGTTTGAAGTATGCTCACCTGTATGCCTGTCTCTTGTGAGGGGACTCTGCAGCAGTGACTGGAGAGACAAGTGGCCCTGGGGACTGGGAGAGCCGCCCTGTAGATCAGGCTCGTAGTCAGTAAGAAAGCTTACTCCGAGGGATATCATATTTCCTCTTGGAAGGAGGAAGGAAGTTCCATTTCCTTTTATCTAGTGCTTAAGAATTCAAGAGTTCACACTGTGTCCACTCTCAGAAAAGCTCATCTTCGTGAACACATGTTCACATGAGCACATGACTCTTCTGGTGGAACTGGATTGAGTTATATTTATCTATCTTTATTACTAGAATCGGCTGACAAGGAGCTATAGCTCGTATTCTATCCACATTAAAAATGAAATTACATTTCAAGCTCATTGTACATAACCATGTTTATTCTTTGGAAGGAGTCTTCTAGTCTCCTGAGTATTCAAAGCAGTAAATTGTGTTTTGGAAGGAGGCTTAAGTTACTTAGAATGTTTAAATTTTTGAAAAATTTTCATCTTTTATCAGTTTTTAAATCAAAGTTGCACACACACATCAGTTAACGAGTTAAATCATTTGGCAAGACTTGATGTGAAAGATACCATTCTGCTGGGAATGCAGTGGGTGTTTCCTGCTTTCCAGAGTTCATTAACATTTATCTCCACATCGTGCCATTCTTCTGTTGCTGCTACTTGATTTATTTAGTTTTAGATCACCTATTACAGCAATTCTCAAAGTGTACTCCATGGACCATCTGAGTCTCCAAGACCCTTCCACTGGGTCCATGAGATCAAAACTATTTAAAAATTTTGTTTGATGCTTATTTATTTTTGAGAGAGAGACAGAGCGTGAGTGGGGGAGGGGCAGAGAGAGAGGGAGACACAGAATCTGAAGCAGGCTCCAGGCTCTGAGCTGTCAGCACAGAGCCCGATGCGGGGCTCGAACCCACAAACTGTGAGATCATGACCTGAGCCGAAGTCGAACGCTTAACTGACTGAACCACTCAAGTGCCCCTCAAAAGTATTTTTATACAATAGTCAGACATCATCTGCCTTTCTTACTGTATTGACATTCGCCCTGATGGGTGAAACTTCTGGCATGTTTGCTGAATTGAGACAGTGGCACCAAACTATACTAGTCATTATATTCTCCATCATCACCTATTCAGAAATTTTTAAAAGTACATTTCCACTTAAGAATGTCCTTGGTGAAGCAATAGAAGTTTTTGGAAAACTTGATTCTGCCACCATGAGCCTGAAAGCTTCCCAATGCTTAAGGACTTTTTTTTCTTATTGACATTTAACTGACACTCAGTGTTACATTAGTTGCAAGTGTACAACTTAGTGACCCTCAATGTTCGGTATTCCTGTATGTGAAGTGTACCTGCCATCTGTCACCATACAATGTCACAATACCATTGACCGTATTCCTGTGCTGTTTCTTCCATGTCATGAACTTTTCGTTCCATAACTGGAAGCCTGTCCCTCCCCCCGACCCCCTTCACCCACTGTGCCCGTCTCCGCCCCAGTAATCGTCAATTTGTTCTCTGTATTTATGGGTCTGTTTCTGCTTTTGTCTGTTTGGTTTTTAGATTCTACATATAAGTGAAATCATATGATACTTGCCTTTCTGTATCCGACTTACTTCACTTAGCATAATCCCCCCCAGGTCCATCCATGTTGTTGCAAATGCAAGATCTCATTCTTCTTTATGGTTGAGTGGTATTCCAGTGTGTGTGTGTGTGTGTGTGTGTGTGTGTGTGTGTGTGTGTGTGCGCGCGCCACATCTTCTTTAGGCATTCATCTGTCCATGACTTAAAGACTTCCTGATAGAATTAATGGTGATGTCAACAAATGTGATTTTTTTTTGCCATTGTGTAATGGAGTATATCAAAACATCTGGAAGATATGTATGACTCAGGAAACCAGTATTTTCCAATGACCTAGGCACTGTTAGAAAATTTTATAACCTAGTATCCATTCAACGTGCATGGTCGCCTAATGGATTTTATTATAACAGGATGCTGAACATTTGTTAATGTAGTTTCCGATTGCTCATTTCAATGAACCTTTAAGAAACTACCACTTGTCAAGTTTTAGTATAGTATCAAAGAAGAACGTCCACAATGATCTGAAAAGGCTATTGAAATAGTGCTCCATTTACCAACAACATATCTGTCCGAGGATAGATTTTTCTCCATATATTCAGTGGAAACAATACAAGTCACGTAACTAAAACAACATATGCCAGGCATTAAAGGGATTTGTGAAAATGTAAAACAATGTCAATCTTTGCATTACATTTTTTATTTGGGAGAAGAAATGTATCTCATAAAATATATTATTTATGTTAAACATTTAATGGGCTTCTCGTTCTGAAATAAATATATCTATTTTGAGTTTTAGTTTAATTTCCAAAATGGCAAATATCAATAGATTTAAGAGGGAGGCACAGATCAGGAGGATCTGGGAAAGAATTCTCGAATAAGATGTAATGATCAGATAGCTAATATTTTAGAACACTTTGAGAGCAGAGTTACAGAACACAGAGGAGAGTTTGGAGTTGAGTTAGTGGTAAAGACCCAGTAAACTAAGCAAATTGAGAAACGGAAATATTGTACAATAAAGGAAAAACTCTTTGGTGTCCTTAGTAATTTTAAGATTGTATTTTTTTAAAGTTTATTTATTTATTTTGAGAGAGACAGAGTGGGGGAGGATCAGAGAGAGAGAGGGAGAGAGAGAATTCCAAGCAGGCTCCCCACTGTCAGTACAGAGCCTGACATGGGGCTTGAACTTATGAACCATGAGATCATGACATGAGCTGAAACCAAGAGCTGGACACTTAACCTGCTGAGCCACCCAGACGCCCCTTTAAGATTGTAAAGGGTTCCTGACAAGTTTGAGAATTACTGACCTCTTGCCGGACCATTGAGGAACATGAAGATCTAATTCTCTTTCGTCGTGACCCACTCTCCACTCCCTGCTACATATGCTTACCTATTTTCCCATTGCTCTAATAATTGGCCATAATTTTGGTTCAGTTAATATCTGGTGTTATTATGACTACATAAAGACTATCTAAAGGTATTGCTGTGACTATGTAAAAGCTATTTGCAACTGAGCCGTGTAATTCTAGTTACTTTCTCTTATTATTATTTTGAATTTATTTATTTATTTTGAGACAGAGAGAGAGAGAGCGCACACAAGTGGGGGAGGGGCAGAGGGAGAGAGAATCTCAAGCAGGCTCCATACTGTCAGCATGGAGCCTGATGTGGGGCTCGAACCCGCGAACTGTGAGATCATGACCTGAGCCAAAACCAAGAGTCGGACGCTTAGCCGACTGAGCCACCCAGGTGCCCCCCGGTTACTTTCTCTTTAAGCGTGCAACTGGGGTAAATTTTTGATACTTTGGACCTGAAGTATCTCTATTCTTTCTTGATGCTTGATTAATACTTTTTGTCTGAATAAGTGTTCTAGGTTGGAAATCATCATCCCCTAGAATTTTAAAGGTACTTCTTTGGTGACTTTTTAGCTTCCAGTGTCCATGTGGGAAAGTCTGAAACTTGATCATTTACATGAAACATTCCTCATCTCTGTCTCTGTCTCTCTTGGGAAGCCCTTGATCCCTCATGCTGTGGAATTTCCCAGGAATGTATTTTGTTGTAGATCTAATGTTATCCATTTTTCTAGCACTTCATGAGTCTTTCAGTCTTCATGTTGACCTATCCCAAGGGATTTTCTTTATTTCTTTGTCTTCTCTTCCATTTTCTTTGTTTATCCTTTCTGGAACTCCTATTATTTAGCCAAATGTTCTGTTTTTTTTTTTTTTTTAATTTTTTTTTTACTTTCCTATTTGCCAAACACTTTCATTTTCCGACAGATTTCTTCAGTTTCATCTTTGAACTATTTTATTAAGGTTTTCATTTCTCTATCATGTTTTTAATTTCTGAGAGCTTCTTTTTGTTGTTGTTAATTGTTCTTTTCCAAATTTACTTTTCTTTAAATACTTTAATTCCATTCTTGTTTTATGTATGTGGCATTTTCATTCATTGCTCCGAGAATATTGATAGTGGGCTGTGTTCTGTTCTGTTTTAGTTTTATTTTCCCTGCATATCTCTCCTCGAGATCGTCCCCCTGTTTTGTATTAGATTCTTCCTTCAAATATTTGATGATCCTTGGCTAACAGATCATATTTATGAGTAAGGCAAAAATAGCAAGACAGAGGAGCATGGGAAGAGATTGTTGAGTGCTGTCTTACCTGTAGAGTGACCTGAAATATCCATTTTTTTAAATTTCTTTAGTTCTTTTCTTTGGGGTTATGCACATCCCCAGGAAAGACTCTTCTAGCCTGGTGTGAATTCTGGGAGCCGAGAGGAAGAAGACAAGAGAGGTCTCAAATTCAGTGTTCAACTTAATTGCTCCTTTATTGCTTCCCTACTCCTAGCGGTGCCTAGTGGGTTCTAGTCTGGAGACCCTAGGTGTTATCCTGTTGCAGAATAAGCCTCTAGACTCCCAGGATGGGGAGGTGCAGTCACCTAGACCAGAGGAAGAGACCTGGAGCTCTGAGTCCTTCCTAAACCAAATCTCAGCCAATTCCCTTTGGCTTAGCTCCACCCAGTGTATCTGGTGCCATCAAGTTTTAAGCCTTTTGGGAGATTTTAAAGTATGAACTGGGTCGTTTGCAGCTATGCTAATTTTTATCTTGAGACTCATCTTTCTGGGATCTGCTAAGTTAGTTACTGCTTGCCCGTCTTGGTTCCGGCTTCTAAAATTGTGTTGCGTCTACTTCTTCTCCCATCCTCTGTGGCCTTGTGAGTTGACGCTTCCTAAAAACCGTGTATTGTTGTTTCATTAGGATTTCAGGAAAGAGCAGCACTAATAAATGCATGCATTTAACTTATCATATTTTTACCAGAAATGTTTTTAAAATATTTTAAAAGCATAAAAAATACTTTCTTAGTAGGTGAAATTGCTAATAGGAAGATTCCTCAAAAAATTAAAAATAGAACTACCCTAGGACCCAGCAATTGCACTACTAGGGATTTATCCACAATATACAAAAATGCTCATTCAGAGGGTCACATGCACCCCAATGTTTATAGCAGTGCTATCGACAGTGGCCAAAGTATGGAAAGAGCCCAAAATGTCCATTGAACAGATGAATGGATAAAGAAGATGAATGGATAAAGAAGATACATACACAATGGAGTATTACCTGGCAATCAAAAAGAATGAAATCTTGACATTTGCAGCAATGTGGATGGAACTAGAATGTATTATGTTAAGCAAAATAAGTCAGAGAGAGAAAATACCATATGATTTTATGCATATGTGGAATTTAAGAAACAAAACAGATGAATGTAGAGGAAAGGAATGAAAAATAAGATAAAAACAGAGAGGGAGGCAAAAACCATAAGAGACTCTTAGATACAGAGGACAAACTGAGGGTTGTTGGAGGGGTGTTGGGTGGGGGGGGATGGGCTAAATGGGTGTTGGGCATTAAGGAGGGCACTCGTTGGGATGAGCACTGGGTGTTGTATGTAGGTGATGAATCACCAAATTCTACTCCTGAAACCATTATTATACTACATGTTAACTAGTTTGGATAAATAAATTAAAAAAATAAAAGATAATAAAATTTGAAAAAGAGAAGGAAGCATCCATTTCATCCCTACTAAGTCTTGAACAAAGTTTGTTGTTGTTGTGTTTAATTTACTAATATCTGAACTATTATGGGCCTAAAAGAAAGGAAACCGCTTGATTTTGGTTCCAGCATTGAGCAGTCAAAATGTAACACAAGGTTCAAACTCAGGTAGATCTGGGCACACGTATATGCTGAAGGTAGGTCACTGTTGGGGAGTTTTAAGGATGCTCTGGTTTCCCAGGGTGGGATTTTCTAGGCTCTTGATTTACTTGACTTGACCCACAGATAGTCCACTCTTTTCTTTCCTTTCGTTTTGTAAAAACAGCCCAAATTATGAAATAAGCTTCAAAGATAAGTTTGGTGGTGGATAGGACACAGTGCGAGGAAAATACAGAACTTTGCTCTTCGCCGAGGAGTGAGCCAGGCGCCAAGTGGACTTTCTTGGATGCTGTTGCCTGAACAAGTGCTCTGGACCCTGTGATGTACTGAAGCCCATACCCTGGTCATGGTGGGAGTATTTACAGCTTGGAAATTGGCAATGCTACAACTCCGGGTGTTTTTTCCTGGAAAGCTGGTTTTTCAGTCTCTACTGGCACACCACGCTTGACCTGACTTTCCTCTGAGGGCAGCGTGATGAACTCCCCAGATGTCATGATGACATCGTTATATTTACATTCCATGACTTTGTTTGTACTCAGCACGGTGTGGCTTGGGGAGGCCAGGTGATACAATGGGCAGAGTTTAAAATTTGGAGCCAGAAGGCTTGACACGTCGACTCTCCCGTGGCTACTTCTAGCTCTGTGATTTTTGGCAAGCTTCTCTGAGCCTCGGCTTCTGCTCCTGAATCTGTAAACAGTGGGAACAGTTTCTACCTAGCAGGATTAATGCCAGAATTAGCCACAATGACAGTGTGCCCTCCCAAACCTAAGTCCTGCAGAAAACCCTGGCCTCGTGGGTAGGTACTTCTGTGACCTCTTCCTGTTTTGCAGCAAGGTTGTTACACCTTTGAATAGAATCCTTATTTTTATAACAAAAGGCTAATTTTACCTGTTATTTATCTAGTCTTCAAAATTTACGAGGCCACTTAATCAACAGTATAGGATCGGTGTACTTCTGACTCGCACAAGAGAGTGTGATCTCAATTGTTCTCTCCAGTGCTCCAAATCCCAGAAGAGTGATTAGGTTAAGGGTCAATAATTTAAAACACAACTAGCAAATTATCCAGCTATTCTGAGTTATATCCTGGAGTAAGGTTAAAACATGGAAGAAGATATTTACACGTTTGGAGCAAATCAGCTCAACGTTTTTTGTTTTTGTTTTTTTTTAATTTTTAAAAATGTTTATTTATTTTTGAGAGAGACAGACAGAGAGTGAGTGGGGGAGGAGCAGAGAGAGGGAGACACAGACTCCGAAGCAGGCTCCAGTCTCCCTCCGAGCTGTCAGCACAGAGCCCTACACGGGGCTCGAACTCATGAACGGTGAGATCATGACCTGAGCCGAAGTCAGACACTTAACCGATGGAGCCACCCAGGTGCCCCGACTCAACATTTGTTATAACCATCCATCCACTCGCAATTGTGTCTTGATCTTCTGCTTTCAAGCTTTCATCAGAAAATTATTATAAGAAACAACTATTCTCATTTGGCTTCAACATTTGCTGGTTTTTTGTTTTTTGGTTTTCTTGGGGGGTGCAGACAATGACTATCCATTACACGGCTCAATTTCCCAGGGTTTACAACGCCCTACACAAGACGTCTGTCCTTGATCCAGTGAATAGCCTTATCTCTCCTGAGAAATTGGTCTGTTTCATCCTCTTAATAAGGACTTATGAAACTCATAACGTTTCCCCATTCAATTTTGCACCAGGAACATGAGAATCAAGTTTTAAAATGAATCATAAGAATTGTGTGAATTTTTTTTGGTCACCTTAGATCTCTCCTCTAGACCCTGTTTTCACATGGTTATTTCCATTTTATTAATTTTTTTATATTTTCCTTTTTTTAATTTTTAAAAATGTTTTATTTATTTTTGAGACATAGGGAGACAGAGCATGAGCAGGGGAGGGGCAGAGAGAGAGAGCGAGACACAGAATCTGAAGCAGGCTCTGAGCTGTCAGCACAGAGCTCAACACGGGGCTCGAACTCACAAACCGCGAGATCATGACCTGAGCCCAAGTCAGATGCTCAACCGACTGAGCCACCCAGGCCCCCCTATTTTCCTTTCTTTTTTTTTAAAGACAAATGCTTTTGGCAATGAATGAACGGATAAGCTGTGAATGAGTGAAAGAAGGCCAATGACTGTAACTAGACACGTTTTAGAAATTGTGCAGTGTGAGGCAGGGCCATGGGAATTGGCGAGATCGGACAAAAGAAGAAGAGGGAACATGAAGGTGTCTTTAAATGTTTGAGATGTTGTATTTTTTTTTAAATTTTTTTTTTCAACGTTTATTTGTTTTTGGGACAGAGAGAGGCAGAGCATGAATGGGGAAGGGGCAGAGAGAGAGGGAGACACAGAATCGGAAACAGGCTCCAGGCTCTGAGCCATCAGCCCAGAGCCTGACGCGGGGCTCGAACTCACGGACCGAGAGATCGTGACCTGGCTGAAGTCGGATGCTTAACCGACTGCGCCACCCAGGCGCCCCAGAGATGTTGTATTTTGGAAGAGATGGTGGGCGTGACTTTTACTGCTCCTGGGGAGAGAATATAGGAGCCAAGATGTAGACTGTCCATTAATTGATTTGTTCATTTCCAAGCTATTTCTCATGTGCCTGATGTCAAGGCATATAGAGGAGGCTCAGTGAAGAAGATAAGATCTTTGCTCTCAGATTCTTCCATTTTAGGGAAGCAGGTCTAGCTGACTGCAGAGGAGAACTTTCTACCGGAGCTATCCAATAGCGGGACGTACTGCTTTGTAAAGTAGGGAGCTGCCCGTCTCTGGAGAATTCCAAGAAGGCGCTGAAGGACAAGTACCCTGAAAAGTACCGTGACTCAGGAGAGAGGGTGGATTTGCTGACCTCTAAGGTTCCACACTGCTTTGGTATTAAACTGAAGGATTAGGTTGTTTCAAAGGAAGCGGGCAGTCCTGAGGGGGCAGGGGGAGGGCAGTAAAAATGCCTTCACACTCCAGCTCTTTTACTCTGTGACCCAGGCAGTACCTTGACCCTCCATAATCCTAGGTGCCGGTGGAGGCAGGTGCAGGCAGCCAAGGTCCAGGGAGCCTGTGTCTGTGTCCATGAGCTCTCGGAGCCATTGTGAGGATTGCTTTAACCATTCACGGAGGCTCCTCCTGAATCTCTCCCCGTGGAAGTCAGGGCAGGAGACAGACACCTGGGCTGACACTGAGACCCGGCACTCACAGCCCACGCTTCTTTCCGTGGAGAAGCCACGAAGGAGGACTGCGGCTCGGAGGAGAGCAGGGCTGGGTTGAAGAGAGGCTGGCCCGTTGGCAGATGTGCGCCCGGTCATCACGTGGCATCTTGGACAGCGAAGTTCAGAGGCTTGCTGGGAAAAGTAGGTAGAGAGGACAAGGGATGGCCCAGTATAATTTCCTCCAAGGAAAATTTGACTCAGAAGTTTTTCCCTACCATGTTTCTTCACTCTTCAGGGAATTCGAAATCTTTAAAAAATGACTTAATGCACAGAAAATTTGCAAGAATAAAAATAGTGCAAAGGACACCCATCTTCCCCGTATCCAAGTTAATTATTGTTCGCTGTTTTTTTCTGAGTCCTTGAGAGTAAGATGCATACATCATGAGTCTTTACGCCAAAATACTTTCAGTTGACCCAATAAAGTCCTTTATAACATTGTTTCCCCTCTGGTACAGGGTTCAGACCAGGATTAGGCTGCAATTCATGGCTTTGTGTCTGTTTCTGAAGATCTTTTAACAGTCATATTATTAGTTAGTTGTCTTCTTAGTGGCTTGTTCTAAACCTTTAGATAAAAACACTTCTATTCTTTTTGTTCACTTGAAAGCCAAGGCTAGATTCTCTGGAATCCAAGCCCACTCTCATTCTATAGAAAATATTTTCACACGTGAGGTGGAAGGGATAGGGGGTAAGGAACTTTGTATTTTATACATGGTTGACCCTGCTTTATTTGATTTGAAACACAAAAACGGATCAGAAGCTTTGAGATCATTCTCAAATTCCCCTGTTGTCAATCTGACTTACTGCCAAGAAGTGTTTCCTTTGTCCTTGCAGACGAAAAAGATCATTTTGAGATTGTTTTATCTTGAGACAACACACTGTTACGAATCCAGAAACAGATTAAAAAAAATACCTTTGCATTTACTGGGAGTCCTTATCTCAGCCCTTTTATGCAATTTATGAGTCCACAGCAGCAACACATGGGATAATTAAGCATTTCTATGCGTGCAGTGCTTTGGTTAGCTCAGTAAAGGGTGTATTCAGCAATTCTAGTCTCTGCCTTGCAGAGCGACTTGCTTAATGTGCGTCAATATGCATTATTAAGTGTTATAACACATCAAGTAAAAAATATGCCCGACACTTGCGAGACACACGCAGACTTAGATTATTGGGATGAATTTTCAGATGGCAGCGTTTAGTCGCAGCGAAACTGAATAATTCACCAAAGCTTACTTTAAAGAGTCAGAGCTACGATACTGACCTTTTGGTGTAATCCCTCACTTCAAAATGCCTCATCTGAATGTCGTCTTTGGTATCTAAAGAAACAGAGGGATGGTAGAAAAGTAATAGAAGATACATTGTTTGAAAGTTTGCAATGCTTCTTTGCAAAAAAAAAAAAAAAGATCATTTTGAGATTGTTTGCTTCTTTGCAAAAAAAAGTTAAATGGAAAAAAATTGGCTTCTTGTTTTCCAAAGCATCTGTACTTAAGAGGCTACAGGGAATGAAAATGCTGATTATAAAAGATATATGCACCTCTATGTTTATTGCAGCTTAGTTACAGTAGCCAAGATACAGAAGCAGCCCAAGTGTCCATTGATAGATAAATGGATAAAGAAGATGTGGTGTCTATACTCAGCCATAAAAAAGAATGAGATTTTGGGGCACCTGGGTGGCCCAGTCGATTATGTGTCTTACTCCGGCTCAGGTCACGATCTCACAGGTTGTGGGTTCGAGCCCCATGTCAGGCTCTGTGCCGACAGCTCAGAGCCTAGAGCCTGCCTGGATTCTGTGTCTCCCTCTCTCTCTGCCCCATCCCCTCTTGTGCTCGCTCTTGTTCCTCTCAAAAATAAGTAAGCGTTAAAAAAGAATGAGATCTTGCCATTCGTGACGACATGGATGGAGCTAGAGGGTATGATGCTAAGGGACATAAATCAGAGAAAGACAAATACCCTGGGATTTCGCTTCTATGTAGAGTGGAAACAAACGGAAACAGACCCGTAAGTACAGAGGACAAACTGATGATTTCCAGAGGGCAAGCGGGGGTTAGAGGGATGGGCAGAGTGGGTGAAGGGGACCGGGAGGTATGAATCAATAAGTCGCAAGAATAAAAGACACAGCACGGAGAATATAGTCAATGGTTTTGTAATGGTGCTGTGTGGTGGGCGGGCGGCAGCTACGTTTGTGAGCCTCGTGTACCGTATAGCCGTGTGGAGTCACTATGTCGTACCCGTAGAACTGATGGAACGTTGTGTATCAACTGCACTTCAGTACAGAAACTTTTCAATACAGAAGTGTTTTTTTTTTTTCTAATGTTTATTTATTTTTGAGACAGAGAGAGACAGAGCATGAACGGGGAGGAGCAGAGAGAGAGGGAGACACAGAATCGGAAACAGGCTCCAGGCTCTGAGCAGTCAGCACAGAGCCCGACGCGGGGCTCGAACTCACGGACCGTGAGATCATGACCCGAGCCGAAGTCGGACGCTTAACCAACCGAGCCACCCAGGTGCCCCCATACAGAAGTTTTTTAAAAAATGTTTTTAGTGTTTATTTTTCAATAAAAGTTTAAAAAAATTTTTTTTTTAGTGTTTATTTTGAGAGACAGAGAGAGAGAGAGCGTGAGTGGGTTAGGGGCAGAGAGAGAGGGAGACACAGAATCCGAAACAGGCTCCGGGCTCCGAGCTGTCGGCACAGAGCCCGACACGAGGCTCGAACCCACGGACCG